>NW_025422113.1:0-309461 GCF_011764305.1 Mustela putorius furo | reverse complement strand
GGGATGGGGAGCTCTGGGTCACTGTCCCACTCCTACCCCGGCACCCCTGGCTCCTAACGCTTGCACATCCTGGAGGAAGACTGCATCTGACTGCCCGCTCTTTCAGGGAAGCACTTCTTGAAGTTCAGGGCCGGGCCTGGTGGCAAGCACATGTCTGCACCACGGACAGGTGGCCAAGGAGCTGCTCTACCCTTGGGCCCAACGGCACAGGACAGGCCTGCCTTCTGCCCAAACTCTCCTCAGAGGTGAAGCAGCTCGCTCCGGCCCCATCGTCCGCCATCGTGTCTCCTTAGCACCTAGGCTTCATTCTCTCTGCCAGGAGAGGGTACACTTGTCTTGCCCCCCCGCCTGCCTCGTTCCTGCCATGGCATGCTCTCTTGCTTCACGACCGTTGTATTACCCACAGCAAGGCCAACGGCCTCCTTCTCTTCTCTTCTCCCCGGTTGGGCTGACGTGCTGCGCCTTCCCCCAGACTTGCTCCTGGGGAGACACGCAGAAGAGACAGTGTGTCCCTTTTCCTTCCAGGCTGTTTCCACAGGCGCAACCAGGCTTCTCTCCACATCCCCAGGCAGAGGGGATGCCCGGCAAAGAGGATTTTCGCTCCAGTAGGGCTTATTTACAACGTGCTGTGGAGACAAGCTCAGGCAAGCAGCATCAGCATCCCAAAGGCCTGACTCTGATTTCCCAAAAGAATGCTGTGGCTTTCCAAGAGGGATGCCCGAGCAAAGAGGCTTTCACTCTATGCGGGATTCTCCCCACCGTGTGCTGCGAATACTAGGCAAAGGCAAGCAGCAAGAGCAGCCAACGGAATGGCTCGGATTTCCCAGTGACTGCTAATGCTTTTCGCTGATCTTTTCAGCTTGGCGCGAAACCGCACTTCGCAGCTGCTGCCTCAGCAAGGGCTTTTGAGCGTTCGCTCTCTGTCACGTCAGGTTAAGAAGTGCGTGCAGGAGAGCTGTGTGCGTCTTGGGCCTTGCTTTCCCCGGGCCTCGCATTGTTCCTGCACCCTCGAGTTCACCCTGCCAGCCGAAATAAGCAGACCACAGCCACAACCCTGCAGCAGCGTGCGTGAGCCTAGGTTTGTACTCGATGCACACTACCATCTCCCGGTGTAGACCAACGCTTGGCCTTTTTGTTCTGGCGCGTAGGCAGACTCAGGAACTAGGCCAGTGCCTTCCCCACAGGAGAGGAATAGGTGACAGAATCCCTGCACACCCCCCATGCACTGGGATGGGGAGGGTCATCCTTCCCAGGACAACACCCGTGCCTCCCGCGAACGCTTCCACATCTGGAGGAAGAGGGCATCTGACTGCCCGTTCTTTCAGGGGAGCTAATTCTGCGAGTTCAGGGTAGGCGCCTGGTGGGAAGCACATGTCTGCACCAGGGACAGGTTGGCCAAAGAGCTTCTGTCCCCTTGGGCCCAGGGGCCCAAGACAGGCCTGCCTTCTGCTCAGAAACACCTTGCTCAAAGTGGAGCACGCGCGCCTGCCCTAGTGGTCCGCTCGTGTCTCCTGAGCAGCCAGGTGTCCGTCTCTCCGCACAGGGAGCGGGTGGACACTTGTCTTGCCACCGGCCCGCTGTTCCTGCCTGGGGCCGGCTCTCTTTGCTTCACGACCGTTCCCGAGAACAAGGCCAACGGTTCCTTCTCTTCTCCAGGGCAGTGGGCTGCACCTTCCCCAGACATGCTCCTCGGGAGTCCAGTGACCGACGTGTCCCTTACCTTAAGGCTCTTTCCACTGGTGCAAGCAAGCATCTCTCTCAGAGGGGATGCCCCGGCAAAGAGGATTTCGCTCCATGCGGAGTTTATTACACCAACACCTGCTGTGGAGGCGAGTTCAGACAGCAGCTGCAGCATCCCACAGACCCGACCCGGATTACCTGAGGAATGCTGTGCTTTCCCAGAGGAGATGCCCGTGCAAAGAGGCTTTCGCTCTAGGCCGGTTTCTCCCACCGTGCTGACGAATACTAGGCTAAGGCAAGCAGCAAGAGCAGCCCACAGAACCGACTCTGATTCGCCAGCAACTCCTATGCTTTCGCAGAGGTTTTCAGCTTGGCGCGAACCGCACTTCGCTGCTGCTTCCTCAGCAAGGCTTTGGGCGTTCGCTCTCTCGCGTCAGGGAAGAGCTGCGGGAGAGCTGGTTGCCTCTTGGGCCTTGCTTTCCCGGGCTCGATGATCGCGCCCTGGGTTCACCCTGCCAGGCGAAACTAAGCAGACACAGCCACAACCCTGCAGCTGCGTGCGTGACCTAGGATGGCTGTCTATGCACTCTACCAATCTCCCCTGGTGTAGAGAATGATTGACATTTGCTCTGGGGCGCAGGCGGACTCAGGGACTAGGCCAGTGCCTTCCCCACAGGAGAGGAGAGGCGACAGAATCCCTGCACACCGCCCGTGCACTGGGATGGGGAGCTCTGGGGAACTGTCCCCACTCCTACCCCGGGTCAACCCCGTGGCTCCGTGAACGCTTGCACATCCTGGGGGAAGACTGCATCTGACTGCCCGTTCTTTCAGGGATCTACTTCTGCGAGTTCAGGATAGGGGCCTGGTGCAAGCACATGTCTGCACCAGGGACGTGTGGCCATGGAGCTGCTGTCCCCTTGGGCCCAGGGGCCAGGACAGGCCTACCTTCTGCCCAGACTCCTTCCTCAGAGTGGAGCACGCGCACCTGCCCTAGTGGTCCCCTCGTGTCTCCTTAGCAGCCAGGCTTCCGTCTCTCCGCACAGGGCGCGGAGGACACGTGTCTTGCCACCGCCCCGCTGATCCTGACAGGTCCGGCCTCTCTTGCTTCGCGACCCTTTCATGAGAACAAGGATAACGGCTCCTTCTCTTCTCCCGGGGCAGCGTGGGCTGCACCTTCCCCACACATGCTCCTGGGGAGCACAGGGACAGACGTGTCGCTTTCCTTAAGGCTGTTTCCACAGGCGCATCCAAGCATCTCTCTCAGGTTGAGGGGATGCCCGGCAAAGAGGATTTCGCTCCACGCGGTTATATTACACGGTGCTGTGGAGATTAGCACAGGCAAGCAGCAGCAGCATCCCACCGACCCGACACTGATTTCCCAAAGAATGCTGTGCTTTCCCAGAGGGATGCCCGTGGCAAAGAGGCTTTCGCTCTATGCGGGTCTCTCCCACCGTGTGCTTCCTGCTACAGGCAAGCAGCAGCAGTAGCCCCCACAGAAACGACTCTGATTTCTCAGCAAAACTGCTGTGCTTTCGCAGAGGCTTTGGGCTCGGAGCGAACCGCACACGCCGCTGCTTCCCTCAGCAAGGGGGCTTCGCTCTCGCGTCAGGGAAAGAAGAGCTGCGGGAGAGCTGGTGCCTCTTGGGCCTTGCTTTCCCGGGCTCCATGTTCACGTCCTGGGTTCACCCTGCCAAGCCGAAATAAGCAGACACAACCACAACCCTGCAGCAGCATGCGTGGCCTAGGATGGCACTCTGCTTACAGTGCCGTCTCCCGGCGTAGGCAAGGCCTGCCCTTTTGCTCTGGCGCGCAGGTGGACAGGGGGACTAGGCCAGTGCCTTCCCCAGCCAGAGGAGACGCGACAGGATCACTGCACACGGCCCGCGCCCGGCAATGGGGAGCAAGGGGTCATTGTCCGTCCTTCCCCGGGCAACCCCCTGCCTCCGCCAACGCTTCAACATCCTGGAGGAAGACGGCATCTGACTGCTCGTTGCTCCAGATGCTGTTTCTACGAGTTCAGGGCCGGGCGCCTGGTGGCAAGCACATGTCTGCACCACGGACAGGTGGCCAAGGAGCTGCTCTACCCTTGGGCCCAAACGGCACCAGGACAGGCCTGCCTTCTGCCCAAACTCCTTCCTCAGAGGGGAGCACTCGCTCCGGCCCCAGTCGTCCGCTCGTGTCTCCTTAGCACCTAGGCTTCATTCTCTCTGCACAGGGAGAGGGTGACACTTGTCTTGCCACCCACCTGCTCTTCCTGCCATGGCAGGCTCTCCTTGCTTCACGACCGTTTCCCGACAGCAAGGCCAACGGCTCCTTCTCTTCTCCCGGGGCGACGTGCTGCGCCTTCCCCAGACTTGCTCCTGGGGAGCGCAGAGACAGTGTGTCCCTTTCCTTCAGGCTGTTTCCACAGGCGCAACCAGGCTTCTCTCCCAGGCAGAGGGGATGCCCGGGCAAAGCGGATTTCGCTCCAGGAGGGCTTATTACAACGTGCTGTGGAGACAAGCTCAGGCAAGCAGCAGCAGCATCCCAAAGGCCCCGACTCTGATTTCCCAAAGAATGCTGTGCTTTCCATGAGGGGATGCCCGAGCAAAGAGGCTTTCACTCTATGCGGGATTCTCACACTGTGCTGCGAACACTAGGCAAAGGCAAGCACCAAGAGCAGCCCACAGAACCGACTCTGATTCGCCAGCAACTCCTTGCTTTCGCAGAGGTTTTCAGCTTGGCGCGAACCGCACTTCACTGCTGCTTCCCTCAGCAAGGCTTTGGGGCGTTCGCTCTCTCGCGTCAGGGAAGAGCTGCGGGAGAGCTGGTGCCTCTTGGGCCTTGCTTTCCCGGGCTCGATGATCGCGCCCTGGGTTCACCCTGCCAGGCCGAACTAAGCAGACACAGCCACAACCCTGCAGCAGCGTGCGTGACCTAGGATGGCTGTCTATGCACTCTACCAAACTCCCGGTGTAGGGAATGATTGACATTTTGCTCTGGGGAGCAGGCGGACTCAGGGACTAGGCCAGTGCCTTCCCCACAGGAGAGGAGAGGCGACAGAATCCCTGCACACCGCCCGTGCACTGGGATGGGGAGCTCTGGGGAACTGTCCCCACTCCTACCCCGGGCACCCCGTGGCCACCGTGAACGCTTGCACATCCTGGGGGAAGACTGCATCTGACTGCCCGTTCTTTCAGGGATCCACTTCTGCGAGTTCAGGGCCGGGCGCCTGATGGCAAGCACATGTCTGCACCACGGACACGTGGCCAAGGAGCTGCTCTACCCCTTGGGCCCAACGGCACAGGACAGGCCTGCCTTCTGCCCAAACCCTTCCTCAGAGGGGAGCACTCGCTCCGGCCCCAGTCGTCCACTCCTGTCTCCTTAGCACCTAGGCTTCATTCTCTCTGCACAGGGAGAGGGTGACACTTGTCTTGCCCCCCCACCTGCTCTTCCTGCCATGGCAGGCTCTCTTGCTTCACGACCGTTTCCCCACAGCAAGGCCAAATGCTCCTTCTCTTCTCCCCCGGGGCGACGTGCTGCGCCTTCCCCAGACTTGCTTCTGGGGAACGCAGAGACAGTGTGTCCCTTTCCTTCAGGCTGTTTCCACAGGCGCAACCAGGCTTCTCTCCCAGGCAGAGGGGATGCCCGGGCAAAGAGGATTTCGCTCCAGTAGGGCTTATTACAACGTGCTGTGGAGACAAGCTCAGGCAAGCAGCAGCAGCATCCCAAAGGCCTGACTCTGATTTCCCAAAGAATGCTGTGCTTTCCAAGAGGGGATGCCCGAGCAAAGAGGGTTTCACTCTATGCGGGATTCTCACACTGTGCTGCGAATACTAGGCAAAGGCAAGCACCAAGAGCAGCCCACAGAACCGACTCTGATTCGCAAGCAACTCCTATGCTTTCGCAGAGGTTTTCAGCTTGGCGCGAACCGCACTTCACTGCTGCTTCCTCAGCAAGGCTTTGGGCGTTCGTTCTCTCGCGTCAGGGAAGAGCTGCGGGAGAGCTGGTGCCTCTTGGGCCTTGCTTTCCCGGGCTTGATGATCGCGCCCTGGGTTCACCCTGCCAGGCCGAACTAAGTAGACACAGCCACAACCCTGCAGCTGCGTGCGTGACCTAGGATGGCTGTCTATGCACTCTACCAACTCTCGGTGTAGGGAATGATTGACATTTTGCTCTGGGGAGCAGGCGGACTCAGGGACTAGGCCAGTGCCTTCCCCACAGGAGAGGAGAGGCGACAGAATCCCTGCACACCGCCCGTGCACTGGGATGGGGAGCTCTGGGGAACTGTCCCCACTCCTACCCCGGGCACCCCGTGGCACCGTGAACGCTTGCACATCCTGGGGGAAGACTGCATCTGACTGCCCGTTCTTTCAGGGATCTACTTCTGCGAGTTCAGGGCCGGGCGCGTGGTGCAAGCACATGTCTGCACCACGGACAGGTGGCCAAGGAGCTGCTCTACCCTTGGGCCCAACGGCACAGGACAGGCCTGCCTTCTGCCCAAACTCCTTCCTCAGAGGGGAGCACTCGCTCTGGCCCCAGTCGTCCGCTCGTGTCTCCTTAGCACCTAGGCTTCATTCTCTCTGCACAGGGAGAGGGTGACACTTGTCTTGCCCCCCGCCTGCTCTTCCTGCCATGGCAGGCTCTCTTGCTTCACGACCGTTTCCCGACAGCAAGGCCAACGGCTCCTTCTCTTCTCCCCCGGGGCGACGTGCTGCGCCTTCCCCAGACTTGCTCCTGGGGAACGCAGAGACAGTGTGTCCCTTTCCTTAAGGCTGTTTCCACAGGCGCAACCAGGCTTCTCTCCCAGGCAGAGGGGATGCCCGGGCAAAGAGGATTTCGCTCCAGTAGGGCTTATTACAACGTGCTGTGGAGACAAGCTCAGGCAAGCAGCAGCAGCATCCCAAAGGCCTGACTCTGATTTCCCAAAGAATGCTGTGCTTTCCAAGAGGGGATGCCCGAGCAAAGAGGCTTTCACTCTATGCGGGATTCTCCCACCGTGCTGCGAATACTAGGCAAAGGCAAGCAGCAAGAGCAGCCAACGGAATGGCTCGGATTTCCCAGTGACTGCTATGCTTTCGCTGATCTTTTCAGCTTGGCGCGAACCGCACTTCGCAGCTGCTGCCTCAGCAAGGCTTTGAGCGTTCGCTCTGTCACGTCAGGTAAGAAGTGCTGCAGGAGAGCTGGTGCGTCTTGGGCCTTGCTTTCCCGGGCTCCATGTTCGCACCCCGAGTTCACCCTGCCAGGACGAAATAAGCAGACACAGCCACAACCCTGCAGCAGCGTGCGTGGCCTAGGTTTGTACTCGATGCACACTACCATCTCCCGGTGTAGACAACGCTTGGCCTTTTGTTCTGGCGCGTAGGCAGACTCAGGAACTAGGCCAGTGCCTTCCCCACAGGAGAGGAGAGGTGACAGAATCCCTGCACACCACCCATGCACTGGGATGGGGAGCTGCTTCCCAGGACACACCCGTGCCTCCGCGAACGCTTCCACATCCTGGAGGAAGAGGGCATCTGACTGCCCGTTCTTTCAGGGAGCTAATTCTGCGAGTTCAGGGTAGGCGCCTGGTGGGAAGCACATGTCTGCACCAGGGACAGGTGGCCAAAGAGCTTCTGTCCCCTTGGGCCCAGGGGCCCAAGACAGGCCTGCCTTCTGCTCAGACACCTTGCTCAAAGTGGAGCACGCGCGCCTGCCCTAGTGGTCCGCTCGTGTCTCCTGAGCAGCCAGGTGTCCGTCTCTCCGCACAGGGAGCGGGTGACACTTGTCTTGCCACCGGCCCGCTGTTCCTGCCTGGGGCCGGCTCTCTTGCTTCACGACCGTTCCCGAGAACAAGGCCAACGGTTTCCTTCTCTTCTCCAGGGCAGTGGGCTGCACCTTCCCCAGACATGCTCCTCGGGAGTCCAGTGACCGACGTGTCCCTTACCTTAAGGCTCTTTTCCACTGGTGCAAGCAAGCATCTCTCTCAGAGGGGATGCCCCGGCAAAGAGGATTTCGCTCCATGCGAGTTTATTACACCGTGCTGTGGAGGCGAGTTCAGTCAGCTGCAGCATCCCACAGACCCGACCCTGATTACCTGAGGAATGCTGTGCTTTCCCAGAGGAGATGCCCGTGCAAAGAGGCTTTCGCTCTAGGCCGGTTTCTCCCACCGTGCTGCGAATACTAGGCTAAGGCAAGCAGCAAGAGCAGCCCACAGAACCGACTCTGATTCGCCAGCAACTCCTATGCTTTCGCAGAGGTTTTCAGCTTGGCGCGAACCGCACTTCGCTGCTGCTTCCTCAGCAAGGCTTTGGGCGTTCGCTCTCTCGCGTCAGGGAAGAGCTGCGGGAGAGCTGGTGCCTCTTGGGCCTTGCTTTCCCGGGCTCGATGATCGCGCCCTGGGTTCACCCTGCCAGGCCGAACTAAGCAGACACAGCCACAACCCTGCAGCTGCGTGCGTGACCTAGGATGGCTGTCTATGCACTCTACCATCTCCCGGTGTAGAGAATGATTGACATTTTGCTCTGGGGCGCAGGCGGACTCAGGGACTAGGCCAGTGCCTTCCCCACAGGAGAGGAGAGGCGACAGAATCCCTGCACACCGCCCGTGCACTGGGATGGGGAGCTCTGGGGAACTGTCCCCACTCCTACCCCGGGCACCCCGTGGCTCCGTGAACGCTTGCTCATCCTGGGGGAAGACTGCATCTGACTGCCCGTTCTTTCAGGGATCTACTTCTGCGAGTTCAGGATAGGGGCCTGGTGCAAGCACATGTCTGCACCAGGGACGTGTGGCCATGGAGCTGCTGTCCCCTTGGGGCCCAGGGGCCCAGGACAGGCCTACCTTCTGCCCAGACTCCTTCCTCAGAGTGGAGCACGCGCACCTGCCCTAGTGGTCCCCTCGTGTCTCCTTAGCAGCCAGGCTTCCGTCTCTCCGCACAGGGCGCGGAGGACACGTGTCTTGCCACCGCCCCGCTGATCCTGACAGGTCCGCCTCTCCTGCTTCGCGACCCTTTCATGACAACAAGGATAACGGCTCCTTCTCTTCTCCCGGGGGGCAGCGTGCTGCACCTTCCCCACACATGCTCCTGGGGAGCACAGGGACAGACGTGTCGCTTTCCTTAAGGCTGTTTCCACAGGCGCATCCAAGCATCTCTCTCAGGTTGAGGGGATGCCCGGCAAAGAGGATTTCGCTCCACGCGGTTATATTACACGGTGCTGTGGAGATTAGCACAGGCAAGCAGCAGCAGCATCCCACCGACCCGACACTGATTTCCCAAAGAATGCTGTGCTTTCCCAAAGGGGATGCCCGGGCAAAGAGGCTTTCGCTCTATGCGGGTCTCTCCCACCGTGAGCCTGCTCTCAGGCAAGCAGCAGCAGTAGCCCGCAGAAACGACTCTGATTTCTCAGCAAATGCTGTGCTTTCGCAGAGGCTTTGGGCTCGGAGCGAACCGCACACGCCGCTGCTTCCTCAACAGGGCTCCAGTCGCGTCAGGGAAGAAGAGCTGCGGGAGAACTGGTGCCTCTTGGGCCTTGCTTTCCCGGGCTCCATGTTCACGTCCTGGGTTCACCGTGCCAAGCCGAAATAAGCAGACACAACCTCGACCCTGCAGCAGCATGCGTGGCCTAGGATGGCACTCTGCTTACAGTGCCGTCTCCCGGCGTAGGCAAGGCCTGCCCTTTTGCTCTGGCGTTCAGGTGGACAGGGGACTAGGCCAGTGCCTTCCCCAGCCAGAGGAGACGCGACAGGATCACTGCACACGGCCCGCGCCCGGCAATGGGGAGCAATGGGTCATTGTCCGTCCTTCCCCGGGCAACCCCCCTGCCTCCGCCAACGCTTCAACATCCTGGAGGAAGACGGCATCTGACTGCTCGTTGCTCCAGAAGCTGTTTCTACGAGTTCAGGGCCGGGCGCCTGGTGGCAAGCACATGTCTGCACCACGGACAGGTGGCCAAGGAGCTGCTCTACCCTTGGGCCCAACGGCACAGGACAGGCCTGCCTTCTGCCCAAACTCCTTCCTCAGAGGGGAGCACTCGCTCCGGCCCCAGTCGTCCGCTCGTGTCTCCTTAGCACCTAGGCTTCATTCTCTCTGCACAGGGAGAGGGTGACACTTGTCTTGCCACCCACCTGCTCTTCCTGCCATGGCAGGCTCTCTTGCTTCACGACCGTTTCCCGACAGCAAGGCCAACGGCTCCTTCTCTTCTCCCGGGGCGACGTGCTGCGCCTTCCCCAGACTTGCTCCTGGGGAGCGCAGAGACAGTGTGTCCCTTTCCTTCAGGCTGTTTCCACAGGCGCAACCAGGCTTCTCTCCCAGGCAGAGGGGATGCCCGGGCAAAGCGGATTTCGCTCCAGGAGGGCTTATTACAACGTGCTGTGGAGACAAGCTCAGGCAAGCAGCAGCAGCATCCCAAAGGCCTGACTCTGATTTCCCAAAGAATGCTGTGCTTTCCATGAGGGGATGCCCGAGCAAAGAGGCTTTCACTCTATGCGGGATTCTCACACTGTGCTGCGAACACTAGGCAAAGGCAAGCACCAAGAGCAGCCCACAGAACCGACTCTGATTCGCCAGCAACTCCTTGCTTTCGCAGAGGTTTTCAGCTTGGCGCGAACCGCACTTCACTGCTGCTTCCTCAGCAAGGCTTTGGGCGTTCGCTCTCTCGCGTCAGGGAAGAGCTGCGGGAGAGCTGGTGCCTCTTGGGCCTTGCTTTCCCGGGCTCGATGATCGCGCCCTGGGTTCACCCTGCCAGGCCGAACTAAGCAGACACAGCCACAACCCTGCAGCTGCGTGCGTGACCTAGGATGGCTGTCTATGCACTCTACCAACTCCCGTGTGTAGGGAATGATTGACATTTTGCTCTGGGGAGCAGGCGGACTCAGGGACTAGGCCAGTGCCTTCCCCACAGGAGAGGAGAGGCGACAGAATCCCTGCACACCGCCCGTGCACTGGGATGGGGAGCTCTGGGGAACTGTCCCCACTCCTACCCCGGGGCACCCCGTGGCACCGTGAACGCTTGCACATCCTGGGGGAAGACTGCATCTGACTGCCCGTTCTTTCAGGGATCCACTTCTGCGAGTTCAGGGCCGGGCGCCTGATGGCAAGCACATGTCTGCACCACGGACACGTGGCCAAGGAGCTGCTCTACCCTTGGGCCCAACGGCACAGGACAGGCCTGCCTTCTGCCCAAACTCCTTCCTCAGAGGGGAGCACTCGCTCCGGCCCCAGTCGTCCACTCCTGTCTCCTTAGCACCTAGGCTTCATTCTCTCTGCACAGGGAGAGGGTGACACTTGTCTTGCCCCCCGCCTGCTCTTCCTGCCATGGCAGGCTCTCTTGCTTGCTTCACGACCGTTTCCCCACAGCAAGGCCAAATGCTCCTTCTCTTCTCCCCCGGGGCGACGTGCTGCGCCTTCCCCAGACTTGCTTCTGGGGAACGCAGAGACAGTGTGTCCCTTTCCTTCAGGCTGTTTCCACAGGCGCAACCAGGCTTCTCTCCCAGGCAGAGGGGATGCCCGGGCAAAGAGGATTTCGCTCCAGTAGGGCTTATTACAACGTGCTGTGGAGACAAGCTCAGGCAAGCAGCAGCAGCATCCCAAAGGCCTGACTCTGATTTCCCAAAGAATGCTGTGCTTTCCAAGAGGGGATGCCCGAGCAAAGAGGCTTTCACTCTATGCGGGATTCTCCCACCGTGCTGCGAATACTAGGCAAAGGCAAGCAGCAAGAGCAGCCAACGGAATGGCTCGGATTTCCCAGTGACTGCTATGCTTTCGCTGATCTTTTCAGCTTGGCGCGAACCGCACTTCGCAGCTGCTGCCTCAGCAAGGCTTTGAGCGTTCGCTCTGTCACGTCAGGTAAGAAGTGCTGCAGGAGAGCTGGTGCGTCTTGGGCCTTGCTTTCCCGGGCTCCATGTTCGCACCCCGAGTTCACCCTGCCAGGACGAAATAAGCAGACACAGCCACAACCCTGCAGCAGCGTGCGTGGCCTAGGTTTGTACTCGATGCACACTACCATCTCCCGGTGTAGACAACGCTTGGCCTTTTGTTCTGGCGCGTAGGCAGACTCAGGAACTAGGCCAGTGCCTTCCCCACAGGAGAGGAGAGGTGACAGAATCCCTGCACACCACCCATGCACTGGGATGGGGAGCTGCTTCCCAGGACACACCCGTGCCTCCGCGAACGCTTCCACATCCTGGAGGAAGAGGGCATCTGACTGCCCGTTCTTTCAGGGAGCTAATTCTGCGAGTTCAGGGTAGGCGCCTGGTGGGAAGCACATGTCTGCACCAGGGACAGGTGGCCAAAGAGCTTCTGTCCCCTTGGGCCTAGGGGCCCAAGACAGGCCTGCCTTCTGCTCAGACACCTTGCTCAAAGTGGAGCACGCGCGCCTGCCCTAGTGGTCCGCTCGTGTCTCCTGAGCAGCCAGGTGTCCGTCTCTCCGCACAGGGAGCGGGTGACACTTGTCTTGCCACCGGCCCGCTGTTCCTGCCTGGGGCCGGCTCTCTTGCTTCACGACCGTTCCCGAGAACAAGGCCAACGGTTCCTTCTCTTCTCCAGGGCAGTGGGCTGCACCTTCCCCAGACATGCTCCTCGGGAGTCCAGTGACCGACGTGTCCCTTACCTTAAGGCTCTTTCCACTGGTGCAAGCAAGCATCTCTCTCAGAGGGGATGCCCCGGCAAAGAGGATTTCGCTCCATGCGAGTTTATTACACCGTGCTGTGGAGGCGAGTTCAGACAGTCAGCTGCAGCATCCCACAGACCCGACCCTGATTACCTGAGGAATGCTGTGCTTTCCCAGAGGAGATGCCCGTGCAAAGAGGCTTTCGCTCTAGGCCGGTTTCTCCCACCGTGCTGCGAATACTAGGCTAAGGCAAGCAGCAAGAGCAGCCCACAGAACCGACTCTGATTCGCCAGCAACTCCTATGCTTTCGCAGAGGTTTTCAGCTTGGCGCGAACCGCACTTCGCTGCTGCTTCCTCAGCAAGGCTTTGGGCGTTCGCTCTCTCGCGTCAGGGAAGAGCTGCGGGAGAGCTGGTGCCTCTTGGGCCTTGCTTTCCCGGGCTCGATGATCGCGCCCTGGGTTCACCCTGCCAGGCCGAACTAAGCAGACACAGCCACAACCCTGCAGCTGCGTGCGTGACCTAGGATGGCTGTCTATGCACTCTACCATCTCCCGGTGTAGAGAATGATTGACATTTTGCTCTGGGGCGCAGGCGGACTCAGGGACTAGGCCAGTGCCTTCCCCACAGGAGAGGAGAGGCGACAGAATCCCTGCACACCGCCCGTGCACTGGGATGGGGAGCTCTGGGGAACTGTCCCCACTCCTACCCCGGGCACCCCGTGGCTCCGTGAACGCTTGCTCATCCTGGGGGAAGACTGCATCTGACTGCCCGTTCTTTCAGGGATCTACTTCTGCGAGTTCAGGATAGGGGCCTGGTGCAAGCACATGTCTGCACCAGGGACGTGTGGCCATGGAGCTGCTGTCCCCTTGGGCCCAGGGGCCCAGGACAGGCCTACCTTCTGCCCAGACTCCTTCCTCAGAGTGGAGCACGCGCACCTGCCCTAGTGGTCCCCTCGTGTCTCCTTAGCAGCCAGGCTTCCGTCTCTCCGCACAGGGCGCGGAGGACACGTGTCTTGCCACCGCCCCGCTGATCCTGACAGGTCCGCCTCTCCTGCTTCGCGACCCTTTCATGACAACAAGGATAACGGCTCCTTCTCTTCTCCCGGGGCAGCGTGCTGCACCTTCCCCACACATGCTCCTGGGGAGCACAGGGACAGACGTGTCGCTTTCCTTAAGGCTGTTTCCACAGGCGCATCCAAGCATCTCTCTCAGGTTGAGGGGATGCCCGGCAAAGAGGATTTCGCTCCACGCGGTTTATATTACACGGTGCTGTGGAGATTAGCACAGGCAAGCAGCAGCAGCATCCCACCGACCCGACACTGATTTCCCAAAGAATGCTGTGCTTTCCCAAAGGGGATGCCCGGGCAAAGAGGCTTTCGCTCTATGCGGGTCTCTCCCACCGTGAGCCTGCTCTCAGGCAAGCAGCAGCAGTAGCCCGCAGAAACGACTCTGATTTCTCAGCAAATGCTGTGCTTTCGCAGAGGCTTTGGGCTCGGAGCGAACCGCACACGCCGCTGCTTCCTCAACAGGGCTCCAGTCGCGTCAGGGAAGAAGAGCTGCGGGAGAACTGGTGCCTCTTGGGCCTTGCTTTCCCGGGCTCCATGTTCACGTCCTGGGTTCACCGTGCCAAGCCGAAATAAGCAGACACAACCTCGACCCTGCAGCAGCATGCGTGGCCTAGGATGGCACTCTGCTTACAGTGCCGTCTCCCGGCGTAGGCAAGGCCTGCCCTTTTGCTCTGGCGTTCAGGTGGACAGGGGACTAGGCCAGTGCCTTCCCCAGCCAGAGGAGACGCGACAGGATCACTGCACACGGCCCGCGCCCGGCAATGGGGAGCAATGGGTCATTGTCCGTCCTTCCCCGGGCAACCCCCCTGCCTCCGCCAACGCTTCAACATCCTGGAGGAAGACGGCATCTGACTGCTCGTTGCTCCAGAAGCTGTTTCTACGAGTTCAGGGCCGGGCGCCTGGTGGCAAGCACATGTCTGCACCACGGACAGGTGGCCAAGGAGCTGCTCTACCCTTGGGCCCAACGGCACAGGACAGGCCTGCCTTCTGCCCAAACTCCTTCCTCAGAGGGGAGCACTCGCTCCGGCCCCAGTCGTCCGCTCGTGTCTCCTTAGCACCTAGGCTTCATTCTCTCTGCACAGGGAGAGGGTGACACTTGTCTTGCCACCCACCTGCTCTTCCTGCCATGGCAGGCTCTCTTGCTTCACGACCGTTTCCCGACAGCAAGGCCAACGGCTCCTTCTCTTCTCCCGGGGCGACGACGTGCTGCGCCTTCCCCAGACTTGCTCCTGGGGAGCGCAGAGACAGTGTGTCCCTTTCCTTCAGGCTGTTTCCACAGGCGCAACCAGGCTTCTCTCCCAGGCAGAGGGGATGCCCGGGCAAAGCGGATTTCGCTCCAGGAGGGCTTATTACAACGTGCTGTGGAGACAAGCTCAGGCAAGCAGCAGCAGCAGCATCCAAAGGCCTGACTCTGATTTCCCAAAGAATGCTGTGCTTTCCATGAGGGGATGCCCGAGCAAAGAGGCTTTCACTCTATGCGGGATTCTCACACTGTGCTGCGAACACTAGGCAAAGGCAAGCACCAAGAGCAGCCCACAGAACCGACTCTGATTCGCCAGCAACTCCTTGCTTTCGCAGAGGTTTTCAGCTTGGCGCGAACCGCACTTCACTGCTGCTTCCTCAGCAAGGCTTTGGGCGTTCGCTCTCTCGCGTCAGGGAAGAGCTGCGGGAGAGCTGGTGCCTCTTGGGCCTTGCTTTCCCGGGCTCGATGATCGCGCCCTGGGTTCACCCTGCCAGGCCGAACTAAGAAGACACAGCCACAACCCTGCAGCTGCGTGCGTGACCTAGGATGGCTGTCTATGCACTCTACCAACTCCCGGTGTAGGGAATGATTGACATTTTGCTCTGGGGAGCAGGCGGACTCAGGGACTAGGCCAGTGCCTTCCCCACAGGAGAGGAGAGGCGACAGAATCCCTGCACACCGCCCGTGCACTGGGATGGGGAGCTCTGGGGAACTGTCCCCACTCCTACCCCGGGCACCCCGTGGCACCGTGAACGCTTGCACATCCTGGGGGAAGACTGCATCTGACTGCCCGTTCTTTCAGGGATCCACTTCTGCGAGTTCAGGGCCGGGCGCCTGATGGCAAGCACATGTCTGCACCACGGACACGTGGCCAAGGAGCTGCTCTACCCTTGGGCCCAACGGCACAGGACAGGCCTGCCTTCTGCCCAAACTCCTTCCTCAGAGGGGAGCACTCGCTCCGGCCCCAGTCGTCCACTCCTGTCTCCTTAGCACCTAGGCTTCATTCTCTCTGCACAGGGAGAGGGTGACACTTGTCTTGCCCCCCGCCTGCTCTTCCCTGCCATGGCAGGCTCTCTTGCTTCACGACCGTTTCCCCACAGCAAGGCCAAATGCTCCTTCTCTTCTCCCCCGGGGCGACGTGCTGCGCCTTCCCCAGACTTGCTTCTGGGGAACGCAGAGACAGTGTGTCCCTTTCCTTCAGGCTGTTTCCACAGGCGCAACCAGGCTTCTCTCCCAGGCAGAGGGGATGCCCGGGCAAAGAGGATTTCGCTCCAGTAGGGCTTATTACAACGTGCTGTGGAGACAAGCTCAGGCAAGCAGCAGCAGCATCCCAAAGGCCTGACTCTGATTTCCCAAAGAATGCTGTGCTTTCCAAGAGGGGATGCCCGAGCAAAGAGGCTTTCACTCTATGCGGGATTCTCCCACCGTGCTGCGAATACTAGGCAAAGGCAAGCAGCAAGAGCAGCCAACGGAATGGCTCGGATTTCCCAGTGACTGCTATGCTTTCGCTGATCTTTTCAGCTTGGCGCGAACCGCACTTCGCAGCTGCTGCCTCAGCAAGGCTTTGAGCGTTCGCTCTGTCACGTCAGGTAAGAAGTGCTGCAGGAGAGCTGGTGCGTCTTGGGCCTTGCTTTCCCGGGCTCCATGTTCGCACCCCGAGTTCACCCTGCCAGGACGAAATAAGCAGACACAGCCACAACCCTGCAGCAGCGTGCGTGGCCTAGGTTTGTACTCGATGCACACTACCATCTCCCGGTGTAGACAACGCTTGGCCTTTTGTTCTGGCGCGTAGGCAGACTCAGGAACTAGGCCAGTGCCTTCCCCACAGGAGAGGAGAGGTGACAGAATCCCTGCACACCACCCATGCACTGGGATGGGGAGCTGCTTCCCAGGACACACCCGTGCCTCCGCGAACGCTTCCACATCCTGGAGGAAGAGGGCATCTGACTGCCCGTTCTTTCAGGGAGCTAATTCTGCGAGTTCAGGGTAGGCGCCTGGTGGGAAGCACATGTCTGCACCAGGGACAGGTGGCCAAAGAGCTTCTGTCCCCTTGGGCCTAGGGGCCCAAGACAGGCCTGCCTTCTGCTCAGACACCTTGCTCAAAGTGGAGCACGCGCGCCTGCCCTAGTGGTCCGCTCGTGTCTCCTGAGCAGCCAGGTGTCCGTCTCTCCGCACAGGGAGCGGGTGACACTTGTCTTGCCACCGGCCCGCTGTTCCTGCCTGGGGCCGGCTCTCTTGCTTCACGACCGTTCCCGAGAACAAGGCCAACGGTTCCTTCTCTTCTCCAGGGCAGTGGGCTGCACCTTCCCCAGACATGCTCCTCGGGAGTCCAGTGACCGACGTGTCCCTTACCTTAAGGCTCTTTCCACTGGTGCAAGCAAGCATCTCTCTCAGAGGGGATGCCCCGGCAAAGAGGATTTCGCTCCATGCGAGTTTATTACACCGTGCTGTGGAGGCGAGTTCAGACAGTCAGCTGCAGCATCCCACAGACCCGACCCTGATTACCTGAGGAATGCTGTGCTTTCCCAGAGGAGATGCCCGTGCAAAGAGGCTTTCGCTCTAGGCCGGTTTCTCCCACCGTGCTGCGAATACTAGGCTAAGGCAAGCAGCAAGAGCAGCCCACAGAACCGACTCTGATTCGCCAGCAACTCCTATGCTTTCGCAGAGGTTTTCAGCTTGGCGCGAACCGCACTTCGCTGCTGCTTCCTCAGCAAGGCTTTGGGCGTTCGCTCTCTCGCGTCAGGGAAGAGCTGCGGGAGAGCTGGTGCCTCTTGGGCCTTGCTTTCCCGGGCTCGATGATCGCGCCCTGGGTTCACCCTGCCAGGCCGAACTAAGCAGACACAGCCACAACCCTGCAGCTGCGTGCGTGACCTAGGATGGCTGTCTATGCACTCTACCATCTCCCGGTGTAGAGAATGATTGACATTTTGCTCTGGGGCGCAGGCGGACTCAGGGACTAGGCCAGTGCCTTCCCCACAGGAGAGGAGAGGCGACAGAATCCCTGCACACCGCCCGTGCACTGGGATGGGGAGCTCTGGGGAACTGTCCCCACTCCTACCCCGGGCACCCCGTGGCTCCGTGAACGCTTGCTCATCCTGGGGGAAGACTGCATCTGACTGCCCGTTCTTTCAGGGATCTACTTCTGCGAGTTCAGGATAGGGGCCTGGTGCAAGCACATGTCTGCACCAGGGACGTGTGGCCATGGAGCTGCTGTCCCCTTGGGCCCAGGGGCCCAGGACAGGCCTACCTTCTGCCCAGACTCCTTCCTCAGAGTGGAGCACGCGCACCTGCCCTAGTGGTCCCCTCGTGTCTCCTTAGCAGCCAGGCTTCCGTCTCTCCGCACAGGGCGCGGAGGACACGTGTCTTGCCACCGCCCCGCTGATCCTGACAGGTCCGCCTCTCCTGCTTCGCGACCCTTTCATGACAACAAGGATAACGGCTCCTTCTCTTCTCCCGGGGCAGCGTGCTGCACCTTCCCCACACATGCTCCTGGGGAGCACAGGGACAGACGTGTCGCTTTCCTTAAGGCTGTTTCCACAGGCGCATCCAAGCATCTCTCTCAGGTTGAGGGGATGCCCGGCAAAGAGGATTTCGCTCCACGCGGTTATATTACACGGTGCTGTGGAGATTAGCACAGGCAAGCAGCAGCAGCATCCCACCGACCCGACACTGATTTCCCAAAGAATGCTGTGCTTTCCCAAAGGGGATGCCCGGGCAAAGAGGCTTTCGCTCTATGCGGGTCTCTCCCACCGTGAGCCTGCTCTCAGGCAAGCAGCAGCAGTAGCCCGCAGAAACGACTCTGATTTCTCAGCAAATGCTGTGCTTTCGCAGAGGCTTTGGGCTCGGAGCGAACCGCACACGCCGCTGCTTCCTCAACAGGGCTCCAGTCGCGTCAGGGAAGAAGAGCTGCGGGAGAACTGGTGCCTCTTGGGCCTTGCTTTCCCGGGCTCCATGTTCACGTCCTGGGTTCACCGTGCCAAGCCGAAATAAGCAGACACAACCTCGACCCTGCAGCAGCATGCGTGGCCTAGGATGGCACTCTGCTTACAGTGCCGTCTCCCGGCGTAGGCAAGGCCTGCCCTTTTGCTCTGGCGTTCAGGTGGACAGGGGACTAGGCCAGTGCCTTCCCCAGCCAGAGGAGACGCGACAGGATCACTGCACACGGCCCGCGCCCGGCAATGGGGAGCAATGGGTCATTGTCCGTCCTTCCCCGGGCAACCCCATGCCTCCGCCAACGCTTCAACATCCTGGAGGAAGACGGCATCTGACTGCTCGTTGCTCCAGAAGCTGTTTCTACGAGTTCAGGGCCGGGCGCCTGGTGGCAAGCACATGTCTGCACCACGGACAGGTGGCCAAGGAGCTGCTCTACCCTTGGGCCCAACGGCACAGGACAGGCCTGCCTTCTGCCCAAACTCCTTCCTCAGAGGGGAGCACTCGCTCCGGCCCCAGTCGTCCGCTCGTGTCTCCTTAGCACCTAGGCTTCATTCTCTCTGCACAGGGAGAGGGTGACACTTGTCTTGCCACCCACCTGCTCTTCCTGCCATGGCAGGCTCTCTTGCTTCACGACCGTTTCCCGACAGCAAGGCCAACGGCTCCTTCTCTTCTCCCGGGGCGACGTGCTGCGCCTTCCCCAGACTTGCTCCTGGGGAGCGCAGAGACAGTGTGTCCCTTTCCTTCAGGCTGTTTCCACAGGCGCAACCAGGCTTCTCTCCCAGGCAGAGGGGATGCCCGGGCAAAGCGGATTTCGCTCCAGGAGGGCTTATTACAACGTGCTGTGGAGACAAGCTCAGGCAAGCAGCAGCAGCATCCCAAAGGCCTGACTCTGATTTCCCAAAGAATGCTGTGCTTTCCATGAGGGGATGCCCGAGCAAAGAGGCTTTCACTCTATGCGGGATTCTCACACTGTGCTGCGAACACTAGGCAAAGGCAAGCACCAAGAGCAGCCCACAGAACCGACTCTGATTCGCCAGCAACTCCTTGCTTTCGCAGAGGTTTTCAGCTTGGCGCGAACCGCACTTCACTGCTGCTTCCTCAGCAAGGCTTTGGGCGTTCGCTCTCTCGCGTCAGGGAAGAGCTGCGGGAGAGCTGGTGCCTCTTGGGCCTTGCTTTCCCGGGCTCGATGATCGCGCCCTGGGTTCACCCTGCCAGGCCGAACCAAGCAGACACAGCCACAACCCTGCAGCTGCGTGCGTGACCTAGGATGGCTGTCTATGCACTCTACCAACTCCCGGTGTAGGGAATGATTGACATTTTGCTCTGGGGAGCAGGCGGACTCAGGGACTAGGCCAGTGCCTTCCCCACAGGAGAGGAGAGGCGACAGAATCCCTGCACACCGCCCGTGCACTGGGATGGGGAGCTCTGGGGAACTGTCCCCACTCCTACCCCGGGCACCCCGTGGCACCGTGAACGCTTGCACATCCTGGGGGAAGACTGCATCTGACTGCCCGTTCTTTCAGGGATCCACTTCTGCGAGTTCAGGGCCGGGCGCCTGATGGCAAGCACATGTCTGCACCACGGACACGTGGCCAAGGAGCTGCTCTACCCTTGGGCCCAACGGCACAGGACAGGCCTGCCTTCTGCCCAAACTCCTTCCTCAGAGGGGAGCACTCGCTCCGGCCCCAGTCGTCCACTCCTGTCTCCTTAGCACCTAGGCTTCATTCTCTCTGCACAGGGAGAGGGTGACACTTGTCTTGCCCCCCGCCTGCTCTTCCTGCCATGGCAGGCTCTCTTGCTTCACGACCGTTTCCCCACAGCAAGGCCAAATGCTCCTTCTCTTCTCCCCCGGGGCGACGTGCTGCGCCTTCCCCAGACTTGCTTCTGGGGAACGCAGAGACAGTGTGTCCCTTTCCTTCAGGCTGTTTCCACAGGCGCAACCAGGCTTCTCTCCCAGGCAGAGGGGATGCCCGGGCAAAGAGGATTTCGCTCCAGTAGGGCTTATTACAACGTGCTGTGGAGACAAGCTCAGGCAAGCAGCAGCAGCATCCCAAAGGCCTGACTCTGATTTCCCAAAGAATGCTGTGCTTTCCAAGAGGGGATGCCCGAGCAAAGAGGCTTTCACTCTATGCGGGATTCTCCCACCGTGCTGCGAATACTAGGCAAAGGCAAGCAGCAAGAGCAGCCAACGGAATGGCTCGGATTTCCCAGTGACTGCTATGCTTTCGCTGATCTTTTCAGCTTGGCGCGAACCGCACTTCGCAGCTGCTGCCTCAGCAAGGCTTTTGAGCGTTCGCTCTGTCACGTCAGGTAAGAAGTGCTGCAGGAGAGCTGGTGCGTCTTGGGCCTTGCTTTCCCGGGCTCCATGTTCGCACCCCGAGTTCACCCTGCCAGGACGAAATAAGCAGACACAGCCACAACCCTGCAGCAGCGTGCGTGGCCTAGGTTTGTACTCGATGCACACTACCATCTCCCGGTGTAGACAACGCTTGGCCTTTTGTTCTGGCGCGTAGGAGACTCAGGAACTAGGCCAGTGCCTTCCCCACAGGAGAGGAGAGGTGACAGAATCCCTGCACACCACCCATGCACTGGGATGGGGAGCTGCTTCCCAGGACACACCCGTGCCTCCGCGAACGCTTCCACATCCTGGAGGAAGAGGGCATCTGACTGCCCGTTCTTTCAGGGAGCTAATTCTGCGAGTTCAGGGTAGGCGCCTGGTGGGAAGCACATGTCTGCACCAGGGACAGGTGGCCAAAGAGCTTCTGTCCCCTTGGGCCTAGGGGCCCAAGACAGGCCTGCCTTCTGCTCAGACACCTTGCTCAAAGTGGAGCACGCGCGCCCTGCCCTAGTGGTCCGCTCGTGTCTCCTGAGCAGCCAGGTGTCCGTCTCTCCGCACAGGGAGCGGGTGACACTTGTCTTGCCACCGGCCCGCTGTTCCTGCCTGGGGCCGGCTCTCTTGCTTCACGACCGTTCCCGAGAACAAGGCCAACGGTTCCTTCTCTTCTCCAGGGCAGTGGGCTGCACCTTCCCCAGACATGCTCCTCGGGAGTCCAGTGACCGACGTGTCCCTTACCTTAAGGCTCTTTCCACTGGTGCAAGCAAGCATCTCTCTCAGAGGGGATGCCCCGGCAAAGAGGATTTCGCTCCATGCGAGTTTATTACACCGTGCTGTGGAGGCGAGTTCAGACAGTCAGCTGCAGCATCCCACAGACCCGACCCTGATTACCTGAGGAATGCTGTGCTTTCCCAGAGGAGATGCCCGTGCAAAGAGGCTTTCGCTCTAGGCCGGTTTCTCCCACCGTGCTGCGAATACTAGGCTAAGGCAAGCAGCAAGAGCAGCCCACAGAACCGACTCTGATTCGCCAGCAACTCCTATGCTTTCGCAGAGGTTTTCAGCTTGGCGCGAACCGCACTTCGCTGCTGCTTCCTCAGCAAGGCTTTGGGCGTTCGCTCTCTCGCGTCAGGGAAGAGCTGCGGGAGAGCTGGTGCCTCTTGGGCCTTGCTTTCCCGGGCTCTCGATGATCGCGCCCTGGGTTCACCCTGCCAGGCCGAACTAAGCAGACACAGCCACAACCCTGCAGCTGCGTGCGTGACCTAGGATGGCTGTCTATGCACTCTACCATCTCCCGGTGTAGAGAATGATTGACATTTTGCTCTGGGGCGCAGGCGGACTCAGGGACTAGGCCAGTGCCTTCCCCACAGGAGAGGAGAGGCGACAGAATCCCTGCACACCGCCCGTGCACTGGGATGGGGAGCTCTGGGGAACTGTCCCCACTCCTACCCCGGGCACCCCGTGGCTCCGTGAACGCTTGCTCATCCTGGGGGAAGACTGCATCTGACTGCCCGTTCTTTCAGGGATCTACTTCTGCGAGTTCAGGATAGGGGCCTGGTGCAAGCACATGTCTGCACCAGGGACGTGTGGCCATGGAGCTGCTGTCCCCTTGGGCCCAGGGGCCCAGGACAGGCCTACCTTCTGCCCAGACTCCTTCCTCAGAGTGGAGCACGCGCACCTGCCCTAGTGGTCCCCTCGTGTCTCCTTAGCAGCCAGGCTTCCGTCTCTCCGCACAGGGCGCGGAGGACACGTGTCTTGCCACCGCCCCGCTGATCCTGACAGGTCCGCCTCTCCTGCTTCGCGACCCTTTCATGACAACAAGGATAACGGCTCCTTCTCTTCTCCCGGGGCAGCGTGCTGCACCTTCCCCACACATGCTCCTGGGGAGCACAGGGACAGACGTGTCGCTTTCCTTAAGGCTGTTTCCACAGGCGCATCCAAGCATCTCTCTCAGGTTGAGGGGATGCCCGGCAAAGAGGATTTCGCTCCACGCGGTTATATTACACGGTGCTGTGGAGATTAGCACAGGCAAGCAGCAGCAGCATCCCACCGACCCGACACTGATTTCCCAAAGAATGCTGTGCTTTCCCAAAGGGGATGCCCGGGCAAAGAGGCTTTCGCTCTATGCGGGTCTCTCCCACCGTGAGCCTGCTCTCAGGCAAGCAGCAGCAGTAGCCCGCAGAAACGACTCTGATTTCTCAGCAAATGCTGTGCTTTCGCAGAGGCTTTGGGCTCGGAGCGAACCGCACACGCCGCTGCTTCCTCAACAGGGCTCCAGTCGCGTCAGGGAAGAAGAGCTGCGGGAGAACTGGTGCCTCTTGGGCCTTGCTTTCCCGGGCTCCATGTTCACGTCCTGGGTTCACCGTGCCAAGCCGAAATAAGCAGACACAACCTCGACCCTGCAGCAGCATGCGTGGCCTAGGATGGCACTCTGCTTACAGTGCCGTCTCCCGGCGTAGGCAAGGCCTGCCCTTTTGCTCTGGCGTTCAGGTGGACAGGGGACTAGGCCAGTGCCTTCCCCAGCCAGAGGAGACGCGACAGGATCACTGCACACGGCCCGCGCCCGGCAATGGGGAGCAATGGGTCATTGTCCGTCCTTCCCCGGGCAACCCCCTGCCTCCGCCAACGCTTCAACATCCTGGAGGAAGACGGCATCTGACTGCTCGTTGCTCCAGAAGCTGTTTCTACGAGTTCAGGGCCGGGCGCCTGGTGGCAAGCACATGTCTGCACCACGGACAGGTGGCCAAGGAGCTGCTCTACCCTTGGGCCCAACGGCACAGGACAGGCCTGCCTTCTGCCCAAACTCCTTCCTCAGAGGGGAGCACTCGCTCCGGCCCCAGTCGTCCGCTCGTGTCTCCTTAGCACCTAGGCTTCATTCTCTCTGCACAGGGAGAGGGTGACACTTGTCTTGCCACCCACCTGCTCTTCCTGCCATGGCAGGCTCTCTTGCTTCACGACCGTTTCCCGACAGCAAGGCCAACGGCTCCTTCTCTTCTCCCGGGGCGACGTGCTGCGCCTTCCCCAGACTTGCTCCTGGGGAGCGCAGAGACAGTGTGTCCCTTTCCTTCAGGCTGTTTCCACAGGCGCAACCAGGCTTCTCTCCCAGGCAGAGGGGATGCCCGGGCAAAGCGGATTTCGCTCCAGGAGGGCTTATTACAACGTGCTGTGGAGACAAGCTCAGGCAAGCAGCAGCAGCATCCCAAAGGCCTGACTCTGATTTCCCAAAGAATGCTGTGCTTTCCATGAGGGGATGCCCGAGCAAAGAGGCTTTCACTCTATGCGGGATTCTCACACTGTGCTGCGCGAACACTAGGCAAAGGCAAGCACCAAGAGCAGCCCACAGAACCGACTCTGATTCGCCAGCAACTCCTTGCTTTCGCAGAGGTTTTCAGCTTGGCGCGAACCGCACTTCACTGCTGCTTCCTCAGCAAGGCTTTGGGCGTTCGCTCTCTCGCGTCAGGGAAGAGCTGCGGGAGAGCTGGTGCCTCTTGGGCCTTGCTTTCCCGGGCTCGATGATCGCGCCCTGGGTTCACCCTGCCAGGCCGAACTAAGCAGACACAGCCACAACCCTGCAGCTGCGTGCGTGACCTAGGATGGCTGTCTATGCACTCTACCAACTCCCGGTGTAGGGAATGATTGACATTTTGCTCTGGGGAGCAGGCGGACTCAGGGACTAGGCCAGTGCCTTCCCCACAGGAGAGGAGAGGCGACAGAATCCCTGCACACCGCCCGTGCACTGGGATGGGGAGCTCTGGGGAACTGTCCCCACTCCTACCCCGGGCACCCCGTGGCACCGTGAACGCTTGCACATCCTGGGGGAAGACTGCATCTGACTGCCCGTTCTTTCAGGGATCCACTTCTGCGAGTTCAGGGCCGGGCGCCTGATGGCAAGCACATGTCTGCACCACGGACACGTGGCCAAGGAGCTGCTCTACCCTTGGGCCCAACGGCACAGGACAGGCCTGCCTTCTGCCCAAACTCCTTCCTCAGAGGGGAGCACTCGCTCCGGCCCCAGTCGTCCACTCCTGTCTCCTTAGCACCTAGGCTTCATTCTCTCTGCACAGGGAGAGGGTGACACTTGTCTTGCCCCCCGCCTGCTCTTCCTGCCATGGCAGGCTCTCTTGCTTCACGACCGTTTCCCCACAGCAAGGCCAAATGCTCCTTCTCTTCTCCCCCGGGGCGACGTGCTGCGCCTTCCCCAGACTTGCTTCTGGGGAACGCAGAGACAGTGTGTCCCTTTCCTTCAGGCTGTTTCCACAGGCGCAACCAGGCTTCTCTCCCAGGCAGAGGGGATGCCCGGGCAAAGAGGATTTCGCTCCAGTAGGGCTTATTACAACGTGCTGTGGAGACAAGCTCAGGCAAGCAGCAGCAGCATCCCAAAGGCCTGACTCTGATTTCCCAAAGAATGCTGTGCTTTCCAAGAGGGGATGCCCGAGCAAAGAGGCTTTCACTCTATGCGGGATTCTCCCACCGTGCTGCGAATACTAGGCAAAGGCAAGCAGCAAGAGCAGCCAACGGAATGGCTCGGATTTCCCAGTGACTGCTATGCTTTCGCTGATCTTTTCAGCTTGGCGCGAACCGCACTTCGCAGCTGCTGCCTCAGCAAGGCTTTGAGCGTTCGCTCTGTCACGTCAGGTAAGAAGTGCTGCAGGAGAGCTGGTGCGTCTTGGGCCTTGCTTTCCCGGGCTCCATGTTCGCACCCCGAGTTCACCCTGCCAGGACGAAATAAGCAGACACAGCCACAACCCTGCAGCAGTGTGCGTGGCCTAGGTTTGTACTCGATGCACACTACCATCTCCCGGTGTAGACAACGCTTGGCCTTTTGTTCTGGCGCGTAGGCAGACTCAGGAACTAGGCCAGTGCCTTCCCCACAGGAGAGGAGAGGTGACAGAATCCCTGCACACCACCCATGCACTGGGATGGGGAGCTGCTTCCCAGGACACACCCCGTGCCTCCGCGAACGCTTCCACATCCTGGAGGAAGAGGGCATCTGACTGCCCGTTCTTTCAGGGAGCTAATTCTGCGAGTTCAGGGTAGGCGCCTGGTGGGAAGCACATGTCTGCACCAGGGACAGGTGGCCAAAGAGCTTCTGTCCCCTTGGGCCTAGGGGCCCAAGACAGGCCTGCCTTCTGCTCAGACACCTTGCTCAAAGTGGAGCACGCGCGCCTGCCCTAGTGGTCCGCTCGTGTCTCCTGAGCAGCCAGGTGTCCGTCTCTCCGCACAGGGAGCGGGTGACACTTGTCTTGCCACCGGCCCGCTGTTCCTGCCTGGGGCCGGCTCTCTTGCTTCACGACCGTTCCCGAGAACAAGGCCAACGGTTCCTTCTCTTCTCCAGGGCAGTGGGCTGCACCTTCCCCAGACATGCTCCTCGGGAGTCCAGTGACCGACGTGTCCCTTACCTTAAGGCTCTTTCCACTGGTGCAAGCAAGCATCTCTCTCAGAGGGGATGCCCCGGCAAAGAGGATTTCGCTCCATGCGAGTTTATTACACCGTGCTGTGGAGGCGAGTTCAGACAGTCAGCTGCAGCATCCCACAGACCCGACCCTGATTACCTGAGGAATGCTGTGCTTTCCCAGAGGAGATGCCCGTGCAAAGAGGCTTTCGCTCTAGGCCGGTTTCTCCCACCGTGCTGCGAATACTAGGCTAAGGCAAGCAGCAAGAGCAGCCCACAGAACCGACTCTGATTCGCCAGCAACTCCTATGCTTTCGCAGAGGTTTTCAGCTTGGCGCGAACCGCACTTCGCTGCTGCTTCCTCAGCAAGGCTTTGGGCGTTCGCTCTCTCTCGCGTCAGGGAAGAGCTGCGGGAGAGCTGGTGCCTCTTGGGCCTTGCTTTCCCGGGCTCGATGATCGCGCCCTGGGTTCACCCTGCCAGGCCGAACTAAGCAGACACAGCCACAACCCTGCAGCTGCGTGCGTGACCTAGGATGGCTGTCTATGCACTCTACCATCTCCCGGTGTAGAGAATGATTGACATTTTGCTCTGGGGCGCAGGCGGACTCAGGGACTAGGCCAGTGCCTTCCCCACAGGAGAGGAGAGGCGACAGAATCCCTGCACACCGCCCGTGCACTGGGATGGGGAGCTCTGGGGAACTGTCCCCACTCCTACCCCGGGCACCCCGTGGCTCCGTGAACGCTTGCTCATCCTGGGGGAAGACTGCATCTGACTGCCCGTTCTTTCAGGGATCTACTTCTGCGAGTTCAGGATAGGGGCCTGGTGCAAGCACATGTCTGCACCAGGGACGTGTGGCCATGGAGCTGCTGTCCCCTTGGGCCCAGGGGCCCAGGACAGGCCTACCTTCTGCCCAGACTCCTTCCTCAGAGTGGAGCACGCGCACCTGCCCTAGTGGTCCCCTCGTGTCTCCTTAGCAGCCAGGCTTCCGTCTCTCCGCACAGGGCGCGGAGGACACGTGTCTTGCCACCGCCCCGCTGATCCTGACAGGTCCGCCTCTCCTGCTTCGCGACCCTTTCATGACAACAAGGATAACGGCTCCTTCTCTTCTCCCGGGGCAGCGTGCTGCACCTTCCCCACACATGCTCCTGGGGAGCACAGGGACAGACGTGTCGCTTTCCTTAAGGCTGTTTCCACAGGCGCATCCAAGCATCTCTCTCAGGTTGAGGGGATGCCCGGCAAAGAGGATTTCGCTCCACGCGGTTATATTACACGGTGCTGTGGAGATTAGCACAGGCAAGCAGCAGCAGCATCCCACCGACCCGACACTGATTTCCCAAAGAATGCTGTGCTTTCCCAAAGGGGATGCCCGGGCAAAGAGGCTTTCGCTCTATGCGGGTCTCTCCCCACCGTGAGCCTGCTCTCAGGCAAGCAGCAGCAGTAGCCCGCAGAAACGACTCTGATTTCTCAGCAAATGCTGTGCTTTCGCAGAGGCTTTGGGCTCGGAGCGAACCGCACACGCCGCTGCTTCCTCAACAGGGCTCCAGTCGCGTCAGGGAAGAAGAGCTGCGGGAGAACTGGTGCCTCTTGGGCCTTGCTTTCCCGGGCTCCATGTTCACGTCCTGGGTTCACCGTGCCAAGCCGAAATAAGCAGACACAACCTCGACCCTGCAGCAGCATGCGTGGCCTAGGATGGCACTCTGCTTACAGTGCCGTCTCCCGGCGTAGGCAAGGCCTGCCCTTTTGCTCTGGCGTTCAGGTGGACAGGGGACTAGGCCAGTGCCTTCCCCAGCCAGAGGAGACGCGACAGGATCACTGCACACGGCCCGCGCCCGGCAATGGGGAGCAATGGGTCATTGTCCGTCCTTCCCCGGGCAACCCCCTGCCTCCGCCAACGCTTCAACATCCTGGAGGAAGACGGCATCTGACTGCTCGTTGCTCCAGAAGCTGTTTCTACGAGTTCAGGGCCGGGCGCCTGGTGGCAAGCACATGTCTGCACCACGGACAGGTGGCCAAGGAGCTGCTCTACCCTTGGGCCCAACGGCACAGGACAGGCCTGCCTTCTGCCCAAACTCCTTCCTCAGAGGGGAGCACTCGCTCCGGCCCCAGTCGTCCGCTCGTGTCTCCTTAGCACCTAGGCTTCATTCTCTCTGCACAGGGAGAGGGTGACACTTGTCTTGCCACCCACCTGCTCTTCCTGCCATGGCAGGCTCTCTTGCTTCACGACCGTTTCCCGACAGCAAGGCCAACGGCTCCTTCTCTTCTCCCGGGGCGACGTGCTGCGCCTTCCCCAGACTTGCTCCTGGGGAGCGCAGAGACAGTGTGTCCCTTTCCTTCAGGCTGTTTCCACAGGCGCAACCAGGCTTCTCTCCCAGGCAGAGGGGATGCCCGGGCAAAGCGGATTTCGCTCCAGGAGGGCTTATTACAACGTGCTGTGGAGACAAGCTCAGGCAAGCAGCAGCAGCATCCCAAAGGCCTGACTCTGATTTCCCAAAGAATGCTGTGCTTTCCATGAGGGGATGCCCGAGCAAAGAGGCTTTCACTCTATGCGGGATTCTCACACTGTGCTGCGAACACTAGGCAAAGGCAAGCACCAAGAGCAGCCCACAGAACCGACTCTGATTCGCCAGCAACTCCTTGCTTTCGCAGAGGTTTTCAGCTTGGCGCGAACCGCACTTCACTGCTGCTTCCTCAGCAAGGCTTTGGGCGTTCGCTCTCTCGCGTCAGGGAAGAGCTGCGGGAGAGCTGGTGCCTCTTGGGCCTTGCTTTCCCGGGCTCGATGATCGCGCCCTGGGTTCACCCTGCCAGGCCGAACTAAGAAGACACAGCCACAACCCTGCAGCTGCGTGCGTGACCTAGGATGGCTGTCTATGCACTCTACCAACTCCCGGTGTAGGGAATGATTGACATTTTGCTCTGGGGAGCAGGCGGACTCAGGGACTAGGCCAGTGCCTTCCCCACAGGAGAGGAGAGGCGACAGAATCCCTGCACACCGCCCGTGCACTGGGATGGGGAGCTCTGGGGAACTGTCCCCACTCCTACCCCGGGCACCCCGTGGCACCGTGAACGCTTGCACATCCTGGGGGAAGACTGCATCTGACTGCCCGTTCTTTCAGGGATCCACTTCTGCGAGTTCAGGGCCGGGCGCCTGATGGCAAGCACATGTCTGCACCACGGACACGTGGCCAAGGAGCTGCTCTACCCTTGGGCCCAACGGCACAGGACAGGCCTGCCTTCTGCCCAAACTCCTTCCTCAGAGGGGAGCACTCGCTCCGGCCCCAGTCGTCCACTCCTGTCTCCTTAGCACCTAGGCTTCATTCTCTCTGCACAGGGAGAGGGTGACACTTGTCTTGCCCCCCGCCTGCTCTTCCTGCCATGGCAGGCTCTCTTGCTTCACGACCGTTTCCCCACAGCAAGGCCAAATGCTCCTTCTCTTCTCCCCCGGGGCGACGTGCTGCGCCTTCCCCAGACTTGCTTCTGGGGAACGCAGAGACAGTGTGTCCCTTTCCTTCAGGCTGTTTCCACAGGCGCAACCAGGCTTCTCTCCCAGGCAGAGGGGATGCCCGGGCAAAGAGGATTTCGCTCCAGTAGGGCTTATTACAACGTGCTGTGGAGACAAGCTCAGGCAAGCAGCAGCAGCATCCCAAAGGCCTGACTCTGATTTCCCAAAGAATGCTGTGCTTTCCAAGAGGGGATGCCCGAGCAAAGAGGCTTTCACTCTATGCGGGATTCTCCCACCGTGCTGCGAATACTAGGCAAAGGCAAGCAGCAAGAGCAGCCAACGGAATGGCTCGGATTTCCCAGTGACTGCTATGCTTTCGCTGATCTTTTCAGCTTGGCGCGAACCGCACTTCGCAGCTGCTGCCTCAGCAAGGCTTTGAGCGTTCGCTCTGTCACGTCAGGTAAGAAGTGCTGCAGGAGAGCTGGTGCGTCTTGGGCCTTGCTTTCCCGGGCTCCATGTTCGCACCCCGAGTTCACCCTGCCAGGACGAAATAAGCAGACACAGCCACAACCCTGCAGCAGTGTGCGTGGCCTAGGTTTGTACTCGATGCACACTACCATCTCCCGGTGTAGACAACGCTTGGCCTTTTGTTCTGGCGCGTAGGCAGACTCAGGAACTAGGCCAGTGCCTTCCCCACAGGAGAGGAGAGGTGACAGAATCCCTGCACACCACCCATGCACTGGGATGGGGAGCTGCTTCCCAGGACACACCCGTGCCTCCGCGAACGCTTCCACATCCTGGAGGAAGAGGGCATCTGACTGCCCGTTCTTTCAGGGAGCTAATTCTGCGAGTTCAGGGTAGGCGCCTGGTGGGAAGCACATGTCTGCACCAGGGACAGGTGGCCAAAGAGCTTCTGTCCCCTTGGGCCTAGGGGCCCAAGACAGGCCTGCCTTCTGCTCAGACACCTTGCTCAAAGTGGAGCACGCGCGCGCCTGCCCTAGTGGTCCGCTCGTGTCTCCTGAGCAGCCAGGTGTCCGTCTCTCCGCACAGGGAGCGGGTGACACTTGTCTTGCCACCGGCCCGCTGTTCCTGCCTGGGGCCGGCTCTCTTGCTTCACGACCGTTCCCGAGAACAAGGCCAACGGTTCCTTCTCTTCTCCAGGGCAGTGGGCTGCACCTTCCCCAGACATGCTCCTCGGGAGTCCAGTGACCGACGTGTCCCTTACCTTAAGGCTCTTTCCACTGGTGCAAGCAAGCATCTCTCTCAGAGGGGATGCCCCGGCAAAGAGGATTTCGCTCCATGCGAGTTTATTACACCGTGCTGTGGAGGCGAGTTCAGACAGTCAGCTGCAGCATCCCACAGACCCGACCCTGATTACCTGAGGAATGCTGTGCTTTCCCAGAGGAGATGCCCGTGCAAAGAGGCTTTCGCTCTAGGCCGGTTTCTCCCACCGTGCTGCGAATACTAGGCTAAGGCAAGCAGCAAGAGCAGCCCACAGAACCGACTCTGATTCGCCAGCAACTCCTATGCTTTCGCAGAGGTTTTCAGCTTGGCGCGAACCGCACTTCGCTGCTGCTTCCTCAGCAAGGCTTTGGGCGTTCGCTCTCTCGCGTCAGGGAAGAGCTGCGGGAGAGCTGGTGCCTCTTGGGCCTTGCTTTCCCGGGCTCGATGATCGCGCCCTGGGTTCACCCTGCCAGGCCGAACTAAGCAGACACAGCCACAACCCTGCAGCTGCGTGCGTGACCTAGGATGGCTGTCTATGCACTCTACCATCTCCCGGTGTAGAGAATGATTGACATTTTGCTCTGGGGCGCAGGCGGACTCAGGGACTAGGCCAGTGCCTTCCCCACAGGAGAGGAGAGGCGACAGAATCCCTGCACACCGCCCGTGCACTGGGATGGGGAGCTCTGGGGAACTGTCCCCACTCCTACCCCGGGCACCCCGTGGCTCCGTGAACGCTTGCTCATCCTGGGGGAAGACTGCATCTGACTGCCCGTTCTTTCAGGGATCTACTTCTGCGAGTTCAGGATAGGGGCCTGGTGCAAGCACATGTCTGCACCAGGGACGTGTGGCCATGGAGCTGCTGTCCCCTTGGGCCCAGGGGCCCAGGACAGGCCTACCTTCTGCCCAGACTCCTTCCTCAGAGTGGAGCACGCGCACCTGCCCTAGTGGTCCCCTCGTGTCTCCTTAGCAGCCAGGCTTCCGTCTCTCCGCACAGGGCGCGGAGGACACGTGTCTTGCCACCGCCCCGCTGATCCTGACAGGTCCGCCTCTCCTGCTTCGCGACCCTTTCATGACAACAAGGATAACGGCTCCTTCTCTTCTCCCGGGGCAGCGTGCTGCACCTTCCCCACACATGCTCCTGGGGAGCACAGGGACAGACGTGTCGCTTTCCTTAAGGCTGTTTCCACAGGCGCATCCAAGCATCTCTCTCAGGTTGAGGGGATGCCCGGCAAAGAGGATTTCGCTCCACGCGGTTATATTACACGGTGCTGTGGAGATTAGCACAGGCAAGCAGCAGCAGCATCCCACCGACCCGACACTGATTTCCCAAAGAATGCTGTGCTTTCCCAAAGGGGATGCCCGGGCAAAGAGGCTTTCGCTCTATGCGGGTCTCTCCCCCACCGTGAGCCTGCTCTCAGGCAAGCAGCAGCAGCAGTAGCCCGCAGAAACGACTCTGATTTCTCAGCAAATGCTGTGCTTTCGCAGAGGCTTTGGGCTCGGAGCGAACCGCACACGCCGCTGCTTCCTCAACAGGGCTCCAGTCGCGTCAGGGAAGAAGAGCTGCGGGAGAACTGGTGCCTCTTGGGCCTTGCTTTCCCGGGCTCCATGTTCACGTCCTGGGTTCACCGTGCCAAGCCGAAATAAGCAGACACAACCTCGACCCTGCAGCAGCATGCGTGGCCTAGGATGGCACTCTGCTTACAGTGCCGTCTCCCGGCGTAGGCAAGGCCTGCCCTTTTGCTCTGGCGTTCAGGTGGACAGGGGACTAGGCCAGTGCCTTCCCCAGCCAGAGGAGACGCGACAGGATCACTGCACACGGCCCGCGCCCGGCAATGGGGAGCAATGGGTCATTGTCCGTCCTTCCCCGGGCAACCCCCCTGCCTCCGCCAACGCTTCAACATCCTGGAGGAAGACGGCATCTGACTGCTCGTTGCTCCAGAAGCTGTTTCTACGAGTTCAGGGCCGGGCGCCTGGTGGCAAGCACATGTCTGCACCACGGACAGGTGGCCAAGGAGCTGCTCTACCCTTGGGCCCAACGGCACAGGACAGGCCTGCCTTCTGCCCAAACTCCTTCCTCAGAGGGGAGCACTCGCTCCGGCCCCAGTCGTCCGCTCGTGTCTCCTTAGCACCTAGGCTTCATTCTCTCTGCACAGGGAGAGGGTGACACTTGTCTTGCCACCCACCTGCTCTTCCTGCCATGGCAGGCTCTCTTGCTTCACGACCGTTTCCCGACAGCAAGGCCAACGGCTCCTTCTCTTCTCCCGGGGCGACGTGCTGCGCCTTCCCCAGACTTGCTCCTGGGGAGCGCAGAGACAGTGTGTCCCTTTCCTTCAGGCTGTTTCCACAGGCGCAACCAGGCTTCTCTCCCAGGCAGAGGGGATGCCCGGGCAAAGCGGATTTCGCTCCAGGAGGGCTTATTACAACGTGCTGTGGAGACAAGCTCAGGCAAGCAGCAGCAGCATCCCAAAGGCCTGACTCTGATTTCCCAAAGAATGCTGTGCTTTCCATGAGGGGATGCCCGAGCAAAGAGGCTTTCACTCTATGCGGGATTCTCACACTGTGCTGCGAACACTAGGCAAAGGCAAGCACCAAGAGCAGCCCACAGAAACCGACTCTGATTCGCCAGCAACTCCTTGCTTTCGCAGAGGTTTTCAGCTTGGCGCGAACCGCACTTCACTGCTGCTTCCTCAGCAAGGCTTTGGGCGTTCGCTCTCTCGCGTCAGGGAAGAGCTGCGGGAGAGCTGGTGCCTCTTGGGCCTTGCTTTCCCGGGCTCGATGATCGCGCCCTGGGTTCACCCTGCCAGGCCGAACCAAGCAGACACAGCCACAACCCTGCAGCTGCGTGCGTGCGTGACCTAGGATGGCTGTCTATGCACTCTACCAACTCCCGGTGTAGGGAATGATTGACATTTTGCTCTGGGGAGCAGGCGGACTCAGGGACTAGGCCAGTGCCTTCCCCACAGGAGAGGAGAGGCGACAGAATCCCTGCACACCGCCCGTGCACTGGGATGGGGAGCTCTGGGGAACTGTCCCCACTCCTACCCCCCGGGCACCCCGTGGCACCGTGAACGCTTGCACATCCTGGGGGAAGACTGCATCTGACTGCCCGTTCTTTCAGGGATCCACTTCTGCGAGTTCAGGGCCGGGCGCCTGATGGCAAGCACATGTCTGCACCACGGACACGTGGCCAAGGAGCTGCTCTACCCTTGGGCCCAACGGCACAGGACAGGCCTGCCTTCTGCCCAAACTCCTTCCTCAGAGGGGAGCACTCGCTCCGGCCCCAGTCGTCCACTCCTGTCTCCTTAGCACCTAGGCTTCATTCTCTCTGCACAGGGAGAGGGTGACACTTGTCTTGCCCCCCGCCTGCTCTTCCTGCCATGGCAGGCTCTCTTGCTTCACGACCGTTTCCCCACAGCAAGGCCAAATGCTCCTTCTCTTCTCCCCCGGGGCGACGTGCTGCGCCTTCCCCAGACTTGCTTCTGGGGAACGCAGAGACAGTGTGTCCCTTTCCTTCAGGCTGTTTCCACAGGCGCAACCAGGCTTCTCTCCCAGGCAGAGGGGATGCCCGGGCAAAGAGGATTTCGCTCCAGTAGGGCTTATTACAACGTGCTGTGGAGACAAGCTCAGGCAAGCAGCAGCAGCATCCCAAAGGCCTGACTCTGATTTCCCAAAGAATGCTGTGCTTTCCAAGAGGGGATGCCCGAGCAAAGAGGCTTTCACTCTATGCGGGATTCTCCCACCGTGCTGCGAATACTAGGCAAAGGCAAGCAGCAAGAGCAGCCAACGGAATGGCTCGGATTTCCCAGTGACTGCTATGCTTTCGCTGATCTTTTCAGCTTGGCGCGAACCGCACTTCGCAGCTGCTGCCTCAGCAAGGCTTTGAGCGTTCGCTCTGTCACGTCAGGTAAGAAGTGCTGCGGGAGAGCTGGTGCGTCTTGGGCCTTGCTTTCCCGGGCTCCATGTTCGCACCCCGAGTTCACCCTGCCAGGACGAAATAAGCAGACACAGCCACAACCCTGCAGCAGTGTGCGTGGCCTAGGTTTGTACTCGATGCACACTACCATCTCCCGGTGTAGACAACGCTTGGCCTTTTGTTCTGGCGCGTAGGCAGACTCAGGAACTAGGCCAGTGCCTTCCCCACAGGAGAGGAGAGGTGACAGAATCCCTGCACACCACCCATGCACTGGGATGGGGAGCTGCTTCCCAGGACACACCCGTGCCTCCGCGAACGCTTCCACATCCTGGAGGAAGAGGGCATCTGACTGCCCGTTCTTTCAGGGAGCTAATTCTGCGAGTTCAGGGTAGGCGCCTGGTGGGAAGCACATGTCTGCACCAGGGACAGGTGGCCAAAGAGCTTCTGTCCCCTTGGGCCTAGGGGCCCAAGACAGGCCTGCCTTCTGCTCAGACACCTTGCTCAAAGTGGAGCACGCGCGCCTGCCCTAGTGGTCCGCTCGTGTCTCCTGAGCAGCCAGGTGTCCGTCTCTCCGCACAGGGAGCGGGGGTGACACTTGTCTTGCCACCGGCCCGCTGTTCCTGCCTGGGGCCGGCTCTCTTGCTTCACGACCGTTCCCGAGAACAAGGCCAACGGTTCCTTCTCTTCTCCAGGGCAGTGGGCTGCACCTTCCCCAGACATGCTCCTCGGGAGTCCAGTGACCGACGTGTCCCTTACCTTAAGGCTCTTTCCACTGGTGCAAGCAAGCATCTCTCTCAGAGGGGATGCCCCGGCAAAGAGGATTTCGCTCCATGCGAGTTTATTACACCGTGCTGTGGAGGCGAGTTCAGACAGTCAGCTGCAGCATCCCACAGACCCGACCCTGATTACCTGAGGAATGCTGTGCTTTCCCAGAGGAGATGCCCGTGCAAAGAGGCTTTCGCTCTAGGCCGGTTTCTCCCACCGTGCTGCGAATACTAGGCTAAGGCAAGCAGCAAGAGCAGCCCACAGAACCGACTCTGATTCGCCAGCAACTCCTATGCTTTCGCAGAGGTTTTCAGCTTGGCGCGAACCGCACTTCGCTGCTGCTTCCTCAGCAAGGCTTTGGGCGTTCGCTCTCTCGCGTCAGGGAAGAGCTGCGGGAGAGCTGGTGCCTCTTGGGCCTTGCTTTCCCGGGCTCGATGATCGCGCCCTGGGTTCACCCTGCCAGGCCGAACTAAGCAGACACAGCCACAACCCTGCAGCTGCGTGCGTGACCTAGGATGGCTGTCTATGCACTCTACCATCTCCCGGTGTAGAGAATGATTGACATTTTGCTCTGGGGCGCAGGCGGACTCAGGGACTAGGCCAGTGCCTTCCCCACAGGAGAGGAGAGGCGACAGAATCCCTGCACACCGCCCGTGCACTGGGATGGGGAGCTCTGGGGAACTGTCCCCACTCCTACCCCGGGCACCCCGTGGCTCCGTGAACGCTTGCTCATCCTGGGGGAAGACTGCATCTGACTGCCCGTTCTTTCAGGGATCTACTTCTGCGAGTTCAGGATAGGGGCCTGGTGCAAGCACATGTCTGCACCAGGGACGTGTGGCCATGGAGCTGCTGTCCCCTTGGGCCCAGGGGCCCAGGACAGGCCTACCTTCTGCCCAGACTCCTTCCTCAGAGTGGAGCACGCGCACCTGCCCTAGTGGTCCCCTCGTGTCTCCTTAGCAGCCAGGCTTCCGTCTCTCCGCACAGGGCGCGGAGGACACGTGTCTTGCCACCGCCCCGCTGATCCTGACAGGTCCGCCTCTCCTGCTTCGCGACCCTTTCATGACAACAAGGATAACGGCTCCTTCTCTTCTCCCGGGGCAGCGTGCTGCACCTTCCCCACACATGCTCCTGGGGAGCACAGGGACAGACGTGTCGCTTTCCTTAAGGCTGTTTCCACAGGCGCATCCAAGCATCTCTCTCAGGTTGAGGGGATGCCCGGCAAAGAGGATTTCGCTCCACGCGGTTATATATACACGGTGCTGTGGAGATTAGCACAGGCAAGCAGCAGCAGCATCCCACCGACCCGACACTGATTTCCCAAAGAATGCTGTGCTTTCCCAAAGGGGATGCCCGGGCAAAGAGGCTTTCGCTCTATGCGGGTCTCTCCCACCGTGAGCCTGCTCTCAGGCAAGCAGCAGCAGTAGCCCGCAGAAACGACTCTGATTTCTCAGCAAATGCTGTGCTTTCGCAGAGGCTTTGGGCTCGGAGCGAACCGCACACGCCGCTGCTTCCTCAACAGGGCTCCAGTCGCGTCAGGGAAGAAGAGCTGCGGGAGAACTGGTGCCTCTTGGGCCTTGCTTTCCCGGGCTCCATGTTCACGTCCTGGGTTCACCGTGCCAAGCCGAAATAAGCAGACACAACCTCGACCCTGCAGCAGCATGCGTGGCCTAGGATGGCACTCTGCTTACAGTGCCGTCTCCCGGCGTAGGCAAGGCCTGCCCTTTTGCTCTGGCGTTCAGGTGGACAGGGGACTAGGCCAGTGCCTTCCCCAGCCAGAGGAGACGCGACAGGATCACTGCACACGGCCCGCGCCCGGCAATGGGGAGCAATGGGTCATTGTCCGTCCTTCCCCGGGCAACCCCCTGCCTCCGCCAACGCTTCAACATCCTGGAGGAAGACGGCATCTGACTGCTCGTTGCTCCAGAAGCTGTTTCTACGAGTTCAGGGCCGGGCGCCTGGTGGCAAGCACATGTCTGCACCACGGACAGGTGGCCAAGGAGCTGCTCTACCCTTGGGCCCAACGGCACAGGACAGGCCTGCCTTCTGCCCAAACTCCTTCCTCAGAGGGGAGCACTCGCTCCGGCCCCAGTCGTCCGCTCGTGTCTCCTTAGCACCTAGGCTTCATTCTCTCTGCACAGGGAGAGGGTGACACTTGTCTTGCCACCCACCTGCTCTTCCTGCCATGGCAGGCTCTCTTGCTTCACGACCGTTTCCCGACAGCAAGGCCAACGGCTCCTTCTCTTCTCCCGGGGCGACGTGCTGCGCCTTCCCCAGACTTGCTCCTGGGGAGCGCAGAGACAGTGTGTCCCTTTCCTTCAGGCTGTTTCCACAGGCGCAACCAGGCTTCTCTCCCAGGCAGAGGGGATGCCCGGGCAAAGCGGATTTCGCTCCAGGAGGGCTTATTACAACGTGCTGTGGAGACAAGCTCAGGCAAGCAGCAGCAGCATCCCAAAGGCCTGACTCTGATTTCCCAAAGAATGCTGTGCTTTCCATGAGGGGATGCCCGAGCAAAGAGGCTTTCACTCTATGCGGGATTCTCACACTGTGCTGCGAACACTAGGCAAAGGCAAGCACCAAGAGCAGCCCACAGAACCGACTCTGATTCGCCAGCAACTCCTTGCTTTCGCAGAGGTTTTCAGCTTGGCGCGAACCGCACTTCACTGCTGCTTCCTCAGCAAGGCTTTGGGCGTTCGCTCTCTCGCGTCAGGGAAGAGCTGCGGGAGAGCTGGTGCCTCTTGGGCCTTGCTTTCCCGGGCTCGATGATCGCGCCCTGGGTTCACCCTGCCAGGCCGAACTAAGCAGACACAGCCACAACCCTGCAGCTGCGTGCGTGACCTAGGATGGCTGTCTATGCACTCTACCAACTCCCGGTGTAGGGAATGATTGACATTTTGCTCTGGGGAGCAGGCGGACTCAGGGACTAGGCCAGTGCCTTCCCCACAGGAGAGGAGAGGCGACAGAATCCCTGCACACCGCCCGTGCACTGGGATGGGGAGCTCTGGGGAACTGTCCCCACTCCTACCCCGGGCACCCCGTGGCACCGTGAACGCTTGCACATCCTGGGGGAAGACTGCATCTGACTGCCCGTTCTTTCAGGGATCCACTTCTGCGAGTTCAGGGCCGGGCGCCTGATGGCAAGCACATGTCTGCACCACGGACACGTGGCCAAGGAGCTGCTCTACCCTTGGGCCCAACGGCACAGGACAGGCCTGCCTTCTGCCCAAACTCCTTCCTCAGAGGGGAGCACTCGCTCCGGCCCCAGTCGTCCACTCCTGTCTCCTTAGCACCTAGGCTTCATTCTCTCTGCACAGGGAGAGGGTGACACTTGTCTTGCCCCCCGCCTGCTCTTCCTGCCATGGCAGGCTCTCTTGCTTCACGACCGTTTCCCCACAGCAAGGCCAAATGCTCCTTCTCTTCTCCCCCGGGGCGACGTGCTGCCTTCCCCAGACTTGCTTCTGGGGAACGCAGAGACAGTGTGTCCCTTTCCTTCAGGCTGTTTCCACAGGCGCAACCAGGCTTCTCTCCCAGGCAGAGGGGATGCCCGGGCAAAGAGGATTTCGCTCCAGTAGGGCTTATTACAACGTGCTGTGGAGACAAGCTCAGGCAAGCAGCAGCAGCATCCCAAAGGCCTGACTCTGATTTCCCAAAGAATGCTGTGCTTTCCAAGAGGGGATGCCCGAGCAAAGAGGCTTTCACTCTATGCGGGATTCTCCCACCGTGCTGCGAATACTAGGCAAAGGCAAGCAGCAAGAGCAGCCAACGGAATGGCTCGGATTTCCCAGTGACTGCTATGCTTTCGCTGATCTTTTCAGCTTGGCGCGAACCGCACTTCGCAGCTGCTGCCTCAGCAAGGCTTTGAGCGTTCGCTCTGTCACGTCAGGTAAGAAGTGCTGCAGGAGAGCTGGTGCGTCTTGGGCCTTGCTTTCCCGGGCTCCATGTTCGCACCCCGAGTTCACCCTGCCAGGACGAAATAAGCAGACACAGCCACAACCCTGCAGCAGTGTGCGTGGCCTAGGTTTGTACTCGATGCACACTACCATCTCCCGGTGTAGACAACGCTTGGCCTTTTGTTCTGGCGCGTAGGCAGACTCAGGAACTAGGCCAGTGCCTTCCCCACAGGAGAAGAGAGGTGACAGAATCCCTGCACACCACCCATGCACTGGGATGGGGAGCTGCTTCCCAGGACACACCCGTGCCTCCGCGAACGCTTCCACATCCTGGAGGAAGAGGGCATCTGACTGCCCGTTCTTTCAGGGAGCTAATTCTGCGAGTTCAGGGTAGGCGCCTGGTGGGAAGCACATGTCTGCACCAGGGACAGGTGGCCAAAGAGCTTCTGTCCCCTTGGGCCTAGGGGCCCAAGACAGGCCTGCCTTCTGCTCAGACACCTTGCTCAAAGTGGAGCACGCGCGCCTGCCCTAGTGGTCCGCTCGTGTCTCCTGAGCAGCCAGGTGTCCGTCTCTCCGCACAGGGAGCGGGTGACACTTGTCTTGCCACCGGCCCGCTGTTCCTGCCTGGGGCCGGCTCTCTTGCTTCACGACCGTTCCCGAGAACAAGGCCAACGGTTCCTTCTCTTCTCCAGGGCAGTGGGCTGCACCTTCCCCAGACATGCTCCTCGGGAGTCCAGTGACCGACGTGTCCCTTACCTTAAGGCTCTTTCCACTGGTGCAAGCAAGCATCTCTCTCAGAGGGGATGCCCCGGCAAAGAGGATTTCGCTCCATGCGAGTTTATTACACCGTGCTGTGGAGGCGAGTTCAGACAGTCAGCTGCAGCATCCCACAGACCCGACCCTGATTACCTGAGGAATGCTGTGCTTTCCCAGAGGAGATGCCCGTGCAAAGAGGCTTTCGCTCTAGGCCGGTTTCTCCCACCGTGCTGCGAATACTAGGCTAAGGCAAGCAGCAAGAGCAGCCCACAGAACCGACTCTGATTCGCCAGCAACTCCTATGCTTTCGCAGAGGTTTTCAGCTTGGCGCGAACCGCACTTCGCTGCTGCTTCCTCAGCAAGGCTTTGGGCGTTCGCTCTCTCGCGTCAGGGAAGAGCTGCGGGAGAGCTGGTGCCTCTTGGGCCTTGCTTTCCCGGGCTCGATGATCGCGCCCTGGGTTCACCCTGCCAGGCCGAACTAAGCAGACACAGCCACAACCCTGCAGCTGCGTGCGTGACCTAGGATGGCTGTCTATGCTCTCTACCATCTCCCGGTGTAGAGAATGATTGACATTTTGCTCTGGGGCGCAGGCGGACTCAGGGACTAGGCCAGTGCCTTCCCCACAGGAGAGGAGAGGCGACAGAATCCCTGCACACCGCCCGTGCACTGGGATGGGGAGCTCTGGGGAACTGTCCCCACTCCTACCCCGGGCACCCCGTGGCTCCGTGAACGCTTGCTCATCCTGGGGGAAGACTGCATCTGACTGCCCGTTCTTTCAGGGATCTACTTCTGCGAGTTCAGGATAGGGGCCTGGTGCAAGCACATGTCTGCACCAGGGACGTGTGGCCATGGAGCTGCTGTCCCCTTGGGCCCAGGGGCCCAGGACAGGCCTACCTTCTGCCCAGACTCCTTCCTCAGAGTGGAGCACGCGCACCTGCCCTAGTGGTCCCCTCGTGTCTCCTTAGCAGCCAGGCTTCCGTCTCTCCGCACAGGGCGCGGAGGACACACGTGTCTTGCCACCGCCCCGCTGATCCTGACAGGTCCGCCTCTCCTGCTTCGCGACCCTTTCATGACAACAAGGATAACGGCTCCTTCTCTTCTCCCGGGGCAGCGTGCTGCACCTTCCCCACACATGCTCCTGGGGAGCACAGGGACAGACGTGTCGCTTTCCTTAAGGCTGTTTCCACAGGCGCATCCAAGCATCTCTCTCAGGTTGAGGGGATTCCCGGCAAAGAGGATTTCGCTCCACGCGGTTATATTACACGGTGCTGTGGAGATTAGCACAGGCAAGCAGCAGCAGCATCCCACCGACCCGACACTGATTTCCCAAAGAATGCTGTGCTTTCCCAAAGGGGATGCCCGGGCAAAGAGGCTTTCGCTCTATGCGGGTCTCTCCCACCGTGAGCCTGCTCTCAGGCAAGCAGCAGCAGTAGCCCGCAGAAACGACTCTGATTTCTCAGCAAATGCTGTGCTTTCGCAGAGGCTTTGGGCTCGGAGCGAACCGCACACGCCGCTGCTTCCTCAACAGGGCTCCAGTCGCGTCAGGGAAGAAGAGCTGCGGGAGAACTGGTGCCTCTTGGGCCTTGCTTTCCCGGGCTCCATGTTCACGTCCTGAGTTCACCGTGCCAAGCCGAAATAAGCAGACATAACCTCGACCCTGCAGCAGCATGCGTGGCCTAGGATGGCACTCTGCTTACAGTGCCGTCTCCCGGCGTAGGCAAGGCCTGCCCTTTTGCTCTGGCGTTCAGGTGGACAGGGGACTAGGCCAGTGCCTTCCCCAGCCAGAGGAGACGCGACAGGATCACTGCACACGGCCCGCGCCCGGCAATGGGGAGCAATGGGTCATTGTCCATCCTTACCCGGGCAACCCCCTGCCTCCGCCAACGCTTCAACATCTTGGAGGAAGACGGCATCTGACTGCTCGTTGCTCCAGCAGCTGTTTGTTCGAGTTCAGGGCCGGGCGCCTGGTGGCAAGCACATGTCTGCAGCACGGACAGGTGGCCAAGGAGCTGCTCTACCCTTGGGCCCAACGGCACAGGACAGGCCTGCCTTCTGCCCAAACTCCTTCCTCAGAGGGGAGCACTCGCTCCGGCCCCAGTCGTCCGCTCGTGTCTCCTTAGCACCTAGGCTTCATTCTCTCTGCACAGGGAGAGGGTGACACTTGTCTTGCCACCCACCTGCTCTTCCTGCCATGGCAGGCTCTCTTGCTTCACGACCGTTTCCCCACAGCAAGGCCAACGGCTCCTTCTCTTCTCCCCCGGGGCGACGTGCTGCGCCTTCCCCAGACTTGCTTCTGGGGAACGCAGAGACAGTGTGTCCCTTTCCTTCAGGCTGTTTCCACAGGCGCAACCAGGCTTCTCTCCCAGGCAGAGGGGATGCCCGGGCAAAGAGGATTTCGCTCCAGGAGGGCTTATTACAACGTGCTGTGGAGACAAGCTCAGGCAAGCAGCAGCAGCATCCCAAAGGCCTGACTCTGATTTCCCAAAGAATGCTGTGCTTTCCAAGAGGGGATGCCCGAGCAAAGAGGCTTTCACTCTATGCGGGATTCTCCCACCGTGCTGCGAAACTAGGCAAAGGCAAGCAGCAAGAGCAGCCAACGGAATGGCTCGGATTTCCCAGTTACTGCTATGCTTTCGCTGATGTTTTCAGCTTGGCGCGAACCGTACTTCGCAGCTGCTTCCTCAGCAAGGCTTTGAGCTTTCGCTCTGTCACGTCAGGTAAGAAGTGCTGCAGGAGAGCTGGTGTGTCTTGGGCCTTGCTTTCCCGGGCTCCATGTTCGCACCCCGAGTTCACCCTGCCAGGACGAAATAAGCAGACACAGCCACAACCCTGCAGCAGCGCGCGTGGCCTAGGTTTGTACTCGATGCACGCTACCATCTCCCGGTGTAGACAACGCTTGGTCTTTTGTTCTGGCGCGTAGGCAGACTCGGGAACTAGGCCAGTGCCTTCCCCACAGGAGAGGAGAGGTGACAGTATCCCTGCAAACCGCCCATGCACGGGATGGGGAGCTGTGGGGGACTCTACCCACTCCTTCCCCGGACACACCCGTGCCTCCGCGAACGCTTCCACCTCCTGGAGGACGAGGGCATCCGACTGCCCGTTCTTTCAGGGAGCTAAATCTGCGAGTTCAGGGTAGGCGTCTTTTGGGAAGCACATGTCTGCACCAGGGACAGGTGGCGAAAGAGCTTCTGTCCCCGTGGGCCCAGGGGCCCAAGACAGGCCTGCCTTCTGCTCAGACTCCTTGCTCAAAGTGGAGCACGCGCGCCTGCCGTAGTGGTCTCCTCGTGTCTCCTGAGCAGCCAGGTTTCCGTCTCTCCACACAGGGAGCGGGTGACACTTGTCTTGCCACCGGCCCGCTGTTCCTGCCTGGGTCGGCTCTCTTGCTTCACGACTTTTCCCGACAATAAGGCCAACGGACCCCTCTCTTCTCCCAGGGCAACGTGCTGCACCTGCCCCAGACATGCTCCTGGGGAGCGCAGGGACAGACGTGTCCCTTTCCTTAAGGCTCTTTCCACAGGGGTAACCACGCTTTTCTCTCAGGCAGAGGAGATGCCCGGGCAAAGAAGATTTCGCTCCATGCGTGTTTATTACACCGTGCTGAGACTAGCTCAGGAAAGGTGCAGAAGCATCCCTCAGACCCGACTCTGATTTCCCAAAGAATGCTGTGCTTTCCCAGAGTGGATGCCTGGGCTAATGAGGATTTCGCTCCATGCGGGTTTATTACTCCGTGATGTGGAGACTAGCTCCGGCAAGCAGCGGCCACATCCCTCAGACCCGACTCTGATTTCCCAAAGAATGCTGTGCTTTCCCAAAGGGGATGCCCGGGCAAAGAGGCTTTCGCTCTATGCGGGTCTCTCCCACCGTGAGCCTGCTCTCAGGCAAGCAGCAGCAGTAGCCCGCAGAAACGACTCTGATTTCTCAGCAAATGCTGTGCTTTCGCAGAGGCTTGGGGCTCGGAGAGAACCAACTGCACACGCCGCTGCTTCGTAACAGGGCTCCAGTCGCGTCAGGGAAGAAGAGCTGCAGGAGAGCTGGTGCCTCTTGGGCCTTGCTTTCCCGGGCTCCAGGTTCACGTCCTGGGTTCACCGTACCAAGCCGAAATAAGCAGACACAGCCTCGACCCTGCAGCAGCATGCGTGGCCTAGGATGGCACTCTGCTTACAATGCCATCTCCCGGCGTAGGCAAGGCCTGCCCTTTTGCTCTGGCGTTCTGTTGGACAGGGGAGTAGGCTAGTGCCTTCCCCAGCCAGAGGAGACGCACACGGCCCCCGCCCGGCAATGGGATGCAATGGGTAATTATCTGACCTTCCCCGGGCAACCCCCTACCTCCGCCAAAGCTTCAACATCCTGGAGGATGATGGCATCTGACTTCCCGTTGCTCCAGAAGCTGTTTCTTCGAGTTCAGGGCCGGGCCCCTGGTGGCAAGCACATGTGTGCACCATGGACAGGTGGCCAAGGAGCTGCTCTACCCTTGGGCCCAACGGCACAGGACAGGCCTGCACTCTGCCCAAACTCCTTCCTCAGAGGGGAGCACTCGCTCCTGCCCCAGTCGTCCGCTCGTGTCTCCTTAGCACCTAGGCTTCATTCTCTCTGCACAGGGAGAGGGTGACACTTGTCTTGCCACCCGCCTGCTCTTCCGGCCATGGCATGCTCTCTTGCTTCACGACCATTTCCCGACAGCAAGGCTAACGGCTCCTTCTCTTCTCCCGGGGCGACGTGCTGCGCCTTCCCCACACATGCTCCTTCGGAGTACAGGGACAGACGTGTCCCTTTCCTTAAGGCTGTTTCCACAGGCGCAACCAGGCTTCTCTCTCGGGCAGTGCGGATGCCGGGGCAAAGAGGATTTCCCTCCATGCTGTTTTATACACCGTGCTGTGGAGACCTTCTCAGGGAAGCAGCAGTATCCCACAGACCCGACTCTGATTTCCCAAGGAATGCTGTGCTTTCCCAGAGGGGACGCCTAGGCAAAGAGTCTTTTGCTCTATGCGGGATTCTCCCACCGTGCTGCGAAAAGCACAGCATTCTCCACAGCACTTTGCAATAAACCCTCATGGAGCAAAATACTCTTCTCAGGCATCTCTTATGCCTGCATGAGAAGCCTGGTTGCGTCTGAGGAAACAGTTTTAAGGAAAGGGACACGTCTGTCACTGCACTCCCCAGGAGCATGTCTTTGGAAAGTGCAGCACTACGCTCTGCGGAAGAGAACGTGCCGTTGGCCTTATTGTCGGGAAAAGGTTGCGAAGCAGGAGATCCTGCAATGGCCGGAACAGCAGGCGGGTCGCAAGACACGTGTCACCCGCTCCCTGTATGTAGAGAATGAACCCTGGCTGCTAAGAAGACAGGAGCGAATGACTAGAGCAGGCGCGCGTGCTCCACTCTGAGGAAGGAGCCTCGGCAGAAGGCAGGCCTGTCCTGTGCCTCCGGGCCCAAGGGGCAGCAGCTTCTTGGCCACCTGTCCATAGGGCAGAAGTGGGCTTGCCACCAGGCGCCCGGTCCTGAACTTGCAGAAACAACTCCTGGAGGAATGGGCAATCAGATGCTGCCTTCCTCCAGGATGTGGCATCATTGGCGGAGGCAGCAGGTGCCCCTGGAAGGAGGGACAGTTACCAATTACTCCCCATCCCAGGGCGCGGGCGATGTGCCTCTCCTCTCGCCTGGGGAAGGCAATGGCCTAGTCCGCTGTCCACCTGAGTGCCAGAGCAAAAGGGCAGGCCTTGCCTCGGGGATGGCATTGTGAACAGAGTGTCATCCTAGGCAACGCACACTGCTGCAGGGTGGAGGCTGTTTCTGCTTATTTCAGCTTGGCAGGGTGAACCCATGGCACGAACATGGAGCCAGGAAAGCAAGGCCAAGAGACACCAGCTCTCCCGCAGCTCTTCTTCCCTGACGTGAATGAAGCCTTGCTGAGGAATCAGCGGCGAAGTGTGGTTCGCTCCAAGCCCAAAGCCTCTGCGAAAGTACACCATTTGCTTAGAAATCAGAGTCGGATCTACTGACTGCTGCTGCTGCTTGCCCGAGCCCAGTCTCACGGTTGGAGAAACCCGCATAGTGCGAACGCCTCTTTGCCAGGGCATCTCCTCAGGGAAAGCACAGCATTCGTTGGGAAATCAGAATCGTGTTTGTGGGATGCTGCTGCTGCTTGGCTGAGCTAGTCTCTGCAGCACGGTGGATGAATCCCGCATGGAGCGAAATTCTCCTTGCCCTAGCATCCCCTCTGCCTGAGAGAGAAGCGTGGTTTCACATTTGGAAAAGTCCTTAAGGAAAGGGACACGTCTGTCATCATGCTCCCCAGGAGCAATTCTGGGGAAGGCGCAGCACGCCGCCCTCGAGAAGAGATGGTGCCGGTGGCCTTGTTGTCGGGAGACAGTCTCGAAGCAGGAGAGCCTACCCTGGTAGGAACAGCGGGGTGATGGCAATAAAAGTGTCACCCACTCCCTGTGCGGAGAGACAAGCCTGGCTGCTAAGGAGACACAACTGGACGACTAGGGTAGGCACGCGTGCTCCACACAGAGGAAGGTGTCTGGGCAGAAGGCAGGCCTGTACTGTGCCTCTGGTCCCAAGGGGACAGCATCTCCTTGGCCACCTGTTCCTAGGGCAAACTTGGGCTTGCCACCAGTAGCCATAACCGGAACTTGCAGAAACAGCTCCCTGGAGAAATGGGCAGTCAGATGCCATCTTCCTTCAAGATGTGGCAGCGTTGTTGGTGGCAGACAGTGTGCTGGGGAAGGAGTGGGTACAATCCCCCACAACTCCCCATCCCAGTGCACGGGCGGTGTGCAGGGATCCTGTTGCCTCTCCTCTCCTGTGGGGAGGGACTGGCCTAGATCCCAAGTCCGCCTGAGCGCCAGAGCAAAAGGCCAAGCCTTGCCTACACCAGGAAATGGAAGTTGGCAGAGTGCCATCTTAGGACAAGCACGCTGCTGCAGGGCTGACTGTGTCTGCTGAGTTTGGGTTGGCAGTGGGAACCCAGGGCGTGAACATGGAGCCCGGAAAAGCATCGCCAAAGAGGCACCAACTCTCCAGGGCTCTTCTTCCATGACGGAACAGAGCAAACGCCCAAAGCCATGCTGAGGAAGCAGCAGAGAAGTGCAGTTCACGCCAAGCTGAAAACCTCTGTGAAAGCATAGCATTGGCTAGGAAATCAGACTCGGTTCTGTGGGCTGCTCTTGCTTCTTGCCTTAGCCTAGTATTCGCAGCATGGTGGGAAAAATCCGCATAGAGCAAAAGCCTCTTTGCCCAGGCATCCCCTCTGGGAAAGCACAGCTTTCGTTGGGATATCAGAGTCAGGTCTGTGGGATGTTGCTGCTGCTTGCCTGAGCTAGTTTCCACAGCACGGTGTAATAAACCGGCATGGAGCAAAATCCTCTTTGCCCAGGCATCCCCTCTGCCTGAGAGAGATGCTTGGTTGCTCCTGTGGGAAGAGCCTTAAGGAAAGGGACACGTCTGTCACTTCGCTACCCAGGAGCATGTCTGGGGAAGGTGCATCATGCTTCCCAGGAGAAGAGAAGGAGCCGTTGGCCTTATTGTCGGGAAAAGGTCGCGAAGCAGGAGAGCCGGCACTGTCAGGAAGAGTGGGTCGGTGGCAAGACAAGTGTCACCCGCTTCCTGTGCGGGGAGACCGACGCCTGGCTGCTAAGGAGACATGAAGGTACGACGAGGGCAGGGGCGCGTGCTCCACTCTGAGGAAGGAGTCTGGGCTGAAGGCATGCCTGTGCTGTGCCCCTGGGCCCAAGGGAAAAACAGCTCCTTGGCCACCTGTCCCTGGTGCAGACTTGTGCTTGCTACTAGGCGCCTACCCTGAACTCCCAGATGTAGCTCCCTGAAAGAACGGGCAGTCAGATGCCGTCTTCCTCCAAGATGTGAAAGTGTTCGCAGATGCACAGGGTGTCCGGGGAAGGAGTGGCAGCAGTCCGTCACTTCTCCCCATCCCAGTGCACGGGCAGTGTGCTGAGATCCAGTCATCTCTCCTCTCCTGTGGGGAAAGCACTGGCCTAGTCCCCAAGTCCGCCTGAGCGCCAGAGCAAAAGGCCTAGCGTTGCCTACACCGGGAGATTGTAGAGTGCATAGAGTGCCATCCTACGCCACGCATTCTACTGCAGGGTTGTGACTGTATCTGCTTATTTCAGCTTGGCAAGTTGAACCCTGGACGCATAAATGGAGCCCAGGAAAGCAAGGCCCAAGAGGCACCAGCTCTCCCACCGCTCTTCATTTCTGACGCGACAGAGCAAACGCCCAAAGCCTTGCTGAGGAAGCAGCAGCGAAGTGCGGTTCGCAGCAAGCTGAACACCTCTGCGAAAGCATAGCCATCGCTGGGAAATCAGAGTCGTTTCTCTGGGCTGCTCATGCTGGTTGCCTTACCTTAGTATTCTCAGTATATTGGCAGAAACCCGCATAGAGCGAAAGCCTCTTTGCCCGGGCATCCCCTCTGGGAAAGCACAGCATTCTTGGGGAAATCAGAATCGGGTCAGTGGGATGCAGCTGCTGCTTGTCTGAGCTTGTCTCCAAAGCACAGTGTAATACACCCGCATGGAGCGAAATCCTCTTTGCGCCGGTATCTCCTCGGCCTGGGAGAGAAGCGTGGTTAAGCCTGTGGAAACAGCCTCAAGGAAAGGGACACATCTGTCACTGCACTCCCCAGGAGCATGTCTGGGGAAGGCACAGCACACCGCCCCGGGAGAAGAGAAGGAGCCGTTTGCCTTGCTGTCGGGAAACGGTCATGAAGCAGGAGAGCCTGCCATGGCAGGAGCAGCGGGTGGGTGGCAAGAAAAGTGTCACCACAGTCTTTGATGACACTTTTGAGTCAAGGCTCATCTACTCTAAAGATGAGACTACTCTAAAATTTTTAAAGGCAACATGTTTAAAGGCAACATCATGAAAGAATGGTGGATTGCTTTGGTTTTCTATTCATGGTATCAGATGAGTTTAAGGGAGCATAATCCAATAAAAAGTTTAAAATTACTTTTAAAAAATAAGAAAAAAAACATTTTAATATCTTTGCTTTTGTGGTTCTTGCAAATGAAACTACAAGAAAGGGCTGAGAACATTTTCCTTTTTTCTGTTTGTTTTTCTTCAATTTGGACCTCCTCCTTAGGTCTCTGATCAAAGAATGCTTACACAGACTCTATAGTGTAGAAAGACAAAATATCATATTACAAAATATTCCATTCCTATCCTTTTGTATACCCAGAACAATAAGTTAATATATGTGCTGCCAAAGGAGCACACCACAGCAATCAGTTAAATGAAGATTGTACTGGGAAGATAAAACAATTATTCCATAAAATGAGTGGGTTTTGAATGGGACATGAAGGGAGGAATAGTGAGTTAGGAAAAAATATATATACAAAGACTTAATGAAGGTTTAATTAAAGCATAACAACTATGCTGTATTACTGAAATATATTAAAATGATGATATGAAAATACCTTGTCTATTACTTAATATCTCACAGAGTAACATCAAATCACCTATTAATCCTTTCTACTAACAGCTGTTCCTCTTTGTTTCACTTTACATAACATGTGATGGATTGACATTTGTAGAAATAAGGGGGAAACATGGAAGAAAGTGACCAAAATAGAAAGGATCAATTAGAAAAGATCAAAATACAGTAATAAACCAGGTAAATAACCAGTGAATATTAACTCTAATGTAAATATAAGCTGTTTCAATGCATGCACATTTATAAACTGAGAATTTTCAGGAGTGACAGCCAATGTAGAAAATCTAGATGGTGTAATAGAAAATTCCATAAAACCCTTTGCATTAGTTTAAGAGCCTGGTATAATATTTAGAAACCAGACTGTGTAATTTCTTTGAGCAGTTAAGCATAGAAAAACATGGCTGAAATAATGATAAACACTTAACATTTACTTAACTTTTTGTTAATTTTTATCTTTTAATGCCCATATTGTGTTCATAATGTCCTAAGTATTTGTGGTTGTTAGAGCAAAGTAAATTTGAAAAATTCCATGGGGAGGAGAAATAGTATCTGTTTGTAAAACAAAACAAAACAAAAACACAGCTCACAGGTTGTGAGCTGCCCTTCCCTTACTGCTCAATGCATTTTCATTAACTCCCACCTCACAGTCCATAGGCAGCCATCTGTGTTCCCATCTTTAAGAAATTTTATCCTACAAGTCACTGTTGCCTATTACATAAATCAAACAGACATTAAACCTCTTGGAATGGAATCAGAAACCCACAAAGCTGACAGCTGTCAGGACTCATAAGGAAGGCAATTAATAAATTTATTATTTAGGAGAGGAGTTGTTTGCTTTCCAAAAATCCATGCAAAGTTGGAATGTTATCCGGAGTGTATATCAAACTAACGAAGCTAAAAGTGTCTTTTTATCTCAGGTTCACCCATTTGACAATCATTATATTTTCTCCTTTATCTCTGGTTTGGTCAGCCATGCTAGTGTCAGAACACTTAATTCATTCAATCAACAAAGACCTATTTAGTACTAATTTTTTGTGGGTGGGATGAATAAGACAAATATCTGCAACAATGGAGCATATGATCTAGAGTTTAAAATTCATATTTGAATTACTTACATACGACCACATACATGAATTACATACTTACCACCACAAATGTAAACAAAACTTATAAAATTGAAAAAGAAATAGATGATAATGATGTTAAGGAGAAGACCTTAATATTAAGAGCAATAAATTTTATGTCTATTAGTAGAAATAAAAAATGGTCATATATTAACTAAAGTAAAATTTAGGGGTCCCTGGGTGACTCAATCAGTTAAGCAGCTGCCTTTGGCTCAGGTCATGATCCCAGGGTCCTGGGATTAAGACCTGCATCGGGCTCACTGCTGGGTAATAAGCCTGCCTCTCGATCTTCCTCTGCTGGCCTCTCTGCCATCTTGAGCTCTCTCTCTCTCTGTCAAATAAACAAAATCTTAAAAAAAGATAAATATTAAGTAACACTTACTGAAGATTTGGGGACGGTGATGTCATCAAGATGGCAACATGGATGCATGGATGGTTCTTTATTTATTGCTAAAGGTAAATGTATAGTCAAAACCAGATTCTCTAATATTGTAATGGTGATATATAAATCATTTACTAGTCTAGTTTAAAAGTTAAAAAAACAAGCCTATTAAACATAACTATAACTGCAATCATTTGTTATTGAATGTACAATATAAAAATGATCTAAAATGTAAAAACATCAATAACCTGTTGTAATAGGAGAAGTATAAATTTTCTGTACATTATTGTTTTCAACAGTTGTTTTCAACATAAAATGGAATGTTATATCTAACGTATTTTATATAAGCTTAATGGCAAATATAAAAAAATATGTAGTAGATACACAAAAGATTTTGATAAAGAAGTTAAAACATACTGCCAAAAAAAGTCATCAGATTACAAAGAGAACAAGACAGGAAATAAAGAGCAGAGCATCTACAAAAGAGCAAACTATTAACAGAGAAACAAAACAGATAAACACTGGGGAAAGAAAAAATTTGAAAAAAAAAGGGATGGGAAGGCAAGCCATAATACACTTAACTATAAGTAAAAAATTGATTGTTTCTGGAGGGGAGATGGGCAGGGGAATGGGCTAAGTCAGTAATAATTATTAGGAGGTCACTTGTGATGAGCATTGAATGTTATATGTAAAAGGTGAATTACTAAATTCTCCTGAAACTAATATTACACTACATATTAACTAAAATTTAAATAAATCATGAAATATAAAAAGAATGAAAGGCAATAGTTAAGTCCTTACCTATCAATAATTACTTTAACTGTAAGTGAATGGAATCATCCAGTTGGAACACATAGAAAGGCTAGAATAGATTAAAAAAACAAACAGAAAACACAAGATCCAACAATATGTTGCATATAAAAGGATCAATCACTTTAGCTTTAAGGACACACATGGGCAGAGAGTAAAGTGATGGAAAAAGATATTCCAAGCTAATGATAACAAAAGAAAACAAGGGTAGCAATAACTATAACAGACAAAATAGGGTTTATATAAGCTAAAAATCACCACAGGAGTCAAAGAAGGTCATTGTACTATAAGCAAAGTGTCATCATTTCATCAATACAGTAATTGTAAATATCATGTACCTAATATTGAGCCACAAATATATAAAACAAATACTAACAAAACAAAAAGGAGAAATAAATAGCAATACAATAGTATCTGGGGACAATAATACCCCACTCGTACAAATGGATAGATCATCCAGACAGAAAATCAATAAGAAAATAGTGAATTTAAACACTATGCCTGGATAACTGGGTGGCTCAGTCAATTAAGCCTTTGCTTTGGCTCAGGTTGTGATCCCAAGGTCCTGAGATAGAGTCACACATTGGGCTCCCTGCTCAGGAGGGGGTCTTCTCACTCTGTCTCTGCCCTGCTCTTCTCTCAAACAAGTAAACAAACAAAACAAAACAAACAAACAAGAAGTATGTCAAATGAACCTAACATATTTACAGGATATTTCATCCAATACTATCATAATAAATATTCTTCTCAAACACACGTGGAAAATTTTCTAGGATAGATCATGTTTTATTTTTTTTTATTTTTTTTTAAATTTTTTATTTTTTATAAACATATATTTTTATCCCCAGGGGTACAGGTCTGTGAATCACCAGCTTTACACACTTCACAGCACTCACCAAAGCACATACCCTCCCCAATGTCCATAATCCCACCCCCTTCTCCCAAACCCCCTCCCCCCGGCAACCCTCAGTTTGTTTTGTGAGATTAAGAGTCACTTATGGTTTGTCTCCCTCCTAATCCCATCTTGTTTCATTTATTCTTCTTCTACCCACTTAAGCCTCCATGTTGCATCACCACTTCCTCATATCAGGGAGATCATATGATAGTTGTCTTTCTCTGCTTTACTTATTTCGCTAAGCATGATACGCTCTAGTTCCATCCATGTTGTTGCAAATGGCAAGATTTCATTTCTTTTGATGGCTGCATAGAATTCCATTGTGTATATATACCACATCTTCTTGATCCATTCATCTGTTGATGGACATCTAGGTTCTTTCCATAGTTTGGCTATTGTGGACATTGCTGCTATAAACATTCAGGTGCATGTGTCCCTTTGGATCACTACATTTGTATCTTTAGGGTAAATACCCAATAGTGCAATTGCTGGGTCATAGGGCAGTTCTATTTTCAACATTTTGAGGAACTTCCATGCTGTTTTCCAGAGTGGCTGCACCAGCTTGCATTCCCACCAACAGTGTAGGAGGGTTCCCCTTTCTCCGCATCCTCGCCAGCATCTGTCATTTCCTGACTTGTTGATTTTAGCCATTCTGACTGGTGTGAGGTGATACCTCATTGTGGTTTTGATTTGTATTTCCCTGATGCCGAGTGATATGGAGCACTTTTTCATGTGTCTGTTCGCCATCTGGATGTCTTCTTTGCAGAAATGTCTGTTCATGTCTTCTGCCCATTTCTTGATTGGATTATTTGTTCTTTGGGTGTTGAGTTTGCTAAGTTCTTTATAGATTCTGGACACTAGTCCTTTATCTGATATGTCGTTTGCAAATATCTTCTCCCATTCTGTCAGTTGTCTTTTGATTTTGTTAACTGTTTCCTTTGCTGTGCAAAAGCTTTTGATCTTGATGAAATCCCAGTAGTTCATTTTTTCCCTTGCTTCCCTTGCCTTTTGCATTGTTCCTAGGAAGATGTTGCTGCGGCAGAGGTCGAAGAGGTTGCTGCCCGTGTTCTCCTCAAGGATTTTGATGGATTCCTTTCGTACATTGAGGTCCTTCATCCATTTGGAGTCTATTTTTGTGTGTGGTGTAAGGAAATGGTCCAATTTCATTTTTCTGCATGTGGCTGTCCAATTTTCCCAGCACCATTTATTGAAAAGGCTGTCTTTTTTCCATTGGACATTCTTTCCTGCTTTGTCGAAGATTAGTTGACCATAGATTTGAGGGTCTATTTCAGGGCTCTCTATTCTGTTCCATTGATCTATGTGTCTGTTTTTGTGCCAGTACCATGCTGTCTTGATGATGACAGCTTTGTAATAGAGCTTGAAGTCCGGAATTGTGATGCCACCAACGTTGGCTTTCTTTTTCAATATCCCTTTGGCTATTCGAGGTCTTTTCTGGTTCCATATAAATTTTAGAATTATTTGTTCCATTTCTTTGAAAAAGATGGATGGTACTTTGATAGGAATTGCATTAAATGTGTAGATTGCTTTAGGTAGCATAGACATTTTCACAATATTTATTCTTCCAATCCAGGAGCATGGAACATTTTTCCATTTCTTTGTGTCTTCCTCAATTTCTTTCATGAGTACTTTATAGTTTTCTGAGTATAGATTCTGTGTCTCTTTGGTTAGGTTTATTCCTAGGTATCTTATGGTTTTGGGTGCAATTGTAAATGGGATTGACTCCTTAATATCTCTTTCTTCTGTCTTGCTGTTGGTGAAGAGAAATGCAACTGATTTCTGTGCATTGATTTTATATCCTGACACTTTACTGAATTCCTGTATAAGTTCTAGCAGTTTTGGAGTTGAGTCTTTTGGGTTTTCCACATATAGTATCATATCATCTGCGAAGAGTGATAATTTGACTTCTTCTTTGCCGATTTGGATGCCTTTAATTTCCTTTTGTTGTCTGATTGCTGAGGCTAGGACCTCTAGTACTATGTTGAATAGCAGTGGTGATAATGGACATCCCTGCCGTGTTCCTGACCTTAGCGGAAAAGCTTTCAGTTTTTCTCCATTGAGAATGATATTTGCGGTGGGTTTTTCATAGATGGCTTTGATGATATTGAGGTATGTGCCTTCTATCCCTACACTTTGAAGAGTTTTGATCAGGAAGGGATATTGTACTTTGTCAAATGCTTTTTCAGCATCTATTGAGAGTATCATATGGTTCTTGTTCTTTCTTTTATTGATGTGTTGTATCACATTGACTGATTTGCGGATGTTGAACCAACCTTGCAGCCCTGGAATAAATCCCACTTGGTCGTGGTGAATAATCTTTTTAATGTACTGTTGAATCCTATTGGCTAGTATTTTGTTGAGTATTTTCGCATCTGTGTTCATCAAGGATATCGGTCTATAGCTCTCTTTTTTGGTGGGATCCTTGTCTGGTTTTGGGATCAAGGTGATGCTGGCCTCATAAAATGAGTTTGGAAGTTTTCCTTCCATTTCTATTTTTTGGAACAGTTTCAGGAGAATAGGAATTAGTTCTTCTTTAAATGTTTGGTAGAATTCCCCCGGGAAGCCGTCTGGCCCTGGGCTTTTGTTTGTTTGGAGATTTTTAATGACTGTTTCAATCTCCTTACTGGTTATGGGTCTGTTCAGGCTTTCTATTTCTTCCTGGTTCAGTTGTGGTAGTTTATATGTTTCTAGGAATGCATCCATTTCTTCCAGATTGTCAAATTTATTGCCATAGAGTTGCTCATAGTATGTTCTTATAATAGTTTGTATTTCTTTGGTGTTAGTTGTGATCTCTCCTCTTTCATTCATGATTTTATTTATTTGGGTCCTTTCTCTTTTCTTTTTGATAAGTCGGGCCAGGGGTTTATCAATTTTATTAATTCTTTCAAAGAACCAGCTCTTACTTTCGTTGATTTGTTCTATTGTTTTCTTGGTTTCTATTTCATTGATTTCTGCTCTGATCTTTATGATTTCTCTTCTCCTACTGGGCTTAGGGTTTCTTTCTTGTTCTTTCTCCAGCTCCTTTAGGTGTAGGGTTAGGTTGTGTACCTGAGACCTTTCTTGTTTCTTGAGAAAGGCTTGTACCACTATATATTTTCCTCTCAGGACTGCCTTTGTTGTGTCCCACAGATTTTGAACCGTTGTATTTTCATTATCATTTGTTTCCATGATTTTTTTCAATTCTTCTTTAATTTCCCAGTTGACCCATTCATTCTTTAGAAGGATGCTGTTTAGTCTCCATGTATTTGGGTTCTTTTCAAACTTCCTTTTGTGGTTGAGTTCTAGCTTTAGAGCATTGTGGTCTGAAAATATGCAGGGAATGATCCCAATCTTTTGATACCGGTTGAGTCCTGATTTAGGACCGAGGATGTGATCTATTCTGGAGAATGTTCCATGTGCACTAGAGAAGAATGTGTATTCTGTTGCTTTGGGATGAAATATTCTGAATATATCCGTGATGTCCATCTGGTCCAGTGTGTCGTTTAAGGCCTTTATTTCCTTGCTGATCTTTTGCTTGGATGACCTGTCCATTTCAGTGAGGGGAGTGTTAAAGTCCCCTACTATTATTGTATTATTGTTGATGTGTTTCTTTGATTTTGTTATTAATTGGTTTATATAGTTGGCTGCTCCCACGTTGGGGGCATAGATATTTAAAATTGTTAAATCTTCTTGTTGAACAGACCCTTTGAGTATGATATAGTGTCCTTCCTCATCTCTTATTATAGTCTTTGGCTTAAAATCTAATTGATCTGATATAAGGATTGCCACTCCTGCTTTCTTCTGATGACCATTATCATGGTAAATTCTTTTCCACCCCCTCACTTTAAATCTGGAGGTGTCTTCGGGCTTAAAATGTGTTTCTTGGAGGCAACATATAGATGGGTTTTGTTTTTTTATCCATTCTGATACCCTGTGTCTTTTGACAGGGGCATTTAGCCCATTCACATTCAGGGTAACTATTGAGAGATATGAATTTAGTGCCATTGTATTGCCTGTAAGGTGACTGTTACTGTATATGGTCTCTGTTCCTTTCTGGTCTACCACTTGTAGGCTCTCTCTTTGCTTAGAGGACCCCTTTCAAGATTTCCTGTAGAGCTGGTTTGGTATTTGCAAATTCTTTCAGTTGTTGTTTGTCCTGGAAGCTTTTAATCTCTCCTTCTATTTTCAATGATAGCCTAGCTGGATATAGTATTCTTGGCTGCATGTTTTTCTCGTTTAGTGCTCTGAAAATATCATGCCAGCTCTTTCTGGCCTGCCAGGTCTCTGTGGATAAGTCAGCTGCCAATCTAATATTTTTACCATTGTATGTTACAGACTTCTTTTCCCGGGCTGCTTTCAGGATTTTCTCTTTGTCATTGAGACTTGTAAATTTTACTATTTGGTGACGGGGTGTGGGCCTATTCTTATTGATTTTGAGGGGCATTCTCTGAACCTCCTGAATTTTGATGCTCGTTCCCTTTGCCATATTGGGGAAATTCTCCCCAATAATTCTCTCCAGTATACCTTCTGCTCCCCTCTCACTTTCTTCTTCTTCTGGAATCCCAATTATTCTAATGTTGTTTCGTCTTATGGTGTCACTTATCTCTCGAATTCTCCCCTCGTGGTCCAGTAGCTGTTTGTCCCTCATTTGCTCAGCTTCTTTATTCTCTGTCATTTGGTCTTCTATATCACTAATTCTTTCTTCTGCCTCATTTATCCTAGCAGTTAGAGCCTCCATTTTTGATTGCACCTCATTAATAGCTTTTTTGATTTCACCTTGGTTAGATTTTAGTTCTTTTATTTCTCCAGAAAGGGCTTTTATATCTCTTGAGAGGGTTTCTCTAATATCTTCCATGCCTTTTTCGAGCCCGGCTAGAACCTTGAGAATTGTCATTCTGAACTCTAGATCTGACATATTACCGATGTCTGTATTGATTGGGTCCCTAGCCTTCGGTACTGCCTCTTGTTCTTTTTTTTTGTGTTGAATTTTTACGTCTTGTCATTTTGTCCAGATAAGAGTAAATGAAGGGGCAAGTAAAATACTAAAAGGGTGGCAACAACCCCAGGAAAATATGCTTTAACCAAATTAGAAGAGATCCAAAATCGTGAGTGGGGAGAAAGGGGATAAAAAGAGGTTCAAAAAGGAAGAAAGAAAAAAAAAAACAAAAAGAAAAGAAAAAAAAAGAAAAGAAAAGAATTTTTTAAAAAAGAAAACACCTAAGAAAAATGTAAAAAAGAAAAAATATATATATTAGATAAACTAGTAAAAAATCGTTAAAAAAGAAAAAGGTAACAGTTAAAAAAGAATTTTACCCAAAGGCGAGGAAAAAAAAAATGAAAAAGAAAAAATTAAATTAACTGCAAGACTAAAAAAAATCACAGGAAAAAAGCCATGAGTTCCGTGCTTGGCTTTCTCCTCCTCTGGAATTCTGCTGCTCTCCTTGGTATTGAAACCGCACTCCTTGGTAGGTGAACTTGGTCTCGGCTGGATTTCTTGTTGATCTTCTGGGGGAGGGGCCTGTTGTAGTGATTCTCAAGTGTCTTTGCCCCAGGCGGAATTACACCGCCCTTACCCGGGGCCGGGGTGAGTAATCCGCTCAGGTTTGCTTTCAGGAGCTTTTGTTCCCTGAGCGCTTTCCGTAGAGTTCCGGAGGACGGGAATACAAATGGCGGCCTCCTGGTCTCGGGCCCGGAGGAGCCGAGAGCCCAGGGCCCCACTCCTCAGTGCGCCCTCAGAGAACCGCGCCCAGTTACTCCCGTCTGCCCGACCTCCGGCCGCGCTCCGAGCTCACCGAGCCTGCGACCGGTTCAAGGTAACACGGAGCTGCTAGCTTACTGTCAGCTCTGTCTCTGTAGCCGGCTTTCCCGTTCCAATACCCGCAAGCTCTGCGACACTCAGACACCCCGATCCTTCTGTGACCCTGCGGGACCTGAGGCCACGCTGACCCCGCGTGGGATTCACCCGGTTTGGCCTCTGGAGCGATGTCCCTCAGCGGAACAGACTTTTAAAAGTCCTGATTTTGTGCTCTGTTGCTCTGCCACTTGCCGGGAGCCCGACCCCTCCCCCTGGGGTCTATCTTCCCGTCGCTTTGGATTCACTTCTCCGCCGGTCCTACCTTTCAGAAAGTGGTTGTTTTTCTGTTTCCAGAATTGCTGTTCTTCTTCTCTTCGATCTGCTGATGGATTTTCAGGTGTTTGCAATCTTTAGATAAGCTATCTAGCTGATCTCCGGCTAGCTGAAGCAGTCTCAGCTTGCTACTTCTCCGCCATCTTGACTCCTCCATAGATCATGTTTTAAACCACAAAACAAGAGTCCCCCAAAAATCAATAATATAGAAAGCATATCGAGTATATTTCCAGCCAAAATAATATGAAACTAGAAATCAATACAGATGGAAATTTGGAAAATTTACAAATACACAGACATACACATTTTTAAACAAACAAAAAATCAAAAAAAGAAAACAAAGTGGGAATAAAAATACATCTTGAGGAAAATAAAAAAATATATACCAAAAAATTATGAGAAGCAGCAAAGCACTTATAAAAGGAAATTTTATAGCTATAAATGTATACTAAAAAAGATTTCAAATAAAGAATTTAATATAACAGCTCAAAAAAACAACAAAGAGAACAAAGTAAACTTAAAAGTAGCAAAAGGAAGGAAAAAAATAAAAATTAGGGCAGAAATAAATGAAATATAGAATTAAAAAACTAGAAAGTATTTTTTAAATGGTAAATAAAGTTAGACTTGGTAATGATAAATAAAAAAAGACAGCTAGACTAACTCAGAAAAAAGAGAGAAGACTCAATAAAATCAGAAATGGAAAAGGAGACATTATAACAGATACCACAGAAATATAAAGGATAAAAGACAGTTAAATGCCAGCAAATCAAAAGCCTAGAGGAAATGGACAAATTCCTAGGCACATCAAGACCGAATCATGAAACATAAAAAATGTGAACAGACCAATAAGGGGTAAGGAGATTGAATCCGTAATAAAAACCTTCTAACAAATAAAAGTCCAGAGTCAGATGATTTCCACAGTGAATTCTACCAAACATTTTAAGAAGAACTAATACAAACACTTTTAAAACCCTTCCCAAAAAGTTGAAGAGGTTTAAATACTCCGAGGCACATTTTACAAAGCCAGCATTATCATGATATCAAAACCAGAGAGGACCACTACAAAAAAAAAAAAAAAAAAAAAAACAGCAGCAACAAAAAGAACTACTGGATAATATCCCTGATAAATAAAAATGTAAAAATTCTCTACAAAATGCTACAAAACTGAATTCACCAGCACATATCAGTAAAAGTGATGCATTATATTAATAGAATGATCAATAAAAACTCATATGATCAACTCAATATATGCAGAGAAGGCATTTGATAAAATTCAACACCCTTTCATAATAAAAATACTCACCAAACTGGGTACAGAAAGAATACACATCAACATAATCAAAACCACATATTGCGTGGAAGGATTCAAGATGGCGAAGTAGCCGGCTGAGATGACACCAGGTAGCAGGAGATCAGCTAGATAGCTTATCTAACCATTGCAAACATCTACAAATCCAATGGGAGATCAAAGAGAAGGAGAGCAACAATTCTAGAAACAGAAAATTGATCACTTTCTGAAAGGTAGAACCAGTGGGAAAGTGAACCCAAAGAACGGGAAGGTAGACCGTGGGGGGAGGGGCCAGCCCCCGGCAAGTGGTGGAGCCACGGATCAGAAAATCAGGACTTTTAAAAAGTTTGATCCACTGAGGGATATCACCCCAGAGGCTAAACCAGAGTGAAGCCCAATTGGGGTCAGCATAGCCCCAGGTGTCTCAGGGTCACAGAAGGACCAGAGGTATCTGAGTATCACAGAACTCACAGCTATTAGAGTGGGGAAGCCAGCTACAGAGACAAAGCTGAGGAGTGAGCTCTCAACCCAGGGTTACTTTGAACCAGGCATAGGCAGGGTGAGCTTGGAGCACAGCCAAGGGCCAGGGACATGGGAGTAATTGAGCTCTTTTCCCCAAGTATGGCCAGACGCCAGGGAGATGAGAATGACCAAGGACTTTTCTCCAAGTGCGAATGAGAGAGAGCTTTTCTCCAAGCATGGCCAGAGGCCGAGAAGATGGGAGTGATTAAGTATTTTTCTCAGAGGGTGCACTGAGGAGCAGGGCCCTGAGCTCTCCACTACTCTTGGCCGGATTGTGAGACAATTATCATTCCATCATCCAGAACTCTACGGAAAGCCTTCAGGGAACAAAAGCTCCCGGATTACTTAGCCTCACCCCAGGTAAGGGCAGGACAAATCCATCTCAGGCAAAGGCACTTGAGAATCAATAGAACAGGCCCCTTTCCCAGAGACCAACAAGAAACCCAGCCAAGATCAACTTCATTTACTAAAGAGAACAATGGAATTCCAGAGGAGGAGAAAGCAAAACAAGGAATTCATGGCTTTCTCCCAATGATTCTTTAGTCTTGTAGTTATATATATTTTTTCTACTGCTAATTTTTTTTAACTTTTACCCATTCCCCTTTTAATGATTTTTTTAACGAGTTTATTTTTAAAATACCTTACAAAAATAATAATCTATTTTGAACCTTCATTATTATAGTCACATTTTATCCTCCATTGTATCTAACTATATATTTTTTTACACATAGGGGTTTTTCTTCTAAAAAATTTGGGGTATAACTTCTCATAATAGATCAAAATATACCCTAGATATAGCTCCAAGATTGTTCTAGTGTCCAGCCTGAAAAAATTCTCTCCAGTTTATCTTTCTTTATTGTCCCAACCAACTTGCTCTACCAAATTATTTTTTAGAAATTAAATTTTTTTCCTCATTTTTATAGGTTTATTCCATCCCTTCATTGTGCCTAACCTTACATGTTTTTTATCCTTTAAAATCTTGGGAGGTAGTTTCTTCTAAGAGACCAAAATAATCCCAAAATTAAGTGAGTGACCCTGTTCTAGTCACAAGTCTAGTATATATATATATATATTTTTTTCTTTTTTAATATTTTTTCCTTGTTTTCTTTTTTAAACCTTTTTTTCCACCTTGAACTTATTTTTTATCCCCTTTCGTTCTCCCACAATTTGGGATCTCTTCTGATTTGCTTAAAGCACATTTTCCTGGGGTCTTTACCACCCTTGTAGCATTTAATTGCTCCTTTGTATATTCTTATCTGCTCAAAATGACAAGGTGGAAAAACTCACTGCAAGAAAAAGAACAAGAAGCAGTACCAAAGGCTAGGGACCTAATCAAAACAGACATTGGTAATATGACAGAACTAGAGTTCAGAATGACAACTCTCAAGGTTCTAGCTCGCCTCGAAAAAGGCATGGAAGATATTAGAGAAACCCTCTCCAGAGAGATAAAATCCCTTTCTGGAGAAATAAAGGAACTAAAATCTAACCAAGTTGAAATCAAAAGAGCTATTAATGAGGTGCAATAAAAAATGGAAGTTCTTACTGCTAGAATAAATGAGGCAAAAGAATTAGTAATACAGAAGACCAAATGATGGAGAATAAGGAAGCTGAGCAAAAGAGAGACAAACAAATACTGGACCATGAGGAGAGAATTTGAGAGATAAGTGAAACCATAAGACGACACAACATTAGAATAATTGGGATCCCAGAAGAAGAAGAAAGAGAGAGGGGAGCAGAAGGTATATTGGAGAGAATTTTTGTAGAGAATTTCCCTAATATGGCAAAGGGAACAAACATCAAAATCCATGAGATGCAAAGAATGACCCTCAAAATCAATCAAAATAGGTCCACACCCCATAACCTGATAGTAAAATTTGCAACTGTTAACGACAAAGGCAAAATCCTGAAAGCAGCCTGGGAGAAGAAGTCTGTATTGTACAGCAGTAAAAACACTTGATTGGCAGCAAACTTATCCACAGAGACCTGGCAGGCCAGAAAGAACTGGCATGATATATTCAGAGTGTTAAGTGAGAAAAACATGCAGCCAAGAATACTATATCCAGCTAGGCTATCATTGAAAATAGAAGGAGAGATTAAAAAGCTACCAGGACAAACAGAAGCTGAAAGAATTTGCAAACACCAAACCAACTCTCCAGGAAATATTGAAAGGGGTCCTCTAAGCAAAGAGAGAGCCTAAAAGTAGTAGATCAGAAAGGAACAGAAACAATATACAGTAACAGTCACATTATAGGCAATACAATGCCACTAAGTTCATATCTCTCAATAGTTATCCTGAATGTAAATGGCCTAAATGTACCAATCAAAAGACACAGGGTATCAGAATGGATAAAAAGCAAAACCCGTCAATATGCTGCCCAAGAAACTCATCATAGACCCGAAGACACCCCCCAGATTGAAAGAGAGGGGGTGGAAAACAATTTACCATGCCAATGGACATCAGAAGAAAGCTGGGGTGGCAATCCTTATATCAGATCAATTAGATTTTAAGCCAAAGACTATAAATAAGAGATGAGGAAGGACACTAGATCATACTCAAAGGGTCTGTCCAACAAGAAGACCTAACAATTTTAAATATCTATGTCCTTAACATGGGAGCAGCCAACTATATAAACCAATTAATAACAAAATCAAAAAAACACATCGACAATAATAAAATAATAGTAGGGGAATTAACACTCCCCTCATTGAAATGGACAGATCATCCAAGCAACAGATCAACAAGGAAAAAGGCCTTAATTGACACACTGGACAAGATGGACAACACAGGTATATTCAACAGATTCCATCCCAAAATAACAGATACATTTTCTTCTCTAGTGCATATGGAACATTCTCCAGAATAGACCACATCCTGGGTCATAAATCAGTTCTCAATCATTATGAAAAGATTGGGATCATCCCCTGCATATTCTCAGACCACAATGCTCTGAAAATAGAACTCAATCACAAGAGGAAATTTGGAAAGAACACAAATACATGGAGACTAAACAGCATCCTTCTAAAAAATGAATTGGTCAACCAGGAAATTAAAGAAGTATTGAAAAAATTCATGGAAACAAATGATAATGAAAGCAAATGTGTTCAAAATCTGTGGGATACAGCAAAGGCAGTCCTGAGAGGAAAATATTAAGCTGTACAAGCCTTTCTCAAGAAACAAGAAAGATCTCAAATACACAACATAACCCTACACCTAAAGGAGTTGGAGAAAGAACAACAAAGAAAGCCTAAACCCAGCAGGAGAAGAGGAATAATAAAGATCAGAGCAGAAATCAATGAAATAGAAACAAAAAAAAACCAAACCAAAACAAAACACAACCACCACCACCACCAACAAACAAACCAATAGAACAAATCCACGAAACTAAGAGGTGGTTCTTTGAAAGAATTAATAAGATTGATAAACCCCTTTCCAGACTTATCAAAAAGAAAAGAGAATGGACCCACACAAATAAAATCATGATTGAAAGAGGAGAGATCACAACAAACACCAAAGAAATACAAACAATTATAAGAACATACTATAAGCAACTCTACGCCAACCAATTCAACAATCTGGAAGAAATGAATACATTCCTAGAGACATATAACCTACCTCAACTGAACCAGGAAGAAATAGAAAACCTGAACAGACCCATCACCAGTATGGAGATAGAAACAGTCATCAAAAATCTCCAAATAAACAAAATCCCCGGGACAGATGGCTTCCAGAGGGAATTCTACCAAACATTTAAAGAAGAATTAATTCCTATTCTCCTGAAACTGTTCCCAAAAAATAGAAATGGAAGGAAAACTTCCAAACTCTTTTTTTCTGAGGCCAGCATCACCTTGATCCCAAAATCAGACAAGGATCTCATCAAAAAAGAGAACTTCAGACCAATATCCTTGATGAATACAGATGCGAAAATTCTCACCAAAATACTAGCCAATAGGATTCAACAGTACATTACAAGGATTATTCACCACGACCAAGTGGGATTTATTCTAGGGCTGCAAGGTTGGTTCAACATCTGCAAATCAATCAATGTGACGCAACACATTAATAAAAGAAAGAACAGGAACCATATGATACTCTCCATAGATCCTGAAAGAGCATTTGACAAAGTGCACTATCCCTTCCTGATTAAAACTCCTCAAAGTGTAGGGATAGAGGGCACATATTATCAATATTATCAAAGCCATCTATGAAAAACCCACTGCAAATACCATTCTCAATGGAGAAAAACGGAATACTTTTCCGCTGAGGTCAGGAACACGGCAGGGATGTCCGTTATCATGACACTGCTATTCAACATCATACTAGAAGACCTAGCCTCAGCAATCAGACAACAAAAAGAAATTAAAGGCATCCAAATTTTGCCAAATTGGCAAAAGAGAAGTCAAACTATCACTGTTTGCAGATGATATGATACTGTATGTGGAAAACTTAAAGGACTCCACTCCAAATCTGTTCTAACTTGTATAGGAATTCTGTAAAGTGTCAGGATATAAAATCAATGCACAGAAATTGGTTGCATTTTTTTATACCAACAAGACAGAAGAAATAGAAATTAAGGAGTGAATCCCATTTAAAATTGCACCCCAAACCCTAAGATACCTAGGTATAAACCTAGCCAAAGAGACAAAGAATTTATACTCAGAAAACTCTAAAGTGCTCATGAAAGAAATTGAAGAAGACACAAAGAAATGGAAAAATGTTCCATGCTCCTGTACTGGAAGTACAAATATTGTGAAAATGTCTATGCTACACATTGTATGACTGCTATGAAATAAATGTTTCCTTTAAAAACATAAACTAAATATGAATAGTTCTAAGTAAATAGTTATGACACCTTATTTTTTTTCTTCATGGTCCTTAACACTATTCTATAATTCAATAAACATGTTTGGCTCACATAAACATTAGTCACCATCACTACAGTATAGAATTCATGAGCAGAAAATATATCAATTTTAAACATCACATTATACTTTGTCCAAGCTCTGTGCCTGCCTCATAATAGGTACCCAATAATCACTTGTTAAATAAATGAATAAATCAGACTATGTTAAACCTTCAACATATGATAACAAGTAAATTCATGTGTGTATATGTATATGGGACTTTATTCAGACTCATTTGTAGAGAGGTATGATGAACTAAAATTATTCATTGTCTTTTCAAATGCAAAAAAAAAAAGGCCATTCCCAGAATTAAATCAAATGCAATTTTACACAAGAAATCAATTGACTGGGGCACCTGGCTGGCTTTCAGTTGTTAAGCTCAGGTCATGATCCCAGGGTCCTGGGATAGAGCCCTACTTCAGGTCTGCTCAGTGGCATGCTTGCTTCTCCCTTTCCGCTTCCAGTGCTTGTGTTCCCTCTCTCTCTGTGTCTCACTCTGTCAAATAAATAAATAACTTTTTCAGAAAAAAATGAAGAAGAAGAAGAAAAAAGAAGAAGAAGAAGAAATTAACTGACTATCTTCATTGCATACTGTATTGATGGCCACTCAACAATCTGGGAGACAGAAAGATAGACATGATTTCAAAGAGTTTTACTTCAGGTACAGAGATCATGGAAAACAACAAAAGCTAGTAAAAAAAAAATCTCAGAAACTATAATTATGTTTCTTAGGATGATACAGGGGGGTCCATATATATATTTTTTTAATGGCCTCAAGTTCTTTGACCCTCCTTTTATCTAGAACTAGGAGTTATTGCCTACCCCGTGAGTCTCCACTGCCTTTGGATAACACTGTTAGCATAGGTGCAATGCGTTAACTTCTGAAACTAGGCAGAACACACTGTTCAGCTTCCACTCTGCTGCCACAATAACTCTTGAAACCCTGAGTTGCAATGTAAGTTCTGATTATCCAGAGGATAGCATCTTTGAGAAAGCTTCCACCACATGAAGTGCTCTCATGTAGGTCCTTAGGTCAACAGTCTCTGCTGAGCCTGATCTTTGAGCCTTTTAAGCTCAGGCTATAGACAAGTAAATAAAATCATGTCAAAATGGTTCTAGCCCCGCCTTTTGAATCATTTTAAGCCATTCAAGTTTCCACCCTGAAGCCCCAGACATGGAGAAAAAGAGATAAACCATATACATTTTGCCTTGTCATAATTCCTCACCCACAAAATCCACATTTTTTATGCCAAAAGTATGTGGATATTTGTTATGCCTTAGCAGAAATCTGGAAAAGGGGTTCAGATAAATGAGAGATATCAGGTAATTTGAGGAATTCATGAAAGGCTTCATGAACACTGTTACTCAAATTTGTCATCTGCAGTTTCTGTTGAAGAATTCTTAGTAGTGAAAGTAGAAAGTGATAAATGCATGAGGACAGAACATATTTACCAAAACTATAGCAGTCCAATCTGGCTACAAGGTAGGACACATGTAGATAACAACTGAAAAGTTAAGTCAGAACACTAGATTAGGACAAAGTTATGAAGGTCTTTGATAAGTGAAGAGTCTGGATATAATGTAGTATGCAGTGGACTGTCACAAGACATATATGGTGGTGAGTAAGGATATGAAACACACACCCATATATTGACATATATGTATATAAATATATCTATGTTTTTAACAAAATGTATATTATTTGTGGCATAGTTAGGTGATAAATATATATGTAAAAACAAATATGCCTCATATTAAACTAAAATAGAAAATTGATAACATAATTCACGTTTAAAAATTATAATTAATATGTGTTAATATATAAATTAAACTGTACTGGGTTTTAAACAATGGACTTTTGTTTTTTCAAACAATGTATTTTGTCATTTTGTCATTTTCATTTAACTTTATTAGTATGCAAACCTTTAAACTCATCTTAATATTTGAAAAGTCAATATATAAAATATCTGATAGATAAAATTATTTATGTAAGAATGATTTTATACTTTACTGCATTATTATGAGTATTTTCTATACTAATATGAATATATAAATTTAAGTATGTCTTAAAAGATATGGCACATGGATTCAGGCACCTAAATCAATACATGATATTACATGGCTATCAGTATTCATTTGCTTCTTTTCTCTTCCTATGCATAAGTAATTGCAGAGCATTACTAAAATGACACAAAAGAATGAAAATTTTGAGAAAAGCTAATAGATCATTCAGTCATTTCATCACATCAACAAAGTTTAAACTGGACAGGAGAGATTATTATATTCTCTAAATCAAAGAAATTTTTTTCACTGTTTATGGGAGGTAAATATGTGTTCCTTCTTTAGTTTTTTTTCATAGATATAGTCTACCATTTTTGAAGCACTAAATATAACAGAAATGCAGTCTTGTTTGTAGTTATACTAAAAAAGTATATGACAACAACAGTATAGGAAGTTAGTTGAAATAAAAAATCTTTAAAAATATAACTTTAAAAAAGATGTATCTTTCATTTCAGTAGAGTTTACTAAATAATCCTTATTTTTATTTTCTTTATGTCCACAAATGGGGCAAAAATTTATAAGTTACTGCATTCATCAACTAGATTTCAAATTTTTGTTTGCTTAATTTCTTTCTTCATTCTATGATGATGAATTCTTTATGGACAGCAGTTTTGTAATTTCCGTGTTATATCCTTGGAACCATATTACATTGTTGTTAAAGTTATAAAAAACTATCTGCTATTCTATTTTTAGTGTAATGAAATTTTAAAGGCTTTGAGAAAACCTTCCATTCTGCAGTTCTCTTCCGCTTTATTTATTTATTCTATGCCTGAAATTTCTGGCATCTATGAACTTATCTTAAACCTTTAACACAGGGTAAAATCAAAATACTTTATAACTTTCATGAGGACAGACATGATTCAACTTCTTTGTTTTAATTGCCAATTTATAAGGTGATGATTGACAAATGTTAATTAATACTTGTACTAATGGATGGGAGAATGAGCACATGAATAAATGAATGAAAGACTTTACACTTTTTCTCTTGTCATTCTGCCACATTTAATATGTAATATTTGTAATTACCATGGATTTCACACTAAAATATGAGAAAACCATGCATTTATTGATAATGGCATGTATGGATAAGGAAACACAGTATGGAGACATTGAGTGTGCATTAGTTTATGTATGTTGATACTATTATAAGGAATGTAGGGATGCCTAAGTACCTAGTATGGTGTTTTATATCTTTTTTAAAAATTGCTTCAACATTATATGGTAAATGATAATATTTCTATTTTACAGGTAAGATAACTATTTTAAAATTAACATATAAAGTATTATTTGCCATAGGGATACAGGTCTGTGAATTGTCAGACTTACACACTTCACAGCACTCACCATAGCACATGCCCTCCCTAATGTCCATAACCCAACCACCCTCTCCATAGCCCACCTCCCCCCAGTAACCCTCAGTCTGTTTTGTAAAATTAAGAGTCTCTTATGTTTTGTCTCCCTCCTGATCTCATCTTGTTTCATTTATTCCTTCCTCACTCCCCAAACCCCACACTCTGCCTCTCAAATTCCTCATATCAGGGAGATCATAAGATAATTATCTTTCTTTGACTTATTTCGTTCAGCATAATACTCTCTAGTTCCATCCATGTCTTTGCCAATAGCAAGATTTCATTTCTTTTGAGGACTGCATAGTATTCCATTGTGTACATATACCACTTCTTTTTATCCATTCATCTGTTGATGGACATCTAGGTTCTTTCCACAGTTTGGCTATTGTGGACATTGCCCCTATAAACATCCGGGTGCACGTACCGCTTCGGATCACTACATTTGTATCTTTAAGGTAAATACCCAGTAGTGCGATTGCTGGGTCATAGGGTAGCTCTATTTTCAAATTTTTGAGGAACCTCCATGCTGTTTTCCAGAGTGGCTGGACTAGCTTGCATTCACGGCAACAGTGTAGGGAGATTCCCCTTTCTCCACATCTTCTCCAGTATCTGTCGTTTCCTGAATCGTTAATTTTAGCCATTCTAACTGGTGTGAGGTGGTACCACATTGTGGTTTTAATTTGTATTTCCCTGTTGAGCACTTTTTCATGTGTCTATTGGCCATCTGGATGTCTTCTTTACAGAAATGTCTGTTCATGTCCCCTTCCTATTTCTTGATTGGATTATTTGTTCTTTGGGTGTTGAGTTTGCTAATCTCCTTATAGATTTTGGGTACTAACCCTTTATCTGATAAGTCATTTGTGAATATCTTCTTCCATTCTGACAGTTGTTGTGGTTTTGTTAACTGTTTCCTTTGCCGTGCAAAAGCTTTTGATCTTGATGAAGTCACAATAGTTTATTTTTACCCCTAATCTTTCTGTGACCCCACAGGACCTCAGACCACACTGTCCCTGAGTGGGTTCCACCCCTTCTTAGCCTCTGGATCAATGTCCCTCAGTGGAACAGACATTTAAAATTTCTGATTTTGTGCTCTGCTGCTCTGCTGCTTCCCAGGAGACGGCTCCTCCCCCAATGGTCGATCTTCCTGTTGCTTTGGATTCACTTCTCTACACGTCCAACCTTTCAGAAAGTGGTCAATTTTCTGTTCCTAAAATTGCTGCTCTTCTTTTCTATCTTCTGTTGAGTTTGTAGGTGTCCGGAATGGTTTGATACCTATCTAGCTGAACTTCTGGGATCTGATGTCATTTTAGTCAGCTAATCCTCTGCCATCTTGCCTCTCTCCCAGGTAAGATAACTTCAATAAAACCAGGATTCCAAACACATTTCTATAACATGGGTTTTTGTTAAAACACATTCTCAATCATACATAATTAAATTTTATAAACAGAAACAATAGCTATTACCCTTCTCAGAGTCATGCTGGAATGCCCAAGAAACTCTTCTATAGATATTTTTCTTTGACCTACCAGATGGAAACATTACTAAGCCAAGTCCATTTTTATTATCTGAAAGATTTTATACTTTATACTTCTACTTCTTAGCTCTCTGATTTTATATTCTATTTCAATTATACTATGGCTCAAAACTGATCTTGTAGATTTACTTAATTAATTAGGACTGCCAACTATTCAATCTGTAGAAAAATGAAAGCAAGTAAGACATTAATGCAGAAAAGAATAGCTATTATTTTGGGAATAAAATATAATTCTTAAGTAAGCTAGTGGGAAAATGGTTTAGTATTTTTTAAAGTATCCACTGTACACAATAATAACTTGCATTTATTGTACTCTTTCTAATTAGATAAGAGGAATTTTAAACTTGAAAATTAATAAATATTTTCAAACTATCCACTAATTGCAGTACAAAGCTTATTTTAAATTGGTCCAAAGTAATATGAAAGTAGGAATACTTTTATTATCAAATAACACAAATGGAAAAAAATTACAGCACGTGGTTATTTTGAAAGAATTCAGTTAAAAAACATGATAGTGTGCCTGGGTGGCTCCATATGTTAAGCATCTCACTTTGGCTCAGGCCATAATCTCAGGGTCCTGGGGTCTAGCCCTGCTTTATGATTCCTGATCTGTGGGGAGTCTGCTTCTAAAACAAACAAACAAAAGAAATCATGGTAGTATAAAAACATACAAAAATTGAGTTAATAAATTGGTTAGAAATTTTTATGATTATTGTGACAATATGACCACCAAATTAGATCTTATTAAAAGATCAGAAAGGCTGTTATGTTGAGCTATTAATTAATATGACCCAGAAATGGTAGGATAGATAACCTTTTTTCTCTAGTTATTTCCAGTGTTATATGAATGTAACTGGTCACATGAAGCTCTAAAATTTGTTATAATATTCATTTTTTTGCTTACATAGATATGTTTATTAGTAACAAGGTAACTTGCTATTTAGATTAAAAACAATCTGTTTTCTGAAAAGAAGAAATAAAGGAAAGCCATACTGAAAACAAATAAAATTATCATGAAATAAATAATTGAACATTTCAGTAAGATTTACACAAATAGTGCTTGTTTAACTTTACCTTTAAACATTATTTTACGTCTCTCATTGCAGAAGTTGACCTAAAAAACTGAAATAAATACTGATCATGTAACATTATAAAATATAACTGTCTCTATATTAATTCTAAGTATACATTTTTAGATCTTAGCGCAAACTTCACTTTATGCCTATTGTAGAATAGGATGAACGAATTTAGAGAAATAGATCTAAGCCCTTCTTTTAAACTCAACAGATATTAGTTCAGAAGACTAGATCTGAAGATTATAAGAAAAAAACTAAAATACAATACCAACAAATTTTGGAAGAGATCTTTGCTAACAAAAAGGTGTCCAGGCAGGGATGCCTGGGTGGTTCAGTCAGATAAGCATTCGAATCTTGGCTTAAGTTCAGGTCATGATCTCAGGATCTTGAGATTGTGCCCTCTGTCAACCTCTGCACTCAACATGTCTCCACTTGAGTTTCTCTGCTCTTCCTCTGCCCCTCCCCCTGCTCACATGTACTCTCTCTCTCAAATAAATAAACAAATAAAATATTTTTAAAAAATGAGCACAGAAACCACCTAAAAGAAGTAAAAAAAATTGCTTAAAATCAGTTTATCTGGAAATATGTGAAAAATAAGTGGTATGTGTATTCAATACTAAACTAACCCTTCAAAGAAGTTACAGAAGAAGAAATCACAAGTGGAAAACGTTCTGAAAAAGTTTCCACAAGTGGAAAACATTCTGAAAATGTGTAAATAGGAACAGTTAAGCCCTGGTAACTCAAAGTCCTAATAAAGTAAGTTTTAAATATAACATCTTAATTTTATAAAATTCTTAGAAATGATTACTAATATTTATAATGATATCTAAAGAAATATTATTTTTGTGACTTTAGCTTAAACTCGATTCAATAACTCTGGTGATATATGAAGAATTACTTGTTAGTATGCAAGTTTTTTGGTACTTATATGAAACCTTCTTCATGAAGAGACTTTTTTTTTAATTGAGAAGGTTTTAGAAATTTATTAGGGAAAGTTATACTATTAAAGTCATACATTGTGCTGTTTAGAAGTCAACAGTGTTAAATTTGGAACCATATATTTTATTTTGGACCAAACATTCATCAACTGCTGGATGGACAAAGAAGATATATATACATTGAGTTTTTATCAACTGTGTTGTATAGCAATCAACTTATTTATGATCATTTTTATATGTATTTTTTACAATTTTTGGAGGAAGGGGTGATTTTTAAAATTCTATCAACTATGCTCTTCAGTTTGTTTAATGTAATTGTGCATTCTATTGCATTGCTCCAATAATAAATTTTATGTTTCAGTTCCAATTATATATTAAATTCCATTTTATAAGTTGGAAATATGAAACTAATGCCAAGGAAGTAAGGGTTTATTTTAAAGCTAACCATCATTAGGAAATAATTAGCATGTACCTCATTAGCCAAAAGGTCATTCTAAAAAAAGCATGAAAATATGCATCCATTTATTCACTTAAAAATTTGTTGAGCTGGTCAAACACAAAGATTGAAAGTGATAGCTACTAAAACTTATGATGGACATATAATAATGTATAAATATAAGGACTTGTTTTTTAAAAAGGTATAGACTGGTAATAAAATAAAGACTTTCAATCATTATAGCCCTTGGAGATTTCAACATGTAGTTAACACCTAAAATCTAGAAACATGTAGTTAACACCTAAAATCTAGAAAATGATTAGAAAACTTTTGATATTTCCAATAGTAAAATTTTAAGGTATGTTTTTACATTTCCATTCCAGTTATGAAATATGTATTTATAAGATAAATACCAATAATTAATTTAGACCTGCATTAGCTTCCCTGATCTAATAAATAGTTAGAAATGCAACTTAGGACAAAGTAGCTACCCTTCTAAGTCTTCAGTTTCTTTTTTTGCAAACAATAATGGTCAACTTTTCTGCAGTGCTTAATATGTGACTAGAATCTTGTTAAGCATTGGACTATTTAATTATTTTAACTGCAAGAGGTGTGCATGTGTGTATGCGTGTGTGAACTGAAACACAGAATAGGTCAGATATCAAGATATTACAATTAAAAAATGATGGAGTTGAAAGTTGAATCTATTCTTGTCTAGATTCATTGCTTATGATCATAATAAGTCCACATGGTTCCCACTGAAAGTTATGTATGACAATTCAAAGAAAGAACAAAAATGAAGTGTTTAACATAGTGTCTTGCTTGTATAAAATGCTCGGTTGACATTAGCCACAGTTACAATTATATTAATAGATCTATTATTAATATATGTTATTTATCATATACAATTATATATTAAATGCATAAATATAAAACAAAGCAAAATTTAGTATGATATTTTTAGTGTTCTTTAGATCACCATAAATTTTTAATAATATAATATCATGGAAACTAATATAATCCAGATATAATGCCTGTACCAGAGTTCTAGGAAGTTGAATAAACAAACAAAGAAGTATTCAAAGCAACTCATTAAAATACAAAGAATTAGAATATGCTGGGTCCCAGAGTCCAAACATATAGAGTGATTGGGTATGTATGGTAGATAGTGGATATGTTTTCATTGAGCAAATATTTACATTAATTAAACAAAAGCAATCAATGTGTTGAAGATCAGTGAAACCATTTACCATTGACAGATAAGGTATTTTAAATCATTGCCAAGAGAAAGTTACAATGAAACCTGAGGTGTTGAATTACAATTATAGATATCATTACATTATGGACAGATAAATAGGGTATAGGCAGAGTATATAAGTGTATATAAATATATTCCAAGATATATTTTCAGGTTTTGTCTATATAGTTTGGAATGTGAAGGCAATTAACACTCTAGTAATGGGCATATTGAGAACATTGGTACTGATTTTGAAAGGACATCTGCCATTAAATGTGACCAAGTTTACGTGGAAAAAAGTGCAAGATGAGCCTAAAACAATGTTTTGTTCTAGAAAGTAGGAAAATGCACAAGGCATTGTGTGAATATATCAAAAGGCACTTTTGTTCCAACATGCAATTAGAGTTCTTGGGCCTCATTCTCTGCTGCACTAAGGAAAAGGACAAATATTTTAGTTTTTTCCATATGCCATGCACCATTCTAGCAATAAATTTTATTAGTGGTATGATAGTCTCCATACAGATCATAAAACATACCCATAGTTTAAATCATAAATTTATCTGTCTCCCATTTAAGTACCTAAAAGTAGATAGTTCAAAGCTATAGTGTTGGGACCCTGGATCTATCAATCACATCACTCTATTGTAGAAGGTTATATTTGAAAAATCATTTCATGTTCCAAGATATCCAGTCATCATAAGTCATGATATCTCTAATTCAGTGAAGAAGGAGAAAGAGAAGGAGAATGAGAAGACGAAGACAAAGATGAAGATGAAGTTGAAGATGAAGACAAAGAAGAAGAAGAAGAAGAAGAAGAAGAAGAAACAGCAGTAGAAGCACCAGAGGAGGAGGAGGAGGAGGAATAAGAGGAAGAAGAAGGGTGAAGAGGAGGAAGAAGAAGAAGTGTCATTTTCTACCAGTGACACTTCACACCTACAGGAATTTTCTTGCAAGAGCCTGGTCATATGACCATACACATCTGCCAGGGTGAGTAGGAAACACATATATTTCATGGAATTGTATGCTGAATTAAAAGATAAATATTTTATTACTATAAAACAATGATAGAAATTGATATTGGAGAGTACAAATAACAATATTTACTCCAATAATTATTCTTAATTCATTCACACACTCCTTTGCCCCCAATTAATCTAAATTACTTTCAATACATTCAAATCTATAAGACAGCACTAAATTTCCTTTTCTTGTAAATCTGCTGTCTAGTCTACTCTCACTGGGTTTCTAATTTTCTCTATTTATTTGCTGCACAGATGCCCTTCTGGCATCATCAGTCCTGATTATCCTATTTATTTTATTCAATCAGGTTGGTGGTTTCATTAGGAAATGTTTGTTTTCTATATCATTACAACATTTCTCATGGGATGATCAAATTCCAAAGAAAAATAATACGTTTTTTAACTGTTTCTAAATGCTATTCTATTCTTATCAAGACATCTCTTTATTTTTTTATGCTTTTCAGGGGATAGATCTTTGTTTTCTGTCATCGTGCAGGAGGGACAGAATAACCACATATGATAGGGATTACTGTCCCAGTGAAAGGTTTCCTCAGATCTGTCATGTGAAGTTAGAGGGAGATGATTGTGAATAAACCAGGAAGCAGTTTTTCACCAGAACCACATGTGCCAGTGCCTGGATTTTGAACTTTCTAACCTCCAGAACTTTGAGAAATAAAATTCTATTGTTTACAAACAGGTCTGTGGTATTCTTTTATAGCCCAAATGGACTAAGAAATTATGGAAAATAACTAATCAAATATATAAAAATGAATATACCCATATAATTGGAATTTCATGCCAACTGGATTTGAAAAGAACCGTGGTTTAGTAAGTATACTGAATACTGAATTTTTTTTCTCATCTATGTATCTTTATAAATTAGGATTTTCACCTGTGACAGCCATTAAATGAAATATTGACATAAATTGATCTCGATTTAGATTTTGAGTTATTGTACTGAAAGTTTTAAATACTACTTACATAATAATGGAACTATTCAGTCAAACTGATTCTCTAAAGTGTATTAAAATAAATAATTGTAAACTATCAACATAGTGATATGAGTGTAAGGAAGACTTAGTTTCATTAAAAATATTATAAATAACCAAATTCTTTACTGTAAAATGGTATATTACATGGCACATGTTAATTTCAGCTTTGGTTAAAAGAAAAAAAAAAGTATGTGAAGCCAAAAGTATCCTGAAGCCTTAAGTGTAATGAATAATCTCAAAAGAAGAGGAAACAATTGACGCAAGTTCCATATGTATGCAATAACCATATGTATTATACTATTAACTAAATAAGTAAAATTCCTCTCTTTACATTATAGGAAGGATTTTTCTAAATTGAAAAAAAGAAAAGAAAAAAAAGAAAAAAACTTTTCTTAAGAAAAATAAGTCAGAAGTGTGATTTTACTAATAGCTGATTATCCTTGATTTGTTATCCTGAATCTAAAGTGAATCTTAAAAGAAATTAAATTTATTATAAGGATTATTTTAGGGGGCATTTCACTTAAATTATTACCTATGATTTCTTTAGAATTGTTTTTATGAATAAACTATGAGCTCATTTATTTATTATTAAGAATTCTATTAATATTAAAATAATTATTCAGAATCTAATGAATTTTAAAATACAATGTACAATCTCAGTTTGAGGCATAACATGCAAGCCATTCATTTTTCATTAAAATATTTTAATAATATATTGACACATTAATACATGCCAATGTTTCTATTTGAAATACACTTTCATTTTGGACAATTCATCATTTTTTCCTGATGGAATGTTCAACCAAGGTTTTTTGTTTGTTTTTTAAAAATTTATTTTTAGAGAGAGACAGAAGGACAGAAAGAGAGCACGAGGTAGGAAGGGCAGAAGGAGAAGTAGAGAGTGTACAAGCAGGCTCCCCACTGAGTGGGGATTCTGAAGCAGGACTCCACGCAGGGCTCTACCCCAGAACCCTGGCCTCATGACCTGAGGCCGAAGCAAGGGTAAGAGGCTGAACTGACTGAGCCATGTAGGTGCCTCTGTACAACCAAGATAAACCATTAAACTCAAAAAGTATCATCCTTCATTAATAAAATAAAAGTAAGCAGAAAAAATATTTTTTTAAAAAATTGCATGATAATACACACACTAAACACTGAATTTGGTGTCTTTTTGATGTTTTTCTAGTTATTAACCCTGGAGGGGAAAGAGGTAAGGAACTGTGACATAGTTATTCAAGAAAAGAGAGAATGCAAATCATCTCAATCTTTCTCTCTAAAAAAGCTGATAATTGAATTTCTAGAAATAAGCTACTAATGATTTGCTAGAACAGGGAATCTCAGAGTTGTTCTATATACCTCTATGACTTTATCCACCAACTGAAAAGCTTCATGAGGTCAAAACGATTTTCATGAAAATACTAAGGCATTATTTGTCTTTTATTTAAATTTTTTATTATGCTGATGCATGCATTTCTCATACAAAAATAATTTTGGTTAAATTTTTAACACTTCAGCATGAATCAAGTCAGTGGCATCTAACTGTATTAGTAGTCATTGCATTTTACACTTCTTGAACTAAGAGGAAAAATACAGCCAGTGCATTTAAGAATGTCCTTGCTAACTGTAATGGTTAAACTTTGAGTCAGCTTATCTAGCTTATAGTGCAAAGGCATAGACCTTCATCAAACACTAGTCTCAATGTTAACGTCAATGCATTATGTAAATGCATTGATTGGAAGGGGATAGGATCCTGAAAATCAGAATGAGACATATGAGGAGGTCTTGGCGTAGCTGGAGACAATAACCTGTACATACATTCTGCCAACTTCACGCCTGAGGAGGCTGACTAAGAAAGCTGTAATGTCTTCCTTTTAAGTAGTTATCTGGGAAGATACTGGCTATATTCTTGTCAGGATCCACCCTTGCTACTCCTCTTTGCTTCAAAACTTTTAACGAGCTAGATTCAAGTATCAGTGGGGCTTAAAGATGAGGTACAAAATGTGACCTACGAGGAGATCTACTATACTCCAAAAGAATTACATGAATACTCCAATTGTAGATGTGATTAACATATGCAATAAGTTGACATTGAAAAAAGTAGATTACCCTCAACAATGCCTTCAGTTAATTGAAAGAAACAGGTTTCCAATAGAAGAAAGAATATTGCATCAAGGCCTGAACAGAAATCCTCACTGAGTTTCTAGATCCCTGGCTTGTGTTATGGATTTTGAATTCAAGAATGCAAACATCAACTCTTAGCTGAGTTTCCAGCCTAATAGCCTCCTATACAGATTTTGGATTTGCCAGTCTCATAAATATATGAGCCAATTCCTTAAAGTAAATACATATAAGTATATAAATATAAATTTAATATAAATATAAATATATATAAGTGTGTGTGTTCATGTGTGTTTGTGGGGTTTTTGTTGGTTGGTTTGTTTGTTTTTGTCTAGAGAACACTGACTGCTACAAATTTTACTACAGAGATTGGTTTCAGAGGGACAGAATCTTAAGGATGAGTTCTCTGAATTAGTTCTGGGGTTTGTGAAATTGACTCACTCATCTGGTTCTAATTAAAGATACTAATTATTCTATATCCAGTGGCAAAGAAGGCACTCATCATCCATGACAAGAGGTAGCAGTAGAGATATGCAAATTATCACTGTTAGATACTCCTAACCAAATAGTTACAAGAGGAAAGGTTCTGAGTGACCATGTATTTGCTATCATAAAACATTTTTATCAAATTCAAGGAGACTCAAAATATTCCTGTGGCCCACAAGAGTCAGAGAAAATGCTTATGGCACTCAACAGAGTTTTATCTCAGTTTCATTTCAAAGTAGAACCAGTGGCTCCTTAAACACACCTTTTGGTTATTTCTCCAGGTCCAAAATGTGTAATTAAAATAAACATTGGCAGAATCACAGGACTGATTCCTTCACCTGTCAAATGAAGGCAATTGTGCAAAGTCTAAAAGGAAGCCACTAGAACCACCTTTACTTAGGAAAACAGTAACCCCAAAGCAACACCATAGTACTATAAAGGATTGCAGATTAGTGCCACAAGCAAGGTTTTGAAGGATACAGGGGTAGTATTCCTATGGCTTCTTTCCATTCAATGTACCTATTTGCCTGCACAATGGATAGTTGTGTAAAGGGAGAGAATGAAATGAATAAGAGAAGTATGTTGAGCAAATACTATGAGTGTGTAATTTTTCTATTGCTACATATTAAATCATGGCCAGTTTAGCAACTTAAAACAACATATATTTTTCATCTCACAGTTTGTATGCATGAGCAGTCAGTATATTTTTATTACTCTCTGTTCAAGGTCACATCATACTGAAATCAAGATGTAAGCTAGGGATGTGATCTCATCTGAGACTCAGAGTCCTTTATGATCCTTACTGGTTATTGGAAGAATTTAATTCCTTTTGGTTGTGGGACTGAGGGTAGTGCTTCCTTCTAACCATCAGCTGGAGGATGTTTTGAGCTCCTAGAAACCTTCAAAAATTCCTGCCACATGTCCCTCCCCACATATCTTGGCAGATTGTTCTTTCAAGGCCAGTAGAAGGATCTCTATCTCCCTTCAATTCTCTCTGACATTTTTTTAAAGTCTCATCCAGGAAAATGTCCATTTTGAGTAACTGAAAGTCAAATAATTAGGGACCTAAATCACTTCTTCAAAATCTCCTTGTCATATAAATTGGTGTGATTATGCTAGGGATGTCCATCATATTCACAAACCAATTTACAACAAATAGGAGGGGATATGTGCATCAGGAAATAGGAATCTCAAGGCTTCCTAGGAGCTGCCTATCACAAAGACTTTGGGTGCTGGGCTGAGTTTTTAAAATAAAATGCATAAGTAATAGCAATTTACCATTTAGAAGTAGATAGGAATAGAATAAAAATAAAGAGAGAGTGCTCTAGCAGTGTTCTGAAGACAAATTTGGAAATGTAAAATACCTGAGACATTTAATTTAGATTGGTTTATTAAATTAATAAATTATTAATTAGAAAATCCTTGAAATGAATAAAGTAATGTGAACCAAAATTAAGACTATTTGCCTTGGGTCACCTGAGTGTCTCAGTCAATTCAACATTTGACTCTTGGTTTTGGCTCAGGTCATGATCTCAGGGTTGTGAGTTCAAGCCCCCTGTCAGGCTCTACACACAGTGGAGAGTCTCTCTCTCTCTTTCCCTCTACTGCTTCCTAGCCCTCTGCTCACACACTTTCTCTCTCTCTCTCTTTCAAATAAATAAATAAATCTTTAGTAAAGATTATTTATTTCATGTAATGAACAATCATGTAAATTAGTTAAAGAATTTCAAAGCATTAATAATAAAATGTGTGAATAAAGGAAAAGAATGAAAGCTAAATTTACCCAAGCCTGAGTTAGAAGAACATCTAGAAAGGAATTCTAGGGCGCCTGGGTGGCTCAGTGGGTTAAGCCGCTGCCTTCGGCTCAGGTCATGATCTCAGGGTACTGGGATCGAGTCCCACATTGGGCTCTCTGCTCAGCAGGGAGTCTGCTTCCTCCTCTCTCTCTCTCTGCCTGCCTCTCTGCCTACTTGTGATCTCTCTCTGTCAAATAAATAAATAAAATCTTAAAAAAAAACTTAAAAAAAGAAAGGAATTCTAATTTCAGGGGATAGAGTTCCAGGTAAGAGACTTGGTGTACTAATTTTCTATGGATGATATAAAAATTACCATAAATTATGAATTAAAACAACATACATTGATTTCATGGTTTCAAATACAAAATGTCAAAAATCCAAAATGGGTCATGCTAGGCTAAAATCAAAGTGTCTATCCAATCGTGTTCATTCTGGAGGCTCTCTGGGAGGATATATTCTGTTTTCCAGCTTTTTTAGGTACCCACATTCCATGGCTTGTGGTTCTCTTCATCCATCTTCAGAGTCAACAATGATATTTTGATGTTTTTGATATAGTAATATCAATTTATTCTGACCTCTTCTTCTAATTCTCTCTTTAAATTTAAATGATCCCTATAATTATATTGAGTTCCCTTGAAAAAATCCAAATAATCTCATCACAAAGTCAGCTGATTAACAATCTGGAGTTCATCTACAACCTTAATTCCCCTCTTACTTATAAAATAGCAGTCATAGCTTCAGGGAATTAAGATGTGACATCTTTGCAAGTCCATTCTTCTTCTTCTTTATTTTTTTTTTTGATTTAAAAATACTTTATTGCTAAAAAATATGCTAACAATCATCTGAGCTTTCAGTGGGTTATGATCACTGATCACAGATAACCATAACAAATACAATAATAATGTAAAAGTCTTAAATATTATAAGAATTAACAAAATGTGATAGAGACATAAAATGAGCAAAAGCTGTTGGAAAATGATACCAACAGACCTGTTTGATTCAGGGGTGTCCTAAACCTTCAATTAATAATAATGAAAAATAGTTATATCTGTAAAGCACAATCAAGGAAAGCACAATAAAATGAAGTATGCCTGTACTTCCAAATTCCATTTGCATTAATAAAATTCTAATCCAGAGTAGGGGGAGAATATTGTCATATGTCCAATCAGCATTTTCCAATTAAAATATATGTATAATAGGCTTATTTCTTGTACCCAAGGTTGTAAAACTTTTATTCATTACCAAGCACAACAAATGTACTGAGTCTGACTTATACCTACATGATTTGTTACAGAAACAAACAAACAAAAAATCTTATAATAAACCTCTCAGATTTAAGATTTTCCAATATTCATGCTAAATAATTGGGAAGAATTTCAAGAATTTCCTGTTCATCTAGGTCTTTTTGTGTTTGTATATATCTCTTGGCATTCTTCTTCTTCTTCTCCTTCTCCTTCTTCTTCTTCTTCTTCTTCTTCTTCTTCTTCTTCTTCTTCTCCTTCTTCTTCTTCTTCTTTTTAATTAGGTGTGTCCATTATTCTGCCTGTCACACATAGATAGAGGAAAAGGCATTCAAATTATGAAAGTTTTAGGTTATTTCACTTATTTTAGTTTCTTTATTAAAGTACACATTTTCCATTTTATTTCCCCAAAACAACGAACTACAGTGGCACTGAGGTAGTCTGTTTGACTTGTTTTGTTTCTATTTTAGTAGATCCAATATTTACCCTAGATAAACCATTATAATATCCATTCCTTAATATTAAAATCCAATTAAAAAGAAAACACTACAAGGCTTAATTATTGAGTCCTGAATGGGAGAATAAACTCCAACCCCAGTATTCAGTGGCCTTCAACAAATTATCTGATCTTTTTCATTGTTCTCACAGAATCCTTATTTAAGCAGTCAAGTTTGTTTCATATCTAACTTAGATTTTTTCATTTATTTTTAATAATTGAAGTATTGGAGCTACAGGCTTATATTTTGTCAACACAGGGATATTTTTGTGTATCTTTGAGAGTAAAGTGTTCAACTTTGAGCAATGTCTGTGGGCACCACAGACCATAGCAGGTGAATTTTTAATTTTTGTTTTTGTTTTTTTGTTTTTATTTTTGCATATGAACAATTCCACACTCAAAATAAGCGTTCCTCATTAACATTAATTGTTTCTGCAAGGTCAAAAGGAAAAGACAGTCGACTCTAATTATAGCTACTGTAGACTAGAAGTGATGTGTTACTAAATAACTCCTAACATCCTCAATTTTGTTTTTATAGGTTTTATTGGAAATGAGAAAAATGCATGTATCTCCAAAAGCACCAAATTAAAGAATTTGAAATGTACATGGATTGCATTCATTTTAAGTAAAAAGTGAGAACACCTTTCCTTACTATCAAAATGATTTTACTACTATTATTTCTCATATTATTAAGGAACTAGAGGAAAAAACATTGTGTAGTAAATTTCAGGGGACTTACTCTTTTTGTATCAAGAACTGGAAATCCATTTTTGTATCAGGCCTTTTTGTATCAAGACCTGGAAATCCATTTTTTAAATATTTGAGAAATATATTATTTATTATATTTACATATGGGAACCTCTTAGAGAATTCCTTAGGAATTCAGAAAGATAAACAATGAAGGATCATAGGGACAAAAACTAGAAGAGCTCCAAAGATCAGTTAATTCTCTACTCCACATTATTTTTCCTCTTTCTACTTTTCTCACCCTCATTCCCATTATTTCCTCTTTCCTTTCTTCCCCTGCTCCCTTATCTCTTTTCTTTTCTTCCTCCTCCTTTTTCTCTGATTCTTTACTTCTATAATTCACATAAATGCAAACTCTTAAACCCATCCAGAATCTGCTTACTTTTATTTCATGCATGGTCCATAGTAGCTCCAGACTGCAACCTACAGTTGCTTTGAATACATTCATTTATTCAGTATTGTTGTGTATCTATTACATACTTTTCATTACTAAATGGATTTAGTATCAATCAATAAAGCAAGAATAGGGTCCAATTCTTGTGCATCTTATATTATAATGAAGAAAGACAGCCAAAAATAATAAACCATGAAAATTAAATCATGTACTATATTAGGATGTAGTAAGAATTATGAAAAATAAAAAGACTAAGGTACCCAAAAATGAATTCAGAAATAAGTGACAATTTTAAATCAAGTGATTAGGAAAATTACATTTCATTGTCAGTTTATTTGTGTGTTTCTTGACTTTAATTCCCCAAGGGTGAAAATGTGATCAACCTAACTCAGGTTACAATATATTTCCATTTTATGTTCAGATAGTTGGATAGTGTATGTGGTATTTTCCAAGCAGTCATGCTTCTCCATTAAATCTGTAGACTATGATTTGTTTACCACAAAAAAATGCTAAACCGAGATGTCCTAATAAATTTATTCTTTAGGTGAAGATTATATCAAATATCATTGGTCTATTTTCCAAGAGGTCAAATTTCAGCATATTTACAAGATTACACCAGGCCACCTGTTTTCTAGACCCACACCCACCATTCTGCCCAAGCTTCACCTCTAAATGAATCACTGGATAGCTGCATAATTAGTTACTGTTCAGGGATTAAAAGCTCCACTCTTCAGCACCCTCCATACTATCTGGTTCATTGGTAAATACTGTCCTCAGCTCAATAGAAAACTTACCAGAATGGTAAACACACCCTAAAAACAAGGAACAGGGCATTGTAGTCAATTTCCCATACATGCAGTCATGAGCTGACACAGGTTCAGGTTATATACACGGTAGATTTAGAGAATGTTTATAAGCCAACAAGAATTCAATTTTCTTTCTACAAGGAAATCAATATGGAACATTCTAATAGTCATTACTAAATGACAAATACAAGAGAAATAGCTAAGAGTACTATTTTCTTGCACTGACCTGGTCACATAAGGCTATCATGATGAGATCTTTCTCTGGGGATTGAAATTTATTAGTGATAATTTTTTTAAAAAGTGACCATCTGTCAATCTTACTGTTTCCTTATTATCCATTTGACCATGACCATTACCTGCTATGGTTAGACTTTCTGCTTTATCAGGTGTACTGTTTACCCATAGAGCAGGTAATAATGGCACACTTGTCGTTGTTTACTCAGTCATATACTCAAGCAGATGTCATAGAGTCTGACTGTCCCTGATGCTTGATAATGGAGCTACATTCATAGCTTTCCCTAAGTTAGCTAGATGGGGTAAATAATTATCCATCCCCAAGTGCCTATGGAATTATACACTGTAAAATCCAATGATATTGCATCTTTTGCATTTTATAAGCCTCTTTGGGTTCATATAAATTTAAATGTTGTCTAAGACTACTGAATGAGGAAAAAGGAAGTTGTTATGTGGGAAAGAGATTTAGTTTTATATTTGCATCCTCTCCTATTCCTTTATTCACACTTCCTGATTCTAGAAAGTTTTTAGAGTAGTACTCTCTCTATATATATTTCCTCCTTTTTAAATTTAAGTTATGCACTTTAACCATGCCTTTTTATCACCTATTTTGAACAACAAACATTTTATTATCTCTGGATAATAAAGGATAAAGAAAATAATTCAATAATGTCTCCTTGTCCATTTCTGCACATTGGTAACATTGAATGTATTCTTCGATCAGAAGAAATATCTTTGGTTAGAGGGCAAATATATATATATATATATATATATATATATATATTCATGTATTCCTATATATTAATATATTTAATATATTCATAAATATATATTCATAAATACATATTCATAAATATATACTCATATATTTAATGAAATGATATGTCTTATTTAATCCTGCAAACCTAGGACCTAACACAGTATCTTGCATTTACTCAGTACTTAAAGAATGACTTTTTTCTACTTGAATCAAAATAATCATTTTAACAGATTAATTTTGGAATCACCATTTTGCTGGGGTGGTGGAGATGAGAGGATATCACAAAACTGTATGCCTTTTCAATAATCTACACTTTATAGAAACTTTCTCCTTAACTACTCCACCTCCCATGAATGCCTAAGCATGGCTCTTTCTGTTCTGAGCCAAAACAGTGCTTGATGTACTAATAAAGATGTGCTGAGCTGTATAAAACCTAAGTTGAGTTGTCAAACTGAAGAGCACATGCCACCTGGTGTCTCCTGTGTACTCAGGATTTAAACTATGTTCTGTCCACAGCAAAACAGTCTTCAAAAGGAATATATTACCATATTGGAGGCAACATTGCATTTCTGGCATGTTGTTGCCTTTCTTTATTGAAACAAAAAGCCTCTGTATTTTCTTTATTAAAAAAAATAATAGTCTAAAGAAAACTGAAGTGAATACTGAAATTTTGGAAATTATCATCTCTAAATCTTGTAAAAATCCTTTATTTATAATTGTCATAATACTAATATTAAACCATGTGAATTTATTAACGATGTCTACAAATAATAAAAATTATACTGTTAAATTAATTATGAATTAAAATGTGGTGATATTAATATATGAGCATTATATATATATTGTATATATTATATGTACTTATTTATATACACAGGCATACATTACATTTTGCATATATTTAATCTCATGTTAAGATGTATGTAGTATATATAAATATGTAAGTATGGACATATATTTAAATAGATATATTTAACTCTTGTCCTAGTTAGATAACATTGTTAATGATTCTGTTTGAATTTCATTCAGGCTGAAAATAACAGAGTACCTCAAAGATTTCTCTTTGCTAAAGGCCATGAAAAATGGTAGTTTGAGGAGGGAAGGTGACTTCATTATAAAAATTGGATTGACGTTGGATGAAGCCACACATACAAGAAGAAAGGAGAGGTAGGTACAAAGTTTGAGGCATTTTTTCTTCTTTCCCTTAGGTATATTCTCTAGAAGTATTGTACTAAAATAGAGATTCTTACTCAAGTTATTACCAAGAGAATGTGCTCATATGAAACTGTTCAGAACAGAGTAGAGATAGTATTTGGGATGTGAATGAGCAAACCAAGGCATCAGTTAAGTCCAGCTTTATCCTGGTTCCCAGAAGAGTTTAAGAGCATAAAGGGCATCAACTAAATCAACTAAATGTTCTGACTCAGGGCACAGACATTTTTACATGCTTCCATTATTCACTGACAAGAGCTATCCCCTTTCAGGAGTGGCATAGCTCCAAGAAGCTTGGGTAAAGCAGCTCCAGGTAACTCAGCATACCTTCTGTGGACCAGTCCAGCTGTAAGCAGTTTGCAGACTACCACATAGGCTGGTAGTTGGGGGCATAAGTCCCAAAAAGGAAATCTCAGTAGGCATCAAACTAATTGACTACCTTATTCTAGGCTAATTTTGAATAATACCCATCACTTATGACAACATATGCCATGCCAAAATTTTCCTCTAAAAATAATCTTTCTTGACTCCAGTCCCAGGTTCATCCCTCTTTTGTGGTTTCTAGATGTCAGAATTTTATCATTATTATCTCTTTATAATTTCTCTTCCATTCCTAAATCAGATATGCAAAGGCAGCAAAATGAATAGCTGTGAACAACTGAAAAGGAAGAAGGCTCAAAGTAGAGAAGTCAACCTTTCCTCTAATAGGACAGGCTGCAGAGATCCTAAACTGGGGATGGGAAGAAACTTGGCTTTGGCTTGGGAAATTCAGCTTTGATATCATAATTGTCTGTAAGTTGTGTTTTGTTTTCCATTTTATATTATAATGGACTTTATTCTTTAGATGAGTTTTAAATTTATTTTTAAAAAACTGAGTAGTCCCAATAGTTTATTTTTGTTTATGTTTCCCTTGCCTCAGGAGACACATTTAGAAGTAAGCTGCTACGGCCAGAGTCAAAGAGGTTACTGGCTACGTTCTCCACTAGGATTTTTAGAATTTCAGGTCTCACGTTTAGGTCTTTCATCCATTTCTGTGTGTGTGTGTGAGTGTGTGTGTGTGTGTGTGTGTATGGTACAAGAGAAGTGTCCACCTTCATTCTTTTGCACGCTTCTATCCAGTTTTTCCAATACATTTGTTGAAGAGACTTTTTCCCATTGTATATTCTTGCCTCATTTGTCAGGGATTAATTGACCATATAGTTGTGGATCCATTTCTTAGTTTTCTATTCTCCTCCATTAATCTTGTGCCTATTTTTATTCCAAAAGCATACTCTTTTGGGTACTACAGTTTTGTAATATATAATTTGAAGTCAAGAATTATGATGTCCCCAGCCTTGATGGTATAGAGTCCTCCCCTTATCTATCACCCCCGAGTTTCTCCTATTGTTAACATCTTATATTAGCATGATGCATTTGCTATGGTCAATGAAAAAATGAACCAATATTGTTAGATTATTTATTGACTAAGGTCCATAATTTATTGAAAATTCCTTGATTCTACATTTATTTTTTTCTATCCCATGATATCACTATGTCTTCTTGAAGACATTTGTCATTTCTTCTTAGGCTCCATTTGTCTATAAAAGTTTCTTAAAATTTTTTTTTCCTTTTTGATGACTTTGAAATTTTTGAGGAGTACTGGCCAGTTTTGTTTTTTGGGGTTTTTTTTTTGTGTGTTTGTATTTGTAAGATGCTCCTACAGAATCAGAAATTTTCCACTGTTTTTGTCATAACTAGGCTAGGGTTATGGCTTATGAAGAGAAAGACCACAAAGGTGAATTGACATTTTAATCTTATCATATAAAGGGTAAATACTATCAATATGATTCAGCTTAGTTGATGTTGACCTTGATCTCTTGACTGATGTAGTGTTTGTCACCTTTCTCTACTATTAAAGTATTATTTTTTCATTATTTTGATCTTGTACTCTTTTGAAGGAAGTAATTATGCACAGTTCACCCTAAAGGAGAAGGAGCTATGACACCCCTCACTGAAGCCAGAATATTGGCATAAATTATGTAGAATGCTGCATGAATTTTTTTTATTCTTATCCATTTATTTTTTCAGTCATTTATTTATATTAGTATGGACTTATAGGTATTCATTTTATATTTTGGCTTGCAATCCAATACTAATTTACATATTTTTTGCATGAATTTTTCCAGTTTTAACTATTGGGGAATTCTAATGTGTCTCCTTGATCTACCTTCATCTATATGGTGTTTGTCATTTTTTCTTCCTTTCTCCCTCTACACTCTTCTCTTCTCCTTATATTTCCTAAATTTATGACTCTACAATATGCTCCAGACTCATCATATATGTCGGACAATCCAACACTGGACTCATCCATTTGTTCAAGGAACTCTGACTCATTTTATTAGGAACCAAGATCTGAGTGCTTTGTGTCCTTTCCTGAGTGTCATTGTTTTTATGGATTTTTGGTTGGCAGACAAAGGCAATGTATATGTGTTAACCAACCTGTGGAGATATACATATATACATATGTATCAATATTTCTAATGAAACTACCTGTACATATATGAAGCCAAACATGAGTTCATACTAACATCTTCATCTCTAATCCTTTGTCACATGAATCCAGTGGTAACCTCCTCCCCTTGAAGATCTATAAATTGCCACTTCAATTGTAATAAACCTAGATACTACCAAATATTTTCACTTACTTAATTTTTCAATTTCAGTATACATTTATTGTATATTAGGAAAAATTAAGCTCCACTCCCACTGGGGCAAAAATCTTTATTAATTAAAATACAGTGTTTACATGCACATTCTTTTTTTTAAAGATTTTATTTATTTATTTGACAGAGAGAAATCACAAGTAGATGGAGAGGCAGGCAGAGAGAAAGAGAGGGAAGCAGGCTCCCTGCTGAGCAGAGAGCCCGATGCAGAACTCGATCCCAGGACCCTGAGATCATGACCTGAGCCGAAGGCAGCGGCTTAACCCACTGAGCCACCCAGTCGCCCCTACATGCACATTCTTTTGCCATTAGTATTACAGGCTATAGACATTTTTAAAATTATATATATATTAGCACCAGTTCCTCCATCTTCTTCAGCAAAGTTGTTGCATGTATTTGTAATACAATTAGATTCTCTTGTCTAAATCTGCATTCCTTCCTATAGTCCTCGAAATCTTAAGAAATTAACATAAAGCTTACTTCTTGCCATTAAATTTTTGGAATTTTAACAACTGCATAATGTCATATATCCATCATTAAGCATCATATAGAATAATTCAAATGGGCACCTCGGTGGCTCAATCAGATAAACAACAGACACTTGATTTTTCTCAGGTCATAATCTTGGTGTCTTCATGAGATCAGGTCCCATGTTAGCTTCATGAGAAGTGCTGAGTCTTCTTGGGTTTCTCTACTTCTCCCTCTCCCTCAGCCCCTCCCTTCATTTGCACACACTCTTTCTCATAAATAAATAAATAAATAAATATCTTTAAAAAAAAAGAAAGAAAAGAAAAGAAAAAAAGAACAGTTCCACCAACCTAATAAAATTCCCCTGCACTTCGCTTACTTCATCTTGCATACATCCCATCTTGACCACTGATCTGCTTACTGTATTTATAGTTTTGGTTTTTCCAAAATGTCATATATTGGAATCACATTGGCTTCTTTCACTTAGCAAAATTTGTTTAAATTTCTTCTATATCTGTCCATATCTTAATAGTTGTTTTCATTGTTTAAAATATTCTATTGTATAAATGTACCATAGTTATTTTTTTTCTATTCACCGATTATATGACATCTTAGTTGCTTCCATTCATGTGCACGTTTTCATGTGGACATAGATATTCAAATCAGTTGGATAAATACCTAGAAGCACTATAACTAAATCACATGGTAAGAGTCTGTCTAAAAAGCTACTAAATTTTCTTGCCAAATGAATTGTATCATTTGTCATATCCACCAACAATGTCTGAGAATTCATATTGCTCTATATCCTTGCTAGCAGTTGGTATTGTCAGATTTAAAAATATATGTATATCCACTCTAATGGGTTTGTAGTAGGTATTTAATATTTTCATGATTGTTTTTCTGGGAGTCTTTAACTCTCACATCCACACAGGGCCTCCATGCAATTCATAAATTACAGTTCAGGTTTCCCTACCTATGGCACTAGTTCCTACAACAGTTTCCACTTGTGACTCTACTTTATGTTCCTCTGTTTCTCCAGGTTTGCATACAGTAGCTTTCCCTGGGTCCTCACCTCTCTAAAGGATCCAAGAAAAGTTGTTGATATTTCAGCCTGTTCAGCTTCCTGTTTATTGTTAGGATGGACTGATGACTTCCAAGCTCCTTTCATTTAGAACATGGGCTATTCTATTTTTTAAATTTTTTTTCAGTGTTCCGATTCATTGTTTACACACCACAGCCAGTGCTCCATGCAATACAGGCCCTCCATAATACCCACTATCAGGCTCACCCAGCTCCCCACCCTCTTTCCCTCCAAAACTCTGTTGCTGAGTTTAACTTAATTTAATTTAGTTTTTTAGATTTTTTTAAAAAAGATTTTATTTACCTATTTTTGAGAGAGAGGGCACACAAGCAGGAATGGGAGGAGGAGCAGAGGGAGGGTCAGGCAAAGGGAGAGGGAGAAGCAGGCTCCACACTGAGCAGGGAGCCCAACATGGAACTCAATGCCAGGACCCTGGGATCATGACCTCAACCAAAGGCAAATGCTTAATTGACTGAGCCACACAGGCTCCACCAGTACTTATTTTCACTTAAGTACTTACTTAATAGTCTTAATAAATTGTCATCAAATATTTTTCAATTATTTAACTGCAAATATATTCTATCTCTTGCATTTGTGTTTTGTCCTTGTTTTCTCTCTGATTATTTAAATTTATATATTTTCCTCTCAGACCCTAGAAGGCTCTCTTTAGACTTTCTTCATGTACTAACTTGAATACATTTACATGATTACCATCTCTTTCAGGTGCATTTACATAATGTTAATATATTCCAGAAGTTTCCATTTGATATCTACATTTTCAGTTTATTTTTAATAATTCAAGTATATTTTTTCCTTCATGTGGTAGTTTCACTTTAATCTAATAGATTTTGTTTTCAAGAATGCCTATTCTTGTTTCATATTTTCTATGGCCTATTGCTGAGGCAATTTGTGTAATAAGATTTTTATTCTTATTCTTAAGTGTGGCTCCTTAAACACATGGATTGAACATATGTCAAATAAAATTCTTTTTTTTGAAAGATTTTATTTATTTATTTGACAGACAGAGATCACAAGTAGGCAGAGAGGCAAGCAGAGAGAGAGAGAGAGAGGAGGAAGCAGGCTCCAGGCAGAGCAGAAAGCTCGATGTGGGACTCGATCCCAGGACCCTGGGATTATGACCTGAGCCAAAGGCAGAGGCTTTAACCCACTGAGCCAACCAGGCGCCCCGTCAAATAAAATTCTGATATAAGCAGGCAATGTATTTTTTATTAAAGATTTTTGAAAAGAAACCCATCATTTTATTATCATTTAAATATATAATGAAATAGTTAATGTAAAATTAAGAGCATAAAACAGCTAGAATCAAATACTAATTATAACATATCATCAGTTTGGGAAAATGTGATAAGTAAAAAAGACATAGGAAATATTCAGAAAAATATATACATAATTATTAACATTTGTAAATGGGTAAATAAATCAAAGAAATAAAGATAGCATTATATTTTGAAGAAACAAGTCAAAATGTTGATTATCTTTTTAAAAATTTCAAAGAATGTTAACACTGATTTTAAAACTGGGAAAATGAAATAAGAGGCACTTCATACACACACACACACACACACACACCTGCAATTAGAACAATAATAATAGCTATATGTACTACTAATAATACTATTAAAGATGCATAATTAAATAATAGGCATATTTTTCACAGTAAATTTACTGATTTTTATTGTTTTTAAAATTTAATATGAATATAGCTAATATTCAGTGTTATATTAGTTTCATTAATATTAGATTATAAATATTAGTTGAAACTAATATATATAATCATTGTAAAATACAATGATTCAACAATTTTATACATTATTCAGTGCTCATCATAATAAGTGTGTGTTAATTTGAAGAAATAATTAATAAATTGTAATGCTGAGAGGTAGCGATTAGATGAAACACCTTATTAACAATAAATTAACAGGGATGCCTAGGTGGCTACTTCATTAAGCATCTGCCTTCAGCTCAGCTCATGATCCAGGGGTCTTGGGATCGAGCCCCTCCCCAAGCAGGGAGCCTGCTTTTCCCTCTCTCTCTCCCACTGCTTGTGTTCCCTCTTGCTGTGTCTCTTTTTATCAAATAAATAAAAATCTTAAAAAAATAATAAATAAACGGTATATAAGGAAGTTTTTAAAATTTTCTCAGGAAAATTAAAAATGATTACTTTTGTCTAAATATAAAACAAATGACTGGGAGTAATATAACATACAAACACATTGTAGTAGAATGGAAACAGTGCAGATTTTAAAGATCTGATTTGAAAGAGTGAATGTACTAGCATAAGATAAAGACTCATCATTGAAAATAAGATACAGCACTACATAAATTATTATCAAATTTGGGGTAGGAGAAAACTTTAAATCCATATACATATAGATTTTTATGCACACATTAATAAATAAGCCACGGTGGTCATAATGAATAGATGAGAAAGTAACAGGAAATGAGAACAGAAAATTAATGGAATGAACAAAGGTCATGTAGTACTTCTAATTTTAAAAAAATTTTTTGAGGATATGGAAAAAGATAATTGATAATAAATCATTTCATATTTTACAATGTTACTAATCAATGAAATGCAGAAAAAAATAATTACAAAGTTGATCAACTTAGCAAGATTTTCAAAAATAGCAAGCATCAACATAGATAAGAATAATGAATGGGCTGTCTCTTCAAATTCTGTTTAAATTATAATTAAAAATGAATTTTGTGCTATTAATCAGAAAACTTACAAGTCCTCATGCATCTTGACATAATAAACCCTTTCTGGATTGCTGATCATTTCTCACATACACAATAATTTATCTGTAAAATTTTGTCATATTTATTAACAGTAATCAAACATTAGAAAAGATAAACTTTAAAAAATATAAATTTATAAGGACATTGAGATTGTTAGATTTTTTTAAGAAGCTTAATAAATAATGTATTCTCTTCTTTTTTAAAAAAGACGTTTTTTATTATTTATTTATTTGACAGATAGAGATCACAAGTAGTGAGAGGCAGGCAGAGAGAGACGGAGGGGGAAGAAGGCTCCTCACTGAGAAGAGAGCCCAATGTGGGGAGCTCGATCCCAGGATCCTGAGATCATGTCCTGAACCAAAGGCAGAGGCTTTAACCCACTGAGCCACCCAGGAGCCCCAATGTATTCTCTTCAGTACCAGAATTTGTAACCAATTGACAGATGAAAAAGGAGACAGTCAAGTGAAAAACAATAGGTCCTAGATCTGCAAGAAATTCGAATTAGATGGATTCAGCTACTCAGGCACTGTTTCACATTTTCAGATCTCTGCAGAAAAGGGGTTAACCTTTTTACTGCATGTAAAAGAGAAGACTATAACACATAATATGTGTAAGCATGTAAATATCAAAATATATCCCATTAGTTGCTAAGACACACAGGGCCTATTTTTTCTCTCAAATTCATGAATATGTAGGAGCAGTAAGTGAGAAGTATCATAGTAGAGTTTCCCCCTGCAAAGAACATGAAGCCAGGGAGAAACAGCACACTCCCAGATAATAGTATATCATAGACTGAAACCAGCCATAAGTTATAATTAAATTTATGGACCATTGTTAACCTCATGATAATATAGTGCATGGTGAATATAATGCACAGTGAAAATTCTGGGTACTAAATTGAACCTGCAATTTGAATTTGTTTGTAAACATATATTTACAAATAAATTACTTGTAAACATCCAAAAACCAAGAGTTATTTTTTCTATGTAGTGATTTGCCTTGAATTTTGTTTATTTCTTTAAATTGTAATTATTTTTTAAAGATTTACTTATTTGAGAGAGAGAGAAAGCAAGCAGGGGGATGGGCAGAGGGAGAAAGTCTCAAGTGGACTCCCTGCTAAATGTAGCGCCTGGTGCAGGACTTGATCCCAGCACCCCATGATTATGATCAGAGCCAAAACCAAGAGTCAGCCTCTTAACTAACTGAGCCACCCAGGTTTCCCTTTAAATCTTAATTATTTAAAAAATAAAAACATACACATTTGGAAACACAACAACATTCTGAATAGCCTAACAAAATATAGTAAATAAGATTCATTTGTTCTTTTTTACTATTTTTCTCTGGGAGATTCTGTATGCCTATATAACTATATTTTAGGAAATGATTTGTTTAGTTCATTTAATAGTGCACTGTATTTTTCATTGACTATTTATTCTTTCATAAAGAAGTGTCCAGAGGAGGATTCAAGATGGCGGTGAAGTAGCAGGCTGAGACTATTTCAGCTAGCAGGAGATCAGCTAGATAGCTTATCTAAAGATTGCAAACACCTGCAAATCCATTGGCAGATCGAAGAGAAGAAGAACAGCAATTCTGGAAGCAGAAAAACAACCACTTTCTGAAAGGTAGGACCGGCGGAGAAGTGAATCCAAAGCGATGGGAATATAGACCCCGGGGGGAGGGGCCGGCTCCTGGCAAGCGGCGGAGCAATGGAGCACAAAATTAGGACTTTTAAAAGTCTGTTCCACTGAGGGACATCGCTCCTGAGGCTAAACCGGGGCAAAGCCCACACGGGGTCAGTGTGGCCTCAGGTCCCGCAGGGTCACAGAAGGATCAAGGTGTCTGAGTGTCGCAGAGCTTGTGGGTATTGGAACGGGAAAGCCGGCTACATAGACAGAGTCAACCGTAAGCTCACAGCTCGGTGTTACCTTGAACCATCCACAGGCTCAGTGAGCTCGGAGCGCGGCCAGAGGTCAGGTGGATGGGAGTAACTTGGCGCTGTTCTCTGAGGGCACACTGAGGAGTGGCGCCCCAGGCTCTCGGCTCCTCCGGGCTGGAGACCAGGAGGCCGCCATTTGTATTCCCTTCCCCCAGAAGTCTACGGAAAGCACTCAGGGAACAAAAGCTCCTGAAAGCAAACCCAAGTGGATTACTCAGCCGAGCCCCTGGTAAGGGCAGTGCAATTCCGCCTGGGGCAAAGACACTTGAGAATCACTACACCAGGCCCATCCCCCAGAATATCAACAAGAAATCCAGCCAAGACCAAGTTCACCTACCAAGGAGTGCTGTTTCAATACCAAGGAGAGCAGCAGAATTCCAGAGGAGGAGAAAGCAAAGCATGGAACTCATGGCTTTCTCCCTGTGATTTTTTTAGTCTTGAGGTTAATTTAATTTTTTTCTTTTTCATCTTTTTTTTCTCTTCTTCTGCTAATTTTTTTTTAACTTTTACCCTTTTCATTTTTAAAGTTTTTAACTAGTTTATCTAATATATATATATATTCTTTTTTATATTTTTCTTTATTCGTTTTCTTTTTCTTATCTCTTTTTTTAATTTTTTATTTTTTTTTCCTTTCTTTCACTTTGAACCTCTTTTAATCCCCTTTCTCCCCCCTCATGATTTGGGATCTCTTCTGAGTTGGTTAAAGCAAATATTCCTGGGGTTGTTGCCACACTTTTAGTATTTTACTTGCTCCTTCATATACTCTTATCTCGACAAAATGACAAGGCGGAAAAATTCACCACAAAAATAAGAACAAGAGGCAGTACCGAAGGCTAGGGATCTAATCAATACAGACATTGGTAATATGTCAGATCTAGAGTACAGAATGACAATTCTCAAGGCTCTAGCTGGGCTCGAAAAATATTAGAGAAACCCTCTCGGGAGATATAAAAGCCCTTTCTGGAGAAATAGAAGAACTAAAATCTAACCAAGTTGAAATCAAAAAAGCTATTAATGAGGTGCAATAAAAAATGGAGGCTCTTACTGCTAGGATAAATGAAGCAGAAGAAAGAATTAGTGATATAGAAGACCAAATGACAGAGAATAAAGAAGCTGAGCAAATGAGGGACAAACAGCTACTGGACCACGAGGGGAGAATTCGAGAGATAAGTGACACCATAAGACGAAACAACATTAGAATAATTGGGATTCCAGAAGAAGAAGAAAGAGAGAGGGGAGCAGAAGGTATACTGGAGAGAATTATTGGGGAGAATTTCCCCAATATGGCAAAAGGAACGAGCATCAAAATTCAGGAGGTTCAGAAAACGCCCCTCAGAATCAATAAGAATAGGCCCACACCCCATCACCTAATAGTAAAATTTACAAGTCTTAGTGACAAAGAGAAAATCCTGAAAGCAGCCGGGAAAAGAAGTCTGTAACATACAATGGTAAAAATATTAGATTGGCAGCTGACTTATCCACAGAGACCTGGCAGGCCAGAAAGAGCTGGCATGATATTTTCAGAGCATTAACGAGAAAAACATGCAGTCAAGAATTACTATATCCAGCTAGGCTACCATTGAAAATAGAAGGAGAGATTAAAATCTTCCAGGACAAACAAAAACTGAAAGAATTTGCAAACAACAAACCAGCTCTACAGGAAATATTGAAAGGGGTCCTCTAAGTAAAGAGAGAGCCTACAAGTGGTAGATCAGTAAGGAACAGAGACCATATACAGTAACAGCCACCTTACAGGCAAAACAATGGCACTAAATTCATATATCTCAATAGTTACCTTGAATGTTAATGGGCTAAATGCCCCTGTCAAAAAACACAGGGTATCAGAATGGATAAAAAACCAAAACCCATCTCTATGTTGCCTCCAAGAAACTCATTTTAAGCCCGAAGACATCTCGAGATTTAAAGTGAGGGGGTGGAAAAGAATTTACAATGCTAATGGACATCAGAAGAAAGCAAGAGTGCCAATCCTTAAATCAGATCAATTAGATTTTAAGCCAAAGACTATAATAAGAGATGAGGAAGGACACTATATCATACTCAAAGGGTCTGTCCAACAAGAAGATCTAACAATTTTAAATATCTATGCCCCCAACGTGGGAGCAGCCAACTATATAAACCAATTAATAACAAAATCAAAGAAACACATCAACAATAATACAATAATAGTAGGGGACATTAACACTCCCCTCATTGAAATTGACAGATATTCCAAGCAAAATATTAACAAGGAAATAAAAGCCTTAAACAACACACTGGAACAGATGGACATCAGAGATATATTCAGAACATTTCATCCCAAAGCAACAGAATACACATTCTTCTCTAGTGCACATGGAAGATTCTCCAGAATAGATCACATCCTCAGTCCTAAATCAAGACTCGACCGGAATCAAAAGATTGGGTTCATTCCCTGCATATTTTCAGACCACAAGGCTCTGAAGCTAGAACTCAACCACAAGAGGAAGTTTGGAAAGAACCCAAATACATGGAGACTAAACAGCATCCATCTAAAGAATGAATGGGTCAACTGGGAAATTAAAGAAGAATTGAAAAAAATCATGGAAAAAAATGATAATGAAAACACAACGGTTCCAAATCTGTGGGACACAACAAAGGCAGTCCTGAGGGAAAATATATAGTGGTACAAGCCTTTCTCAAGAAACATGAAAGGTCTCAGGTACACAACCAAACCCTACAACTAAAGGAGCTGGAGAAAGAATAGGAAAGAAAACCTAAGCTCAGCAGGAGAAGAGAACCCATAAAGATCAGAGCAGAAATCAATGAAATAGAAACCAAAAAAACAATAGAGCAAATCAACGAAACTAGGAGCTGGTTCTTTGAAAGAATTAATAAAATTGATAAACCCCTGGCCAGACTTATCAAAAAGAAAAGAGAATGGACCCAAATAAATAAAATCATGAATGAAAGAGGAGAGATCACAACTAACACCAAAGAAATACAAACTATTATACGAACATACTATGAGCAACTCTACTACAACAAATTTGACAATCTGGAAGAAATGGATGCATTCCTAGAAACATATAAACTACCACAACTGAACCAGGAAGAAATAGAAAGCCTGAACAGACCCATGACCAGTAAGGAGATTGAAAGAGTCATTAAAAATCTCCAAACAAACAAAAGCCCAGGGCCAGACGGCTTCCTGGGGCAATTCTACCAAACATTTAAAGAAGAACTAATGCCTATTCTCCTGAAACTGTTCCAAAAAATAGAAATGGAAGGAAAACTTCCAAACTCATTTTATGAGGCAAGCATCACCTTGATCCAAAACCAGACAAGGATCCCATCACAAAAAGAGCTATAGACCAATATCCTTGATGAACACAGATGCAAAAGTTCTCACGAAAATACCAGCCAATAGGATTCAACAGTACATTAAAAGGATTATTCACCACGACCAAGTGGGATTTATTCCAGGGCTGCAAAGTTGGTTCAACATCCACAAATCAGTCAGTGTGATACAACACATCAATAAAAGAAAGAACAAGAACCATATGATACTCTCAATAGATGCTGAAAAAGCATTTGACAAAGTACAGCATCCCTTCCTGATCAAAACTCTTCAAAGTGTAGGGATAGAGGGCACATACCTCAATATCATCAAAGCCATCTATGAAAAACCCACCGCAAATATCATTCTCAATGGAGAAAAACTGAAAGCTTTTCCGCTAAGGTCAGGAACACGCCAGGGATGTCTATCATTACAACTGCTATTCAACATAGTACTAGAAGTCCTAGCCTCAGCAATCAGACAACGAAAGGAAATTAAAGGCATACAAATCGGCAAAGAAGAAGTCAAATTATCACTCTTCGCAGATGTTATGATACTATATGTTAAAAACCCAAAAGACTCCACTTCAAAACTCTAGAACTTGTACAGGAATTCAGTAATGTGTCAGGATATAAAATCAATGTACAGAAATCAGTTGCATTTCTCTACACCAACAACAAGACAGAAGAAAGAGAAATTAAGGAGTCCATCCCATTTACAATTGCACACAAAACCATATGATACCTAGGAATAAACCTAACCAAAGAGGCACAGAATCTATACTCAGAAAACTATAAAGTACTCAGGAAAGAAATCGAGGAAGACACAAAGAAATGAAAAAATGTTCCATGCTCCTGGATTGGAAGAATAAATATTGTGAAAATGTCTAGGCTACCTAAAGCAATCTACACATTTAATGCAATTCCTATCAAAGTACCATCCATCTTTTTCAAAGAAATAGAGCAAATAACTCTAAAATTTATATGGAACCAGAAAAAACATTGAATAGCCAAAGGGATATTGATGAAGAAAGCCAAAGTTGGTGGCAACACAATTCCTACTTCAAGCTCTATTACAAAGCTGTCATCATCAAGACAGCATGGTACTGGCACAAAAACAGACACATAGATCAATGGAACAGAATAGAGAGCCCTGAAATAGACCCTCAACTTTATGGTCAACTAATCTTCGACAAAGCAGGAAAGAATGTCCAATAGAAAAAAGACAGCCTCTTCAATAAATGGTGTTGGGAAAATTGGACAGCCACATGCAGAAAAATGAAATTGGACCGTTTCCTTACACCACACATGAAAATAGACTCAAAATGGATGAAGGACCTCAATGTGCGAAAGGAATCCATCAAAATCCTTGAGGAGAACACAGGCAGCAACCTCTTTGACCTCAGCCGCAGCAACATCTTCCTAGGAACATCACCAAAGGCAAGGGAAGCAAGGGCAAAAATGAACTATTGGGATTTCATCAAGATCAAAAGCTTTTGCACAGCAAAGGAAACAGTTCACAAAATCAAAAGACAACTGACAGAATGGGAGAAGATATTTGCAACCGACATATCAGACAAAGGACTAGTGTCCAAAATCTATAAAGAACTTAGCAAACTCAACACCCAAAGAACAAATAATCCAATCAAGAAATGGGCAGAGGACATGAACAGACATTTCTGCAAAGAAGACATCCAGATGGCCAACAGACACATGAAAAAGTGCTCCATATCACTCTGCATCAGGGAAATACAAATCAAAACCACAATGAGATATCACCTCACACCAGTCAGAATGGCTAAAATCAAGTCAGGAAATGACAGATGCTGGCGAGGATGCGGAGAAAGGGGAACCCTCCTACACTGTTGGTGGGAATGCAAGCTGGTGCAACCACTCTGGAAAACAGCATGGAGGTTCCTCAAAATGTTGAAAATAGAACTTCCCTATGACCCAGCAATTGCACTATTGGGTATTTACCCTAAAGATACAAATTTTAGTGATCCAAAGGGGCACATGCACCCGAATGTTTATAGCAGCAATGTCCACAATAGCCAAACTATGGAAAGAACCTAGATGTCCATCAACAGATGAATGGATCAAGAAGATGTGGTATATATACACAATGGAATACTATGCAGCCATCAAAAGAAATGCAATCTTGCCATTTGCGACAACATGGATGGAACTAGAGGATATCATGCTTAGCGAAATAAGTCAATTAGAGAAAGACAACTATCATATGACCTCCCTGATATGAGGAAGTGGGGATGCAACATGGGGGCTTAAGTGGGTAGGACAAGAATCAATGAAACAAGATGGGATTGGGAGGGAGATAAACCACAAGTGACTCTAAATCTCACAAAACAAACTGAGGGTTGCTGGGTCGGGGATGGGAGAAGGGAGGTTGGGTTATGGACATTGGGGAGGGTATGTGCTTTGGTGAGTGCTGTGAAGTGTGTAAACCTGGCGATTCACAGACCTGTACCCCTGGGAATAAAAATATGGTTATAAAAAATAAAAAATTAAAAAAAAAGAAGTTTCCATTTACATTGTGCCAACTATCGACCATGACGCAAAGCGAAACTTTAAAAGGCTACTCTTGTTAGAAAAGTATAAAAGAAAATCCTAAAGATCTAAATCTCAATCATCATCAAAGAGGACAATTAAATAAATGGCTCTTTGTAAAACACATTCAAATCAGGAATAATCTCTCACATTCTCATAACTTTAAAAAAAAATATATATATATATATATATATATATGGCAGGAATGATGTAGAAATGGGGTGCCTGGTTGGCTCTTTGTTAAGTGTGTGCCTTGACCTCAGGTCATGATCCCAGGGTCCTGGGATAGAGCCCCACGTTGGGCTCCCTGCTCAGCAGGAAGTCTCCTTCTCCGTCTCCCTCTGCCCTTCTACCTGCTTGTGCTCACTCTCATTCTCTCTCTCCTCCTCTCAAATAAATAAATATTTTTAAAAATCTCTTTTAAAAAGTATGGTCTAGAAAAAATAATTTTAATTTTCTAGATTACTGAAGATAAGAAGAAACTATTGTAGCAGAACAAGAAAAACTATAAGGATGCTTCATTTGGAAACAATAAAGTGGAAATAAATTAATTGAATGTGAGTCGACACTATCTGGGCAAGGTGATCTGGATTAAATCAATGCTGAGGCCAGACCTGGCTCAGAAAAGCTGAATTAGTTACCTCCTCAGATCTCAGTATTCTGTGTTATAGAACAATGCTTTAACTTATAACATTTCAGCTCTCATCTACATTTAAAATTCCATTTCTGGCATTTCAGCATATCCAAAGAAGGGATTCTCATTCTTTTGTTTTGTTTTGTTTTTCCTTTCTCTTCCTTTGCCTGTACAGCTTGTGATAGTTAGAAACCTTCAACAAATCTAGGATGATGTAAAATGAAAATTCATATAATAGTTTAACACATTCCAGACAATTAGTGATTTTTCCTAACAAGAAAATTTGTTTAAACAAAATACCATTGTCTTTTAGTATAATAAATATGTATGAAATTATTTTTAATAAAAAACAGAAATTTTAGTAATTTATTGATAAAAATTAAGGAATAATATCAAGAAGGTCAACCCTGATATTTAACAATTTATTAATGTATGCCACCATTCCACTGTATACTTGGCATCCATTATTTGATAGGCTATACACTAAATATTGAAGATATATCCCCTGTTGTTAGAGAGTTTGTTGTTTCGGTAACATTAATATGAGGGGAGATGGGATTACTAATTTCAAATGATTTTGAATTATTTGTATTATCTTCTTAAGTTACCAAGCAAACTTCTGAGCAAATATGTAACCTCAAAATTTCAGTAGTTGGACAGAACCCAGGTAAAACATTCCTTTCTCAAGTTATGCTAAAAAATGCCTTCAGTTAGATTCACAAACATTAGGAGGACAAAATAATATAAATAAATAAATAACAAATAAAAATAAATAACAGGGACTTTATCATTATTATAAGTGCTAAGAAATTATGTAGACAATGGAGATGGGTATTCTTTTGATAGTCCAATAAAGGAGTACATGCTCTGTTAAATGATTCCATTCAACTATTAAATATTCAATAAATTATTATATTCATAATGAAATATTGAGGATTATAGCTAAGTATAAAAATATAGGAAGAATATAGAAAAAAAGGTAATATTTTTTCTTATTATCCTTAACAAGTTTTTATTTATCTCTCCTTTCCCACTTAGCCTTTTTGTCCTGTCTTTTTTTAATATTTAAATAACATGAGGGCTGTAAATATGAAATATTTCTTTATCTTTGACATCTAGATGGAAGCTAGATGAATAGGAAGTACTCAAAAATATTTTATTGACTGTGATGGACATAGTAACTATAAATTTAGGTTACTTTTGTGTACCCGCTTTACTTTACATGTTCTATTCACTATTATAGTATTAAACAATCTATACTCTTTGGTAAGTAGGATACTCAAAGCAAAGTTATTATGAACTTATTTGTTAAAATGTGAAGAAACTTAAAGAAGTATATACTACAGGACCAAAAACAGTATTTGTGAAGTTGTTGAGAAATATTGTTCTTAATGAAAAGAGAGTAATCCTTCACTTAAAACTAATGAACTTATATTTTAAGTTTTTGAGTCACAAATAAGATTATAAGCAGATAAAAAGGCAGGAAAAGAGAGAATAAACCACACATCCTTTCACTTTTAAATTGCTTTCATAGTCAAATTACTGTCAAAATACAGCAACTCACTCAAAATTACCTTACCATTAGCAAAGTTTTAAAACTTCAAAATCAGTAAAATTTGTAGATGGATTTGTTGGGATTGCAATAATTTCTGCCATAGTAAATAAATAAATAAATAAATAAATAAGAAAAATATGCCTAGAATGAAATTTAACTGTGGGAAAACAATGGAAACATAGTAGAACAAAATACTGAAATTTTAAGTTTTTTTAAATTTTATTTTCATGCAAAATACTTTTTATTTTATATTTTAATTTGTATTTATTATTATTATTACTATTACTATTGTTATTTAAAGATTTTATTAATTTATTTGAGAGAGAGAGAGAGAGAAAGCACACAGGCAAAAGTAGTAGCAGAGGGAGAGGGAGAAGTAAGGTCCCTGCAGAGTAGGGAGCCCAATGTGGGGCTTGATTCCAGGACCCTGAGATCATGACCTGAGTCAAAGGCAAATGCTTAACTAACTGAGCTACCCAGGCCATCCTACTTATTATTTTTTTTTATTTTTTCAATTTTTATTTAAATTCCAGTTAGTTAACATATAGTGTAATATTGTTTTGAGGACTAGAATTTAGTGATTCATCACTTACATATAGCATCCACTACTCATCACAGCAAGTGCCCTCCTTAATACCCATCATCTATTTAGCACATCCCCTGCCCACCTCCCCTCCAGCAGCCTCAGTTTGTTCTGTATACTTGAGAGTCTGTTATGGTATGCCTTCCTCTCCATCATTTTTTGTTTTTTGTTTTTTCTTTCCCCTCTGTTCATCTGTTTTATTTCTTAAATTCCACATACATATGAAATCATATTGTATTTGTCTTTCCCTGACTTATTTTGCTTAGCATAATAGTCTCCATTCACATTGTTGCACATGGCAAAATTTCATTAGTTTTGATGGCTGAGTAATTTATCTATCTCTATCTATCTATCTATCTATCTATCTATATCGATATCTATATCTATATATATATTCTTTACTCAATGGGTATGTGGATTCTTTCTATGATTTTATTATTGTTTATTATATTGCTATAAACATTGGGGTGCATATGCCCCTTCAAATCAGTGATTTCCTATCCTTTGGGTAAGTACCTAAGTGTGATTGCTAGGTTTTAGAGTAGTTCTATTTTTAACTTTTTGAAGAACCGCCATGCTGTTTTCCAGAGTGGCTGTACCAGTTTGCATTCCCACCAAGAGTGCAAGAGGGTTTCTCTTTATCAACAGCTTCACGAGAATCTGTTGTTTCCTGTGTTGTTAATTTTAGCCAACTGACATTTGTGAGGTTGTACCTCATTATTCACAGATGACATGATATTCTACATAAGAAACTCAAGAGACTGTATAAAAAATATTAAAACTGATATATAAATTCAGCAAAGTCACAGAATATAAAATAAACATACAGAAATCTATTGCACTTCTACACACTAACAATGGAGCAGCAGAAAGAGAAATCAAGGAATAAATTCCATTTATAATTGCACCAAATCCGATAAGATACCTAGGAATAAACCTGTATCTGAGGTAAAAGACCTGTACTCTAAAAATATTAAACACTTAAGAAAAAAACTGAAGGTGACACAGAGAAATGAAAAACATCCCAGGCTCATGGAGTGAAAGAACAAATACTGTTAAAATGTTTGACTAGACAAAACAATCTACACATTTAATGAAATCCCCATGAAGATATCACCAATGTTTTTTGTAGACCTAGAACAAACAATCCTGAAATTTGTATGGAACCATAAAAGATCCCCAATATCGAAAGAAATCCTGAAAAAGAAAAGCCAAGAGTCAGCACAGTTCCAGACTTTAAGCTATTGTCATCCAGATAGGATGGTACTGGCTCAAAAACAGACACAGATAAATGAAACAGAACAGAAACTCCAGAAATGGACACACATCTGTATGATCAACTAGTCTTCAACAAAACAGGAAAAAATATCCAATGGAAAAAAGACAGTGTCTTAACACATGGTGTTGGGACAACAGCATCCAAAAGAGTGAAACTGTGTGTTTGTTTACACCACCCATAAACATAAATTCAAAATGGGTTAAAGACCTAAATGAGAGAGAGAAAACCATTAAAATCCTGCAGCAATGCTGTTAGCAACCTTTGTGACCTAGGTCATATAAACTTCTTACTAGACATGTCTTCTGAGGTAAGCAAAAATGAGCTATTGGGATTTTAAGATAAAAAGTTTCAGCACAACAAAGGTAATAATCAACAAATGTAAAAGGCAACCTTTCACTGGGAGGAGATATTCGCAAATGACATATCTGAAAAAGCTTAATATTCAAAAGCTATAAAGAATTTTTCAAACTCAACACCCGAAAAATAAATAATCCAGTTAAGAAATGGGTTGAAAACATAAATAGACATTTTTCCAAAGAAGACGTCCAGATGGTCATGTGTCTGTTGACACATGAAAAGGTGCTCAACATCACTCATCATCAGGTAAGTGAAAATAGAAGGCAATGTTAGCTCTTGAGGAAAAGTTTGCTCAGAAATTATTTGGTCTTTTTCTCTTTTGAAATTTTCTGAAGAGTAGCAGTGAAATTGTGTATATTTACACAAAATTTAGAGTTGAAAAAAGACCTAAAATATTTTTTTAAAAACCCTTTTAAGGAAATGTATTGAAGTATGCTGTCTGACAAGACTAAAGGTGTTATGATATGAAAGATGAGATGATATCATTTCCTATGACACTGATAATACCAGCAAAGACAATATTTTTATGATTTAAATGACTTGTTAAAGTGGTATCTATGAGAAATATATTCTTTTCCTAAAATCACATGGATCTGTTTCTTTAGAATCAAGTTATCATGAATTTTAATGTTCAGAATTTCTTACAAAGATGGGAGCTCTTAAAAAGGAACTTCTTATTACAAATAGTTTGATTACTGGAGTCTGACTCTTTTCCAATATGTTATTTCCTTTAATTTTTTGACTAAGAAAACAAAGACATGTTATGAGGCACATTGAAAGTGGTGTTCAAATACTTCACCAGGACATGAAAAAATACTTTCACAAGTCAAATGCACCCAAAATGCATTAAGGTGCATCTATTTATGGAGACTCCCAAGGTGAAATGTTTACTTTACTCACTTTTGATTATGCTGTGCTTATTGCTTTAGCAGTAGCCAGAATATATAAAGAAAACATCAGTGTGAGTCTCACCAAAACTTCTGGATCCATGTTTAATCTGAAACAGGAAATTGTTCAATGCTACCAAACACTTACTGCCAACATTTAATTGAGTATTACTTTTTTAATGTAGAAGAAGACACAAAATTGATTGCATGTGGAGTTTGACCTCTGAGTCAAATTAGCCATAATTAATTAGATATTAATATTCTGGAAGTTTGGATATTATGAAAAGGAATTAGAAGCACAAAGGATTTTGAGGAGGAAACACTTGTGATTGGTAAAGGGTAGTGAGTATTGCAATGGGCATGGAAAACCTAGAAGAAAAGAGGATTCAGTCCAAGGCCTTCAGACTGCAATTCATTTATGAGAATTCCTCATCCAGGTTGGTGGAGGGATTCAAGGCAAATATTGCTCATTAAAGAGGGAGAAAGCAGATAAGTAGCATGCTTAGACGACATCAGGTAGCTTATCAAGCTTATTGATAAGCTCAATAGCTTATCAAGCCATTCTGAACACCTACAAATCCAACAGGAGATCAAAGAGAAGAAGAACAGCAATTCTAGGAACAGAAAATTGACCACTTCCTGAAAGGTAGGACTGGCAGAGAACTGAATCTAAAGCGATGGGAAGATAGATTGCGGGGGGAAGGTCTGGCTCCCAGCAAGTGTTGGAGCAATAGAGCACAAAATCAGAGTTTTTAAAAGTCTGCTCCACTGAGGGGCATCACTCCAGATGCTAAGCTGGGGTGAAGCCCATGCGGGGACAGCGTGGTCTCAGGTCCCACGGGGTCACAGAAGGATTGGGAGTGTCTGAGTGTCACAGAGCTCACAGGTATTAGAGCAGGGAAGCTGACTACAGAGACAGAGCTGAGGAGTGAGCTCTCAACTCAGGGTTTCCTTGAATTGTGATCCATGGCACAGGCCACCGGTCTGTGAGTGGAGACCCACACAAGTTGTGGGGAGACCCCCCACAAAAGAGCACAGGGATCTGCAGGATGTGCAGGCAGGGTTATGTGCCAGAGACAGAGACGCTTGGTCAGAGGCTGGGTGAGCTCAGAGCACAGCCGGAGGCCAGGGAGACAGGAATGATTAAGCGCTTTTCTCTGAGGGCAAACTGAGGAGTGGGGCCCCGAGCTCTCGGCTCCTCCGGGCCAGATATTGGGAGGCCACCATTTTCATTCTTCTCCTCAGAACTCTACAGAAAGCGTTCAGGGAACAAAAGCTCCCAGAAGCAAACCCAAGTAGATTACTTACCATGGCCCCTGGTAAGGGACAGTGCAATTCCACCTCAGGCAAAGACACTTCAGAATCACCAACAGGACCCTCCCCCAGAAGATCAACAAGAAATCCAGCCAAGACTAAATTCACTTACCAAGGAGAACAATAGAATTCCAGAGGAGGAGAAAACAAATCATGGAACTCATGGTTTGCTCCCCATGATTTGTTAGTCTTTCAAAGTTAATTTATTTTATTTTATTTTTCTTCTGTTAAATTATTTTTTAACTTTTACCCTTTCCTATTTAAACGTTTTTTAACTAGTTTAACAATACCTTCCATAAAAAAGAAAAAAAAATAAATCTCTTTTGAACCTTCATTATTACAGTCATATGTTATCCTTCATAGTATCAAACTTTATTTTTGGTATACAAATTGGTTTTTTTTTTCCTAAAAAAAATTGGGATACAACTTCTTCTAATAGATCAAAATATACCCTAAATCTAGCACAGGGCTTTGTTCTATTCTCCACCCTGAGCAAATTTTCTCCACTTACTTTTCTTTATTCTCCCAACCAACTTATCTTATCAATTCCTTCTTTAAAAATTAATTGTTTTTTCATCTTTGTAGTCATATTCCATCCTTTCATTGTGTTTACCCTTATATATGTTTTCATTCTTTAACATTTTAGGAGGTAGTTTCTTCTAAGAGATCAAAATACTCCGCAAATTAGGTGGGTGACCCTGTTCTATTCACCAGTCTAATATATATGCATTTTCATTTTTATATTTTTTTCTTTTCTTTTTCTAATTCTTTTTTACTTTACTTCTTTTTACTCCTTTCTTAGCCCCATGGTCTGGGGTCTCTGCTCATTTGGTTAAAGCACATTTTCCTGGGGTCTTTGCCACCCTTTTAGTATTGTATTCACTCCTTCATATATTGTTATCTGGATAAAATGACAAGGTGGAAAAACTCACCACAAAAAAAAAAAAAGAACAAGAGGCAGAGCTAAAGCCTAGGGACATAATAAAGACATTGGTAATATGTTAGATCTAGAGTTCACAATGAAGATTCTCAAGGTGCTAGCCGAACTCAAAAAAGACATGGAAGGTATTAGAGAAGCCCTGTCTGGAGAAACAAAAGCCTTTCTGGAGAAATGAAAGAACTAAAATCTAACCAAGTTGAAATAAAAAAAGCTATCAATGAGGTGCAATAAAAAAATGGAGCCTCTTACTGTAGGATAAATGAGGCAGAAGAGAGAATTAGTGATATAGAAGACCAAATGACAGAGAATAAAGTAGTTGAACAAAAGAGAGACAAGCAACTACTGGACCACGAGCGGAGAATTTGAGAGATAAGTGATACCATAAGATAAAAGAACATTAGAATAATTGGGATTCCAGAAGAAGAAGAGAGAGGAGAGCCCAAGGTATATTGGAGAGAATTATTGTAGAGAATTTCCCTAATATGGCAAAGGGAACAAAATCCAGGAGGCACAGAGAACCCCACTCAAAATCAGTAAGAATAGGTCAACACCCCATCATCTAATAGTAAAATTTACAAGTCTTAGTGATAAAGAGAAAATCCTGAAAACAGCCCAGGACAAGAAGCCTGTAACATACAATGGTAAAAATAGTAGAAAGGCAGCAGACTTATCCACAGAGACATGGCAGGCCAGAAAGAACTGGCATGATATATTCAGAGCACTAAATGAGAAGAACATGCAGCCAAGAATACTATATCCAGCTAGGCTATCATTAAAAATAGGAGAGATTAAAAGCTTCCAGGACAAGCAAAAACTAAAAGAATTTGTAAACACCAAATCAGCTCTATAGGAAATATTGAAAGGGGTCCTCTAAGCAATAGCAGGCCAGAAAGGAACAGAGACAATATAAAGTAATAGTCACCTTACAGGCAATAAAATGGGGCTAAATTCATATCTCTCAATAGTTACTCTTAATGTAAATGGGCTAAATGCCCCAGTCAAAAGATGCAGGGTATCAGAAGGGATAAAAGAACAAAACCCATCAATATGCTGTCTACAAGAAACTCATTTTAGACCCAAATACACCTCCATATTTAAAGTGAGGGCATGGAAAACAATTTTCCATACTAATGGACATAAAAAAGAAAGCTGGAGTGGCAATCCTTAGACCAATTAGATTTTAAGCCAAAGACTATAATAAGAGATGAGGAAGGACACTATATCATACTCAAAGGATCTGTCCAACAAGAAGATCTAACAATTTTAAATATCTATGTCCCTAACATGGGAGCAGCCAGCTATATCAATCAATTAATTAAAAAAAATCAAAGAAACACATCGAAAATAATACAATAATAGTAGGGGACTTTAACACTCCCCTCACTGAAATGGACAGATCATCCAAGCAAAAGATCAACAAGGAAATAAAGGTTTTAATTGAGACACTGGACCAGATGGACATCACAGGTATATGCAGAACATTCCACCCCAAAACAACAGAATACACATTCTTCTCTGGTGCACATGGAAGATTCTCCAGAATAGATCACATCCTGGGTAATAAATAAGATCTCAAGTGGTATCAAAAGATTGGGATCATTCCCTGCATATTTTCAGACCACAATTCTCTGAAGCTAGAACTCAATCACAAGAAGAAATTTGGAAAGAACACAAATACATGGAGAGTAAAGAGCATCCTACTAAGGAATGAATATGTCAACCAAGAAATTAAAGAAGAATTGAAAAAAATCATGAAAACAAATGATAATAAAAACACAATGGTTCAAAATCTGTGTGACACAACAAAGGCAGTCCTGGGAGGAAAATATATAGCTGTACAAGCCTTTTCCAAGAAACAAAAAGGTTTCAAATGCACAGCCTAACCCTACACCTAAAGGAGCTGGAGAAAGAACAGAAAAAAGAAAAAAAAGCCTATATCCAGCAGGGGAAGAGAAATCATAAAGATCAGAACAGAAATCAATGAAATAGAAAAAAAAGCAATAGAAGAAATCAGAAATCAACAAAACTAGCATCTGGTTCTTTGAAAGAATCAATAAGATTGATAACCCCCAGGCCAGATTTATCAAAAAGAAAAGAGAAAGGACCCAAATAAATAAAATCATGAATGAAAGAGGAGAGATCACCACCTACACCAAAGAAATATAAACAATTATAAGTACATATTATGAGCAACTATATGCCAGCAAATTTGAAAATCTGGAAAAAATGGGTCCATTCCTAGAGACATATAAATAAACTACCACAACTGAAACAGGAAGAAATAGAAAACCTGAACAGACCCATAACCAGTAAGGAGATTGAAGCAGTCATGAAAAATCTCCCAACAAACAAGAGCCCAGGGTCAGATGGCTTCTACCAAACATTTAAAGAAGAATTAATTCTTATTCTCCTAAAACTGTTCTGAAAAATAGAAATGGAAGGAAAACTTCCAAACTCATTTTATGAGGCCAGCATTACCTTGATCCCAAAACCAGACAAGGATCCCATCAAAAAAGAGAATTACAGACCAATATTCTTGATGAACACAGATGCGAAAACTCTCACCAAAATACTTCCCAATAGCACCCAAACAGTACATTGAAAGGATTATTCACCACGATCAAGTGATATTTATTCCAGGCTGCAAGGTTGGTTCAACATCTGCTAATAAATCAATGTGATATAATACATTAATAAAAGAAAATACAAGAACCATATGATACTCTCAATAGCTGTTGAAAAAGCATTTGACAAAGTACAGCATCCCTTCCTGATCAAAACTCTTCAAAGTGTAGGGAGGGCCCAATATTATCCAACCCATCTATGAAAAACTCACTGCAAATATCATTCCCAATGGAGAAAAACCAAGAGCTTTTCTGCTAAGGTCAGGAACATGGCAGGGATGTCCATTATCACAACTGCTATTCAACATAGTACTAGGAGTCCTAGCCTCGGCAATCAGACAACAAAAAGAAATTAAAGGCATCCGAATCAGCAAAGAAGTCAAACTATCACTGTTTGCAGATGATATGATACTATATGTGGAAAACTTAAAGGACTCCACTCAAAATCTGCTATAACTTGTATAAGAATTCTGTAAAGTGTCAGGATATAAAATCAATGCACAGAAATCAGTTGCATTTCTTTAAACCAATAACAAGACAGAAGAAAGAGAAATTAAGGTGCCTATCCCATTTATAATTATACCCAATACAACAAGATACCTAGGAATAAACCTAACCAAAGAGGCAAACAATCTATACTCAGAAAACTATACTCATGAAAGAAATTGAGGAAGACACAAGAAATGGAAAAATGTTCCATGCTCCTGGATTAGAAGAAAAAATATTGTGAAAATGTCTATGCTTTTTAAAGCAATCTACATATTTAATGCAATCTCTATCTAAATCCTATCCATTTTTTTTCAAATAAATTGAACAAATAATCCTAAAATTAATATGCAACCAGAAAAGACCTTGAATAGCCAGAGGAATGTTGAAAAGAAAGCCAAAGTTGGTGGCATCACAACTCGAGACTTTAAAGTCTATTACAAAGCTATCATCATCAAGACAGTGTGATACTGGCACAAAAACACATACATAGGTCAGTGGAACAGAATAGAGAGCCCCAGGAATAGACCCTCAAATCTATGGTCAACTACTCTTCGACAAAGCAGGAAAGAATGTTCAATGGAAAAAGACAGTCTCTTCAACAAATGGTGTTGGGAAAATTGTACAGCCACATGCAGAAAAAATGCAACTGGACCATTTCCTTATACCACAAACAAAAATAGACTCAAAATGAATGAAGGACCTCAATGTGAGACAGGAATCCATCAAAATACTTGAGGAGAACTCAGGCAGCAACCCCTTCAACACCAGCTGCAGCAACTTCTTCCTAGGAACATCATCAAATGCAAGGGAAGCAAGAGCAAAAATGAACTATTGGGACTTCATCAAGATAAAAAACTTTGGCACAGCAAATGAAACAGTTAGCAAAACCAAAAGAAGATATTTACAAACGACATATCAGATAAGGGCTAGTATCCAAAATCTATAAAGAGCTTAGGAAACTCAACACCAAAGAACAAATAATCCAATCAAGAAATGGGCAGAGGACATGAACAGACATTTCTGCAAAGAAGCCATCCAGATGGCCCACAGACACATGAAAAAGTGCTCCACATCACTCAGCATCAGGGAAATACAAATCAAAACCACAATGAGATACCACCTCACACCAGTCAGAATGGCTAAAATTAACAAGTCAGGAAATGACCATTGCTGGTAAGGATGAGGAGAAAGGAAAGCCCTCCTACATGTTGGTGGGAATGCAAGTTGGTGCAACCACTCTGGAGAAGAGCATGGAGGTTCCTCAAAAAGTTGAAAATAGAGCTATCTTAGGACCCAGCAATTGCACTACTGGGTATTTACCTTAAAGATACAAATGCAGTGATCTGAAGGGGCACATGCACCTGAAAGTTTATAGCAGCAATATCCACAATAGCTAAACTATGGAAATAACTTAGATGTCCATCAACAGATGAATGGATAAAGAAGATGTAGTATATATACATAATGGAATACTATGCAGCCTTCACAAATTAAATCTTGCCTTTTGTGACAACATGGATGGAACTAGAGGTTATTATGCTTAGCAAAATAAGTCAATTGGAGAAAGACAACTATCATATGATCTCCCTGATATTAGGAAGTAGAGATGCATCGTGGGGGGGGTTGTGGATAGGAAAATAATAAGTAAAACAAGATGGGATCAGGAGGGAGACAAAGCATAAAAGAACCTTAATCTCATGAAACAAATTGAGGGTTGCCAGGGGAAGGAGGGGAGGGAGAGGGTGGTAGGGTTATGGCGATTGGGGAGGGTATGTGTTATGGTGAGTGCTGTGAAGTGTGTAAACCTGGCAATTCACAGACCTGTACCCCTGGGGCTAATAAAACATTACATGTTAATTAAAAATTAATTAAGTAATTAATTAATAAGATTGCCCATTAAAAAGTCCACTCCCAACTTGGGTAGAAAAAGCCTGGAGTCTGTTTCACGTGGCCATGATTTGTCAGTGAAAATCTCAAACATGCATAGCCTTGGCATGAGTACTGTGGTTTGAGGCTGTCAGATAACTACATTGCTCTCAGCGAGTTCTTTCTTGAAGAAATATGTAGATGGCACACCTCCATAACTATCACAGATACCTTGGTTGAAATACAAAAATTAACATTAGTTTTGATATTAAGAAATTATTAGCATTATATGATGATTTATGCTTATTATTTAAAACTGTGATTTATGACTTTAACATTATTACTATACTTATGAGCAATCCTTTGATATCAATTTTTTTTAACTTTAACCTCACACATCTTAGCAGTTCTTAAGGACTTCCCATCCACAGTGAGTCCCCCAGTGATATGATTAATGCTTTTTATATTAAAAACTGTTCAGCAGTCTTGCAATCACAATTTGAGTGGCTAGTACCTTCTCTGTGATTGTTTTCACAGTATTTGAGTTGAAAGAGCCAAAGAACACCCAGCCAGCTATTATACAAGAAAATAATATAATTTTGTTCCTTCTGGTGAGATCAGATAAAAAAGGCAATAACAAACATACTATTGGACATTGAAGAAAAGGAGATTTTTGAAAGTGAACTCAGGTGAATGATGTACTAATTTTAGTGAGAAGTAGGACTTACAAGTGATGAATTTGGATATTTGGCTGAGGAAAATTTCAAACAAAATTTGGAAAATTGCTTATAATAAAATGTGAGATGAAAGATATAAATTGAAGAATAAAGTATTAAGCAAATAAGAACCACCACTCGATGATTTGGAAAACTCTCAGCATATCCATATTACAAAAAAGAAGAAAGTGTGCTCTGGAGAGAACACTAAGATTGAGGCTGGGAAATTTTCAAGAGATGAGCTGTGCAATTCATGGATCTAATCAACCATCTTACTGGAAGCCAGGAATAGAAATGCAATTACACAGGAAAGATCTGTATACTACTTTCTTGCATGATTGCTTTGGACTTTCATGAATTGCACAAGAGAAAGAAAAAATTTGAAAATTTTATACCAAAAGAAATGTCACCATTCTGGGAGGAAAGGAACAGAGTCAAAGTGAAGGAAGGAAGAAAGACTCTGAGACCAGAGCCATGAATGTACAGGCATGGTCAGTGGTGGACTGCAGAGGGTGAGACCAGCCACCCCACATGCTAGTGGACCTAAAGATCAGTGCTGCCATCCCAGTAATCCCAGAGGACAGAGTACCCAGACAAATATGTTTATTATATGGCCCTGAAACCCAATAGAATTTGCCCAACTGAGGTGCCATCTTGCTTGGGACACATTATCCCTTTACTCATTGCAATTTCTTCCTTTTGGAATGGGAATGTCTATCTTATGAATTCACTAGCATTGATTTTGTTTTATTTTATTTTATTTTTTTAAAGATTTTATTTATTTATTTGACAGAGAGAGATCACAAGTAGGCAGAGAGGCAGGCAGAGAGAGAGAGAGGAGGAAACAGGCTCCCTGCTGAGCAGAGAGCCCAATGCAGGACTCAATCCCAGGACCCTGAGATCATGACCTGATCCGAAGGCAGCGGCTTAACCCACTGAGCCACCCAGGCGCCCACTAGCATTGATTTTAGAAGTAAATAGCTTGTTTTCCACAAAGAGGAACACATACATTGAATCTCATCCATACCTGATTCAAATCACTGAGGTGATAATATGTGGAACTTTTTGAGTTGATGATATTAGGATAAAATTTTAGACTTTAAGTTGATGGTAGAATGGATTATTACTTTGGGGTTTATTGTGATTAGGGAGTATATTTAGCACAAAGGAAAGATGTAAATTTGGAGGGCTGTAGGATAAGATATTTGGGATTGAACTGTGTTCCTCAATAAGGTATGCTGAAATCCTAATTCCCAGTACTCATTTTTTAAAAAGATTTTATTTACTTATTGACACAGAGAAAGATCACAAGTAGACAGAGAGTCAGGCAGAGAGAGAGGGAGAAGCAGGCTCCCTGCTAATCAGAGAGCCCAATGTGGGTCTCCATCCCAAGACCCTGAGATCACAACCTAAGCCAAAGGCAGAGGCTTTAACCCATTGAGCCACCCAGGTGCCCCAAATTTCCAGTATTCATGAATGTTACTTTACAGGGAAATAGGGTCCTTGTGATGTTATCAAATTAAGATGAGGCAGTACTGAAACAAAGCAGAATTTTTCCAAATATGATTGGTGTCCTCTAAGAGAAGAGACAGAGATCCAAGAGAGGAGACACCATGTGATGATGGAAGCAGAGGTGGAAGTGTAGTAGCTGTAAATCAAGGACCACAAAAGATTGCAGGTGAATAAAAACAAACCAAGAAGAAGCAAGGAAGGATTCACCCTTTCAGATTTCAGAGGGAGCATGGAACATCCGTCATATTTATCCTGGGTTTTTAGCTTTCAGAACGATGATAGAATAAATTTGGTTGTTTTAAGCCACCCAGTTTGTGATATTTTGATACAGCAGCTAAGAAACAAATATGAATATTTAGTACAAATTGGATGAAAAATAAAAATTTGCTGAGGAAATGACAAAAATTGTGAAAAAAAGGGAGAGAGTAACTCCAGTTTTCTTATAACAGCTGTAATATACACCTGAAAACTAAACACTTTAACATAATAAATATTTGTTTATTGAAAGAAGAATGAGGGCATCTGGCCAGCTCAGTCAGAAAAGCATGTGACTCTTGATCTTGGGATTATAAATTTCAACCCTATGTTGGGTGTAGGGATAACTGAACAAAATAAATAAACATAAAAAAAGAATAGATTTAATGAATAATATGATATTCAAAATATCTCTCTTATCTGTAAATGTTTTGCCCACATGTTATTTTGATAAACTAATGAATCAATATGTCCACCAAAAGTTGTTTCCATACTAAAGTGATATTCTTTCTAACAAATATACTATAAAACTTAATGTTATATGAAATCTGTTTTGGTTGACAAAATGCATATCAAATGTTAAGGCATTAATAGTAGCTCTTTTCATGTCTGCATTTATTTTATAAGTCCTGGAAACAATTTTTTCTTATCTGATGAATTCTGAATTTATTATTCTTGCTTTTACTTCTAGAATAAGTGCCTGAACATGATAATAATTGGGAGCTGGTAGTACTAGAGACCACAGGATGGCATGTGAAGTGCAAAAATGGCATATAAAGATGATTTGACTCCCATACTCTAGCTTTGCTTCTCTTAAGTGTGTTGACATTACCCTTTTAATTGTGGTGGTTCCAATGATCCTAAGCATCACTTCCTTGTGGGATGATGTCAGTAAACCTATAAGAGGAGCTGGATGGCCTCTTTATATTATCCTCTGAACCTAAATTCTCCTCATATTAAACAGTTTACATTTCTCTTGAAAGAGAGGTGTGGTTGGAATTTTTTTTAACCCAGTCTAATAGACTTTGGTTTTTAATAAGGAGTTTAAAACATTAACATTCATTTTGATAGCTGTCCTATTTGAGTTTATCTATGCCTATTATTTCATTATTTTTTATGTTTAAATTATATTTAAGTCTGAAACAAAGCCTGGTATAAGAGGAGACACAGAAAAACAAGTTTTTGCATATACTTGTTGGCCATTATAAGGATTTAGGATTTGTTTTAAATGCAATGGAAGAGTGAAATCATATGATGATATGTGGAACATAAAGAATAGCATGGAAGACGTTAGGAGAAGGAAGGGAAAATGAGGGGAGGAATCAGGGGGAGACAAACCATGAACTATGAACTATGGGAAACAAACTGAGGGTTTTAGAGGGGAGAAGGTGGAGGGATGAGTGAGCCCAGTGATGGGTATTAAGGAGGGCACCTACTGCATGGAGAACTGCCTGTTATAGGCAAATAATGAGTCATGGAACACTACATCAAAAACTAATGATGGAGGCACCTGAGTTGCTCAGTGGGTTAAAGCCTCTGCCTTCGGCTCAGGTCATGATCCCAGGGTTCTGGGATCGAGCCCCACTTTGGGCTTTCTGCTCAGCAGGGAGCCTGCTTCCCTTCCCCTCTCTGCCTGCCTTTCTGCCTACTTGTGATCTCGTCTGTCAAATGAATAAATAAAATATTTAAAAAAAAAAAAAGATGATTTGACTCCCTTAACCATATGAGAATCCTTTGGGGGCCCACACTTGAGAATGCCTTGCTTTAAAGTAGCATCTCTTTATTACTGAGATGTTAATTGTAAAGATGCACCCACAAGTAGTTGTTAATACCAATCTTTTTGGGATGAGATTATTTAGACTACTACATTTAAGCACCGATGAACCTCTGCCCAAAACAGTAATAATTTTGGTTGTCTCTTATACATACCCTGGTTCATAATGATAAAAGCATACTATTAGCAATGAAGAAATTAATATGCTTTGCTGTTTGCCATGCAAAGTTAATAAATACATCTAAATCATTTTATAATTTTAATAAAATTTGGAAATATCATCAGTCATAAACTAATTAGAATGGAAGATTAAGAGACAATATTATTTTTTTTAATTGGAAGAGATCAATTCTTCCTATATACAGCCTTTGAAGATAAGTAATAACTTGAGATTCACAAATTTATATTGGATTAATGATGTAAGATTAGATGTTACAAAATTCCCTGCAATGCCTTAAGTGAATCTCACCATTTTTTTAAAGATATTATTTGTTTATTTGAGAGAGAGAGAAAGAGAGATAGCACAAGCAGGGACAACTGCAGAGGAAGAGAGAGAAGGAGGCTCCTGCTGAGCAGGAAGCCCGGCACGGGGCTTGATCCTAAGACCCCAGGATCATGACCTGAGCTGAAGGCAGACACTGCCATGTGACTGAGCCAGACGGGTACTCTATGTCTCACCAAACTTTAATAAGAGTAAATATAAAAGAATAATCCAGGGCAAAAGGTTTGAGTTTTGTTTTGTTTTGTTTTGTTTTGAAGTAAAAGGTTTTTAAATGGAATTGGGGATACAATTAGCAACCTGTAGACTAAGTAATGGGCCTAAAAATAGTAGATCTGTACACTTTCCACATTTTTTCCACCTTCTGGTGATATAAGAGCCCCAATTTGCTAAAGGCTCCATCACCTTTATTGTATGAATTTCTTAGTCTCTGAAAATACTTGCGTTTACAACTGGTACAGAGATTTCCATGTATCACATTTAGCAAGAAATAAGACTGAGATGTCCTCATCTGCTTTCACTCATGAGACTATATCTTTCTTCAAAGTTTGGAAGGATGGTCATTACAGTAACAGTATTGTGAATTGGGAAAATAAAGGTGTTATATCTATCTATCTATCTATAGGTAGATAGATAGATAGATATAATATTTTATTTATTTATTGGACACAGAGAGAGAGAGAGAGATCACAAGTAGGGAGAGAGGCAGGCAGAGAGAGAGAAGAAGGGAAGCAGGCCCCCTGCTGAGCAGAGAGTCTTATGTGGGGCTTGATCCCAGGTCTGTGAGACCATGACCTGAGCTGAAGGCAGAGGCTTAACCCACTGAGCCACCCAGGTGCCCCTAAAGGTTATATATTTTTAAAGTAACTATATATTGAAGCTGAAGAAATCACACTCAAATACACACTAAGAGAATATATCTGATGAGCTAGTGCCTATAAATAAGCAGGAATTGGAGGTTATCTCCTTATAAAATTTATAGTAGATTTGAATCTTTTCTTGTTTTTTTGCTAGTCAGGTAACTCGGAATGGATGAGGATACTGGAATGCAGCTGGAGAGACGGCTAAAATTTACCAAATGCAGAGATGTAATATATAAGGGATAAATTTGTTAATCAACCTAAGTGTATGATTCAAAAGTTTCCTCTTGCAAATATTTTATTCTTGGGATCAATACACTAGAAATTGCCTTTGCTATTTTCTCAAACATGAAATTAAAGTCCAAAGAAATCCATTTTAATGTAATGCTGTTTAAAATCTGTTGTTTACAAAGGGGTAAGTGGGTGGCTCAGTGGGTTAAGCCTCTGCCTTCAGCTCAGGTCATGATCTCAGGGTCCTGGGATCAATCCCTACATCGGGATCTCTGCTAGGCAGGGAGCCTGCTTCTGCCTGCCTCTCTGCCTACTTGTGATCACTCTCTCTCTCTCTGTCAAATAAATAAATAAAACCTTTAAAAAATATGTTGTTTACAAAAGCTTTTGATCTGAAAGTATTGAATATCTTTCTTTTGAATCAATCAAAATGTTATCTCTGAACTTTGCCCAATTAGTTTATTAGTAATGGTTTATAACTTCCTGGCAATCTTTTTTCTTCTTATTTTTTTTCAAGTTTTTATTTAAATTCCATTTAGTTAACATACAGGATAATATTAGCTTCTGGTGTAGAATCTAGTGATTCATCACTTACCTACAACACCTGGTGCTCATCACAAGTGTGTTCCTTAATCCCCATTATCTTTTTAAACCATCCTCCACCCGTCTTCCTTCTGGTAACCCTCAGTTTGTTCTCTATAGTGAAGAGTCTGTGGTCTTTTTCAAACCAAGATAAAGAATGGCAAGTTCCCAAGTATAGGGGCACTTTGAATTTTCTGATCTAAAGAATATATGTAAGGCACTATAGTCTTATGTTATTTATTGCAATACTTTGCTTGAACCAGGATCATAGGAGATAAGATCCTGAACACAAATGGTGATGATGATGACAGCAGGAGCAACAGGAAATAAAAGAAACATGATGCAGAGTCTATGGCTGTTGTCTTGGCCCTACTGACAGATTGAGATGCCTCACTGGTCAGAGGTATTTGACATCATGTGTCCAACATTTCATAACCAAAGATAGACCAGTGAATTTTCTTGGTAGCTGCACTCTTGATGCGTAGATATATTTTTTATTAGTTCCTCTTTTACTTCTATAGCATATTCTTAATTATCTTTGGGATATTAGACTTCTGTCAATACCCACAAATTTTTGCTGTTGTGGTTCTCTCTTGAGCACACAGCAATAGTCCCAGGTAATGCTTCAGCCCTGTTTGTCTTCCTGAGGCCTGAATATCTCTACATTTCTATTGTCAGCATGGCTCCTAACTCATCTCCTGCAGCTTGCTTCTGAACAAAACCATCGACTTAGGTATAAAATGTCCGTCCAGTGGTTTTTCCATAGAAAGTCATGACTCAAGTCTGAAATTTTATAGCTAAGTGATTTCCAGCTAAGATGTTCTTAAATGTTCTTTCCTTGATATACTTTCTGTTTTAAATATGTAACAGTGATAGATAAAGTATAAAACAAAACTAACTAGACAAAACAATACAAAGAACAAAGGTAAACCTATTTATGAGCTGAAGGTGAAGCAACACTATAAAGAGGGAAGAAGGACTGAAGCTGATGTATTGCCAGGTTCAGGTCAAGGAACAGGTTCAGGTCAAGGAACAAAAGTTGGCAACTCCAAAGGAAAGGAATTAAAACTTCTTCAAAGGTGAAAATAAGACATAAAAAGTATTTGTAGGGTCTGGGTATGTGTTTCCATTGTGAGAGTCTAATGGGGAAAAAGAAAGCACAAAACATGTTTCTATTACCAGATACTGTAGATACTGCAGATTTTAGCAAACTATTAGTCTTGTGAGATTAAGGACCCACATATAGTCCTGATCAAAATGTGAATCAAACTGCACCCCCAGCTTTTGGATGGGGTCTGTATTATTCCCACTCCCCCTTTAAGCAGGAGCTATAAAATGTCATATGACATGACAGGCAGGAGCACAGGAGTGATGGGGCAATTATAAAGCTATTAGCCATGGAAGGATAAAAAGATATAAAGAGGGAAAAAAAACCCACAAGGAATAAATAATTGTTCAAAAAAAAGGATTTGAAAGTCTTACTGAGGATCTAGTGAATCTGCTATCTTTGAAGTAGTGTGAATGGGTATGGAACTACTCTGTGGGCTGGGCTATCTACTGTGGGTCTCAGACATCAAAGGAAAGGCCAGATGAACTGATGTTGGCCCTTAAATTATAGCAACAGAAATGATCCCAGAAAATAATTTAAAAACATGAAAAATTGTGTTTAGGAGAATAGACAACAATTGTAACAATGAAATGAAATTTAAGAGACATTTCAAAGTTTTCAAATAAATATATTTAAGTTACTCAACAAAACAAATGAAGGGATAGTTCCACCACCCAAAGAACAATGAATTATAAAACAGAATGAGCAGGTATTTTGAAAAGGCTATATAAAAATTAATTAGATTGACTGGAATAGTCATTGGAATAAAAGTTCACTTAGAAGGAATCTAGTGTAGACCAAACATAGACCAGGAGAGAATCTGAGACAGAGAATATTGCTAATGAATTTACCAAGTAGTCAATATGTAGCAAAGGGATATAAAAATGTAAATGAATACTTTAAATAATACAAATGAACATGACATGCATAAATAGCCAATAACTTTTTAAAAGTTTATCTGCATGATACATAAACATGGTTCACGTTTTGGACCACTAATTCTGTATTTACCACACTAGTGCAACACTATTCTTAAGGAAGTAATTAATTCCAGAAAGAACAAGACAAGAATTTCTTTCCCTTAATTCTGACCTATCTCTGGAAAAGTTTTGTGAGAATAAGAAGGAAGAAGTGTGATTTTCTTTTTCTTTTTTAAACCTGGTGGGTTTCCCTTTCCACAAAGAGTGTCCAGGTGGCAAGCCTTGATTCCCTGGGAAGCACTGGCCATGCAAGGAGGCAAAGGGCCACTGATATTTGCTAAGGTTGGTTGCTATGATTTAAAAAAACAAAAACAAAACAAAAAACCTTGCTGCATATAGATGCCAACAGTACATGTTTTGTCCAGTCAGTAGTTCTTGGACTCCCTCTGAGTAAGTTCCCCCAATAAGTCTATGCATCCACTGTTTTCTTTGAGTCTTTTCTTTGGCCTTACTGGACCATCACCCACTCTAGGCTTACTTAAACTCTGCTGAAGCCCACCTGCAGAATTTTTACAATTCCTATTTACTACTTTGACATAAGGAAGCATTTATGTGATTTGTATCAGTCAAATTTAATATTGGTAGCATCATTGTTATTTATTAAAGTTGCAAGCAAACAAAACTTAGAGAAGACTATATTTCTCATCCATTGTTTCCATTGAAGCAGCATGGGCCGCAACACATGAGTTCTTAATTTTGTATGATTACTGAAAGGCTTGAAAATTTGTGTTCACCCAAGTTCCCAGGTGATGCTAATACTGCTAGTTCAGGGACCAAACTTTTAAAGCCACTGTTTCTGTACAGTCACCCAAACTTAGAACCGTAAGAAAATAATCATTTCCAGTGTAAATTCAGTGACTAGTCCTTTGGGTATAATGTATGTGCCCACTTTCTCCCATAATCAAGTCATTAGGTTGTGCTTACTTTCCCTCTATTGTAAATATAGGAATAACTTGGGCATTTTGTTTAGTTGCTCAGTTCATTGAATTTTAAAAAGACCACTTCAGGTTTTTTGTGTGTGTGTGTGTGTGTGTGTGGTATGCTTGCAGTCATCTCGCAGTAAAGCAGGAACTGGCGCTTATATAATAGAAGAAAAATTAATTCCTGTTGTTGTGCCCTCGACTTCAGCCCAGAGAACAGAATTGTTGGTGATTATGTATGTTTTACAAAGGTTTCTGAATCAACCCATTAATATTATCTCAGATAGCAAATATGCAGTTGCAGCCACCAGGTCTATAGAAACTGCTATTATTTCAGCCAGCCAGTCAGAAATTTCCTCCCTGCTGGCTGAATTGCAACACCTTATACTCTCCCGTGGTGCCCCTTTTTATATTGGACATCTTAGAGCACATTCAGACCTTCCAGGACCTATGGCTGAGGGAAACCGAATAGCTGATGCAGCTGCGCGCTTTTATGTTTGCAGTGCTCTAGAAGATGCTAAGAGATATCATGATAAATGACATGTGAATGCCCAAACATTAAAGGCACGCTTTCATATCTCCAGAGCTGACGCACGAGATATCGTAAAGTCTTGTGGCAATTATGTGGTACACTTGCCCATGCCCTCTTTCGGGGTAAACCCTAAAGGACTATTGCCCAACCATCTGTGGCAAATGGATGTAACACATATACCTTCTTTTGGGCAACAAAAATACGTTCATGTGAATGTGGATACTTGCTCAAGGGTCGTTAGCGCAACCCCCCTGCGAGGAGAAAATGTTAAAAACGTGATATCTCATTGCCTGTGCAGCTTTGCCTGCTGGGGAGTGCCTAAACAGTTAAAAACAGACAATGCTCCTGCTTATACTTCTAAAAGCTTTTCAAACTTTCTAGCCTGTTATAATATTCACCATGTTACAGGCATTCCTTATAACCCTCAAGGCCAGGGTGTCATAGAGCGCACTCACCTGACCTTTAAAACTACCTTGCAAAAAATACAAAAAGGGTGAATTGGAGAGGAGCATCACACGCCTACAGACCTTACCAACTTGACCACTTTTATTTTAAATTTTCTCACACTTGACAAAGACGGCGTTTCAGCCGCAGAGCGCCATTGGGGCCAACAGAAAACGCACCAATCTATGGTGAAGTGGAAGGATGTCCTTACTGGTTCATGGAAGGGCCCTGACCCGGTGCTCCGGTGGCACCGAGGTTCCCTTTGTGTTTTTCCACAGGATGCGCCTGTCCCGCTCTGGGTGCCCGAACGTCTCACCAGGCTGGTGGCCGTGGAACCTGTGGAAGATGCTGCTACTGCGGATGACAGTGATGATGATCATCCTGCAGCCTGCCCCCGTGGACCTGGAACCAACCCAACTGTCGCCGAGGCAGAAGATCACCAAGCTTCGACTCCTTCCTCAAATGACTCAGTCTAAAGCGCAACTTTCTCTTTTGGACTTGTACCTGTCATTACTGTTCATTTGTATGCAAGTGTTAACGGTTCAAGGCTCTGTATACTGGGCATACGTTCCTGATCCGCCTTTACTGCAACCTGTAAGTTGGGAAATGAGTTCTGTCCCTGTCTATGTTAATGATACTGTTTTACTAGGACCCCCTTCCTCAGTACATATACAGCCGCAACAGGTGAATATTTCTTATAAGGGCTATTCTGACATGTATCCTATGTGTTTCTCCATGAATGCTAGATGATCACATTGCTTGTGGGTGTTTACACTAGTTCATTATGATGATGTGACTATAGCAGGGGTAACTGCTGGCCGCGCAACATCAATAGGTAAGATTCCCCGGGATATCCCATTATGTGCAGCTCAGTTGGGAATATCTAAAGGAATAGACGTTCCCTGGAGGTTATGTGTGGAAAAGAAGGCCACTGCTTACACCCTTGAGGAGGGATTTACACTTTTAAATTGGGGATCTAGGGCACCTACCCAGGTTTTTAAGCCAAAGGTACCTCCTATACTTGCTCCGCCAAGAGGGTATCCAGTACAAACGGAAATATGGAAGCTTTTAGCCGCTTTTAGAAAAGCAACCCGTTGGAACAAGGAAGCCCAAGATCTAGAGGATAGATACCCTCAAGCGTGTGTGCCTAGACCTTTTATGCTGTTAGTAGGGGATCTCACCATTAAAAAAGATAAAGCTACATATCACCTGCTCTGTCCGAATTGTACTTTAACTAACTGCATTCAGGGTGTCTCAGTAGATGATGGTGTATTAGTAGTTCGACAACCCCCCTTTATCATGCTTCCTGTTAATATATCTAAGCCATGGTACTCTAACCCTGGGTTAGAATTGTGGTATCGGGTACAAAATGCCCTTAGTCGGCCTAGACGAGAATTAGGTTTGTTGATCTTAGGTATAGTTTCTCTTATAACAATAATTGCTACAACTGTTACTGCATCTATTTCTTTAACTCAAGCAGTGCAAGCTGCAGATACTGTAGATCATCTGGCACATAATACTTCTCTGGCCTTGGGAACACAAGAGGATATAGACAAAAGGGTTGAAACCAGACTAAATGCCTTATATGATGCTGTGAAGTTTCTGGGGGACGAACTTCAAAGTTTGAAATTGCGAACTAGGATCCAATGCCATAGTGACTACCACTGGATCTGTGTCACCCCCAAGCGCTATAATGTCACAGAAACTTCCTGGGGTTGAATGTTGTACCACCTTGAAGGGGTATGGTCTAACTCTAATGTGTCCCTTGACTTGCTGCAGTTACATCAAGAGATTTTGAATATTGCAAAAGCTCCGCATGCCAAGCTGCCCGTGGCTCAGCTTGCTGACAATTTTGTAAATTCGCTATTTTCTCATATTCCTTCGCTATCACGTACTTGGTATGCTATAGGCTCTATTATAGGAGTGTTAATACTTATGCTTTTATTCATGTGCCTCTTTCCCTGTGTGATGAAATTCATGCTTACAGAATTATATAAAGTGCGAGCCATTGTGCGGAATCAGCAACGGGCTGCTCGTGACAAAACTACACGGCAACCTTGATTATGGGTTGCTCCCACCATAGCTAGTACCCTGCTGCCTCAAGCGTCTCAAAACTGGCTTTGCTACCTAAAAGGAGCTAGTAATTGATGCCTCCCCCTGAATATGGCTCTGTATGCTGGGTTGGTAGCCAAAGATGGGTAAGACTGATCCCACACCATAGCAACCTAAGACAGGGGCTCCTCGGTGAAGGGGAGTACCCGATGACGGGTAAGCATGTGTGTTGAGGATTGGCAACCTAAGACAGGCACGACCTCTGCCGTGTAAAAATACAAAAAGGGGGAGCTGTGGAGAGCCATGCAGCAGAAGCTGAGAGTCACGTACTAGGCGAGGCTTGAGGAGAAGGGCAGATGAATGTTTATGTGGGAGCGCTCCAGGGAACGCACAACCTGTACTGAATTATCAGGACTAGTATAAGATTAACCAGGGACCATGGGAACGGCACATGGGAACGGCACAAAAACAGAGTGAACAATAAGTTTCAGGGGCTCACGTCAGTAGGCACGAGCTCCCCGCATGATCTGGATTGAAGTCATCTGTATCCCTTCTGATTGGATGTTATAGTAGTTGTGTTATGTGGTGATTGGTTACTTTCTATCCACTGTATCCTATAACTTGGGGCTGTAATCGATGTTCGGGGTCCCGGGGCTGAAGACTGAATAAAGAAGTTTGCCACCCACCTCGTCTGAGGGTCGTTCTTCCGGGTCGAGAGCGACACATTGAATTTTAAAAAGACCACTTCAGGTTTTGTGTGTGTGTGTGTGTGTGTGTTTCTCCAAACTTTATACATTTTACACAGAGCCTGAATGAGAGTATACATTCCTGAAAAATCTTTGTAAGGTGTTTAAGATTTGTTTGGTAGGCATGGTATAAAATACCTTAAAAAGGTTTGAAAATTCTTAAGGTTTTTTTTTTTTTTTTGGTCTCATATATATCTTCCTTTTTTGCTGATTAACTTGACTTTCTTTAAATATTTGCAAAGCTATAAAAACAAAAAAAAGAATTTATTTTGCTCAAAGGAATGGAAGTCACAAGGAGATAAATAATAGCTCAGGAAAAACATACTAGAATGTATTACTTAGGATTTACTAATTTCCTCATATAGAAATGGTGTGAGCATGAAAATAGAAATATTCTGTGCCTAGGAAGTTTAGAACGGATCTCAAACATCAAAGAAGTGGTCAAATTAAATGATTTTTCCCTGAAAGGATTTTCTAAGGAAGAAAATTTAAATGTTAGCCACAGAAGCATTCCAGGAAACTACACCATTATTGTAAATGACCTATGTTTCTCTGAAACCAAGTGTCTGTCACCATAATAAACACAGCAAAGACAAACAAACAAAAAACTATTCTCTGGCCTATAGGTTGAAGATACTTTGGACAAACAAAATTAATGCTTCTTTGTACTTTCAACTGTATAAATGATGTCTCTGGAGTCTTCTTCCTTTTTTCATCATGTGTTGTCCTCTCACAGGAAATATCAATATCTTTCTCCCTATAAAAAATTGTACATTAAAACTCCCAGTAAAGAAATGCCATAAAATAGTCTAAACTGGTAGGTTTTGTTTTTGTTTTGCATTGCATCTTAATAAATACATTCCAAACTGACATAAAATTCTACGGTCTTAGAATAATACATGGTATATGTCATTTATGTGCACTCTTGGTGCAGATATAAATTTTGGAAATGTCAGAATTGGGGCAATAAACAGAGGAGAGTATCACACTTTAACTGAGCAAAGCTACAGTAGATGCGCCCACACATACAAGGCACACAGTAGATGCAGTCATACAAAGGGCTCTAAAAATATATCAGGTAATATTTGTGAGCTTTCCACCCCCAAAGAAACTTTCAGGAAAATCAGATCTATTTAATATATTCTACATGTTGTTAATTCCAGAGGTTGTACAATCCTAAATTTAGTAAAAAATAAAGTAAACATATTTTTAAAAATTATCACATATTGTAAAAAATGGGAATATTACCCTAAATATCCAGAGAATATATGTAAAAAGGCACTAGTGACATACATATACTTGAATTACTTGGTTTTCTATAAGTGTCAATCAAGAAAATATAATTCACTCTACATATTTCAAACATAAGAAAGCAAATACGAAAGATTGCACATTCTTGAACTACTGAGAGACAAAGAGTGGATGTTATCTACAGTTTACCTCTAGGAGTTACAGAAAGACTTTACTACATCTCACCCCGCTTTACCTTTTCTTTGATGTTTGCTCAGTACTACATATTCGGGATTTCCCTCAGATGATTTACACAGGTATTCTCCAATCTAATCCTGCACTTCTGCAAATATTTTTCTTCTGACCTAAAGAAGAATGATTTCTTGACTATTTATAGAATGCCTGGGTCATGTAGGTTCCTCCAGCACTCAAAATGGACACGAGTCTTGAAATGTAGCAAGTAGTTTGAGAAAACATCTGCTCAGGTTCCTGCCTTCTTGATTGTTGAAGTATAAATGTTGAGTGCAAGGACAAAGAATGAGCTAGACACACTCTTACATGTAGAACTTTAACAAGGATATGGGGTTAGAAAAGAGAAATATGGATGGAAAGACAAAGAAGCACAGTAAGAAAAGCCAGCAATCTTGTAGTGAAGGTAGCCAGTGAGAACTACTTGGTGAGAGAGTAGCTGAAAAACAGATGTCTGCAATGAAATTTATATTTGGGGAGGGGCTTTCTCAATCTTTTATTTTTTATATCCTCTATATTTGTATATCATCTATAATTTTATATTCTTGTTTCACTGGTTTTGGAGAGAGTAAAGAGATAAGGGAGATGTCTAATGTGAATATTGCAGGAAAAGAGGACAGCCACATAAAAAGAGAAAATATTCCATAAATTGAACAAATTCAATAGAAGTAACTTAGAGTCAGAAAGAACTTGAAAAAATTTAAGCAAACCTCTATCTCACATGTGTACCTCAGTACCAATGACAAAATCTGGGATATTACAAAGCACATGTGTCTCTTTGTTCAGAATTAGGTTTGCTCAAATTTCATTTACTTCTTAAAAGAGGAATCTCTGTTACTATTTATTTATATCTTTATTTGCAACTATCTGAATTGATATCCATTCCTTTATAAAAGAAGCACATATCCTGCTTTTTTTGGTATTTATTGACACAAGTATTTAGAATATTTTCTAAATATTTGAAACTTCATCACCTGTTACTAAATTAGTTTAAATCAACCAATTATTATATAATTGATAATGAGGATCTCAGATATATTCAGAATTAAAGTAATCTCAGATAAATTGTCAAAAATACTTTTGGTGGTTCTAATAAAAAAGCTGAGGAAGAAGAACATAACTGGCTAATCTATGTGGGATCCCCTTATAAAAAATTAGTATTACTTTACAGTTTTAGTTCTGTTTATGAATTTTATTTTGCATGGTCTATTAAGCCATTGTCTCAGCTCAGTAGATATGACAGTATTAATTCAGTAAAGAGATTTATAAAAAGGATGAATTTTACCAAACTTGATGAGAGAGATTAGAAATTGTATATTTATATATTTGTCTACTCCGTACTTATTTTTAAGTGTCGTAATACAGAGAACAGAAACTTTAGAAACTATCAAGAAAGAGTCCATTAAAAAAATCTAGAATATTATAACCCCAGGAATGTTTATTTTTAATAAGCTATGTAACATCTTCTCATCCATTAGCACCCTCAGAAAGTAAATGTAAACTTTTTCAGACACAGTCATCTGTCTTAGAATATTTTAATATTATTCATGTATTACCCTCTGAAAAACATCAAAAGATCACATTATCTGGAAGTAAGTAGAATTACAAAAGAGTCTAATAGCTTCCGTTGGTTTAAGAAAAAAAAAACAAACAAACTACGTGGGGAATATGTAAAAGATGAATACATAAAAGATTAAGTGAATATCTTAAAACAATTAGTGAAATACTATTGAGTCACCATATTCAAATGCAAAATAGATATATGAGAAACAGAATGCATAAGCCTATGATGGGGATTAATTTCATACTCAAAGTTGTTGGTGAGGATATGATGAATCTAAGCCGAAAAACTTCTTTAAAGTCTAGAAAAACCATCTGGTTGCCTTGGAGATGGAAGGACATTTGAGAAGAGGACTCTGTGGGAGATGGTTTGCTACACATTCTTCAGGTTTGTAAAAATGCAGAACTAATCATTCTCTTGCTTCTCATGCACAAATACAGAGGAGAATTTCCCATGTATGTGTCCCTATTCTAAATAATTCTGGCCATAATATTATGGGTGATTCTTTTGAGACTATTTTAGAGTGAACCATATTCACTAGGGTGTCTCCAGTGACTATTAGAGTTGGTGGCACATAGTAGACTGTCAGTTAATATTGGCTGGATGAATGCCAACAGAAAGAAATTACTTCAGAATAAAGTAAATAAAGTGAGAGTTGTTTTGTAGTTGAACAAATTAAACTGAGAAGAAAGCAATAAGAGTACATTAAGATGTTGAAGCAATTCTTTTTTTTTTTTAAAGATTTTATTTATTTGACAGACGGAGATCCAAGTAGGCAGAGAGGCAGGCAGAGAGAGAGGAGGAAGCAGGCTCCCCACTGAGCAGAGAACCTGATGTGGGGCTCAATCCCGGGATCCGGAGATCATGACCTGAGCTGAAGGCAGAGGCATTAACCCACTGAGCCACCCAGGTGCCCCAAGATGTTGAAGCAATTCTTTAGAAGAAAACAAACAAGGTGAATTGAGTACTTTGCTTTAATCATAGCCTGATAGTGTCATAATCTATATGCCCATTGACTGGTTATATGTTGTTCATTCAACAAATACTTAAAGTGCATTTTTTAATGTGCTGGACATTCAGTAAATATTTCCCAAATTTGAATTTTAAACAAAATGGCAAAGGGTCAGGCTTTTGAAGATCTGGATTCTGATCTTGACAGTGCAAAATGATTTTGGTAAATCACGGAATTTCCTCAATCTGTTTCAACTGCTATAACAAAATTATCCTAAAAATAGAAAATATTAAAATATGACATTTTCTCTTGTACACAATATTGGGATAATTCAGAAAAACCTATGAGGAAATACTCTCCCTACATACACATATAAACACATGCATGCACATTTATATTTTTAAAGTGAATTTTTAAAGTAAATTGGTAATGATTCATAATAATATTAACAAATCATATAATTTGAAATGATTGTTTACAGAAGATACCTATCATTTCAAATTGAATTGAAACATAGAACTACACAGGCAAACATTTTTTGGAAGAAGATTATCTTAGAACATCTTCCCCAGAAACAAATCTCAGTCTGGCCCCAAGGGAAGCGCTAAAGCACAGATTGTCTCACCTTGAGGCAAGAGGGCCAGCTTCTCTGCCCCTTCATCTCCCTGGCTTTGTATTTTGGGAGGAAAGGTAGTGTAATATTTATGACAGAAGTGGATGTGGGTGGGGACGAAGGTTAAATCTTTCCATTTGAGGCATCTCCTATTGTCTAGAGGCACCAAGAGTTTCAACCAAAAATACATAGTGAAATTTAACCTCTTTGCTCTCAAAAAAGCAAAGCAGATATCAGCATTTCCTTTCAATTCCGATCTTTCCTGAGGGCAAGTCTCCTGTCAACAATCCTCAGTGTGGTTGCTGTGCTTTTACGCAAATGAGTGAAATGTACAGAAGGTAGTTCTCTTGTCATAAACAGGATTTACTTTTCAAGAAAAATGTCCATTTAAAGCAAAGAATCTGAGAAGAGTTCAGAGAACATGCTGTTGAATCTTGTGAAATTCAAAGAAATAATCAGAATGTTTTAGATTCTTTTAAAGATTAATAAAGTCTATGTAAATGTAATATGTTATTAACCACAATTGATAGAAAAGTTATTATTAGATAAAGCTAACATGTTAGAAAGTGTTTTAGTCTAGAAATTTCATTACTTTAGAAGTGGAATCAGGATAATTTCCTGAAACCTGCAAGTCTTGTCCATTCCTATGTGATAAAATTATTGGACTTCATTTTGCAAAAAAATATACTTCCAAATTGAAAATCATTTATAAATTATCTGAGAAGTATCCTCAGATTTTATATTATATGATATGTAATGTTGACCTATAAGGTCTAATTTCTGCATATAAAATACACAGTGTGAAAAAAATAATTTCAAAATAATTTAACTTTTTATGTGTATTTTATTTTCCATCAGGAGACTCTGCAGACATCTTACTCTGCCTTTGCTTTCCTTTTTACTTAGAAAGCAGATACATCTGAGCCTCTCTCATTTCAATATCGCCCAATCCCCTATCCTATCTTAACCTTCATGACTCATACTTTCTCTTGTTACTTGTTCTTCTCTTATTCTCTCCTTACCCCTTGTTTTATGCTTCAAACATTAAAGTAACTACTTTGACAATATTAGAAAATCCACAGAAAAAGGAGTATTAGTAGGAAGTAAGTGGTGAGCATTTCAAAACGGAATCTCCATTTGAGGATGAGAGAGAGACTCAGAGCACTTATACCTTAATAAATATATGTGCCAGACAAACTTAATACTTTAAAATGAAGAATAAGTAAAACAGAACATTTGGTCAAATCATAAAATTAACTTAAACAATAGTCAGAAGATGTTACTTAACTAATAATTTCTGACCATAAAAAATTAAGGGCTTCACATTCCATTTTTTAAATTATCTTTTCTTTTATTCTGAGGGAAAAACTATAGGGAGATGCCATATGCATACCTTGAGAAAAGCATAAATAGCCTGGTATATATCTGAGGAGCTGAAATTCCAGTTTTGCATTGTGAAATATGATATATGGCTGTATATAAATATGTGTCTGATATTTTTAAACCATTTTTTGAGAAGAGGGAAATAGGCATAGAGAAATAAATATTTCTTTACACTACATAAACACATATTTTAATTAGCCTAAAATCATTGACTTTTTCTATTTCATTGTTTGTGTTCTTAATTGATCAAGATAAAGGATATGAGCTGAAGAGAATTACAGGAAGAAGATGGAGTGGAAAATTTCCTTCATGCAGAAGACAGTGCAATATTAAGAAACTGGACTAGACTGTTAAAGTCTAAATTCATTATTTTATTTATGATTGAATATTTCAAAAGTTTCTGATGTTGAGTTCTTGTACTATGATATATTTTTTCTCTTTTATTCAGAGCAGATATGATCTCTTTGAGGGTGGACTTTTCTGAGAAGGAGTTTGGGGATGTCTAAGAATACAGGAAGTAGGAAATAACTTTTCTGCCCAGGACTTATAATGTGGTAATGTGGTCTAAATAGAACTAAAAAGAACTCTAGATATTTTTTACGTGCTCCTTGTGGTGGACATGAGCTTGGTCCTGCTATGAAGAGATTCATCAGAGTCTGGATTCAACACACTGGGCCTGCATGATATGAAAAAGAGAAAATTCTAGTAATTGTGTTATAATATTCACTTTGTTATCTATAAGTATTCTGTGAAGTCTTTTTAGAAGCTGAAACCCACTCTTCACTCTGCTATACTGACGTGGCAAAGCCTCCCCCACACTATCAATGTATTAAAAAAGAAATGGAGAGAAATAGTGCCAACAAAGGAGCATCAACATCAACCTGAGGAACACCATCAATCATATATAAGATATAATCACCAGACGAGGATCTAGATATCATAGGAACTGTGTGACATGTATCCAGAGATGGAGCAGAAGTGACTCAACTCTGTGGAACTGTTACTAATGCATACAGAGGGAAATCATGGTGCTAGGAAAGATCTGAATCTGTAGAATAAGCTAAAAGATATCTTGGATAATGTCTGTTTTGTCCACCACTGTAGGTCAGTTACTAGAGTGATACCTTATGTATAACAGATAAAATCCATATTTTGAATTAATTCTCAAGGAAATAAAAAAATAACTGGGCTGTGAATCGAAATTTTAGGCACATACTGGTGAGGGAGAATAGCCATAACTGCTATAAAGGAAACTATAGTTTTCATGATTCTTTGTTTCCTCTGCAGCTGAACACAACTCTGAATGAATAATATTGGATTCTGCCAAAGATTGCTTCAGCTAAATAAATAGATAATGTAGTCTGTTGGTGATATTTACATACAAATAGAGACATTTCTATTTTTTTTATATTCAGTGATGGTTTTTTTTTAATAAACCTATATTTTTATCCCCAGGGGTACAGGTCTGTGAATCACCAGGTTTACACACTTCACAGCACTCACCAAAGCACATACCCTCCCCAATGTCCATAATCCCACCCCCTTCTCCCAAACCCCCTCCCCCCAGCAACCCTCAGTTTGTTTTGTGAGATTAAGAGTCACTTATGGTTTGTCTCCCTCCCAATCCCATCTTGTTTCATTGATTCTTCTCCTACCCACTTAAGCCCCCATGTTGCATCACCACTTCCTCATATCAGGGAGATCATATGATAGTTGTCTTTCTCTGCTTGACTTATTTCACTAAGCATGATACGCTCTAGTTCCATCCATGTTGTCGCAAATGGCAAGATTTCATTTCTTTTGATGGCTGCATAGTATTCCATTGTGTATATATACCACATCTTCTTGACCCATTCATCTGTTGATGGACATCTAGGTTCTTTCCATAATTTGGCTATTGTGGACATTGCTGCTTTCTATTTTATTGGAAATATAATCTCTTGTGGTGGTAAAGTCTATCATTCCACCTTCTGCGAAGTTATGATTATTATTCTAGATTTAAATATTGTGATCTGTCTCAGAAGATTTACAACAATACTTCAGTCTAAACTATTGTCTGATGCCCTATCAAAAGGATGCCCCATTACAGATTAAATGTTTGTATTTCTCTTTTGCAATGACAAAAGTCCATTTCTAATCACAGGATGCAACATGGATAAAGAAATGTAGGTTTTCCCAAAGTCAGCTTAACAATTATTCAAGGGACATAATTGACCTTGGAAATGGAATATAGCAAAAGCTTTTGTGTTTGTAGGTTCACAATGTAAGTGAACCTTGTATTCAAGATTTGATCCCAGGAAATCTTGTGTTATTAGTGAATCCGGGATGCTACATTTGATGAAACTAGAACCAATTCTTCTTCAGTGCTCTTCAGTTTAATTGGCACTTCCAGGAGATTTCACGGCATGTAATTTGAAAACCAACATCTTAAAGTCTAAGCTTGAGAACCCATAGGAGGGAGAAACCTTGTTCAAATTTATTATTGAAGAAGGGAGATATTTTTACTTGAAGAAAATATGGTAGTTTAGACAAAGGCTTGGCAGTCTAAATGAGCATTATTTGTAGAACTGTTTGGGTCTTGTCTTTAGGACTCAGACTATGCGTCTATGGTCAATGACATACAGAGTATGTATGCATGTATGTATGTATATAAAGTATGTTATATTATGCTCTGAATCAAATTCTCTCCATTCGGTGGGGCAACAAAACTGATTTATAAATAATTGAAATTCGTAGTATTTCCTAATAAAATGGAATATGGGTTTCTAAGTAACTAATTAGAATAGATTCTCTTTGTTCAAGAATTTCCTTAGATTTGTTGCTGAATTTGGGCTTTAGTTTTATTTGAAAAATAAAATTCTTTTCAATTTAAATATGAGAAGTGTTCATTAAATATATGATGAATTTCTGTTTGCAAAATTAATCTTATATAAATGTACAATAAATTTTAAAATAATGTGCACCACATAATACACTGAAGTTTATTTTTAGAGTAAAATGCTTATCATTATATAAGTAGATGAACTATACAGTAAATTATAATATTCTACCTTTTATGAAGGCAAAAAGAAAAATTAGAAAAATCAAAGTTATGCATTTACATCACAAGTGATATTTAGTTGTCATGTAATATGTCAGTGCAAATAAAGTGATATTACCAATGAAAAATATATTTTAGTATTGCTTCTGTAATTATTCCATATAAAAGAACAATACAGTTAATAAAATAACAAGTTTCTTAAAGGAATGAATTTAAAGGGCTGCTATGGTTTGTAGCACTCACTATAACCTGTTGATGCAGCCTATCCTAATGATTCTGGTAAAGATTGAAATTTAGTTCTCAAACTATCACTCTCATAGATTAGCAACCCCATACATATCATCATGATGGCACTTGAAGCTGTCTGCTAATTAAAAGATCAATTATTTTTGTGGTTCATCCTCTACCTCTCCCTACCATCGCCATGACTGACTAGTGGATGTCTGTTTTGTGTTACCTGTGTTTGCTTTTAAAAGTCAGAAGCATTCTTCTTCAGTCCATTATTCAATCAGTTGGACTCTGATAAGAACCTTTTACTTCCTGTGGGTTTTTCTCTGTGTGAAAAGTTCTGAGCTCATGGAATGTTAGAACACATTTGAGCTCCCATTGTCATCCCATACTAGGAATAAAACTAACTTAGAAGAATATAATAATTACAGATATGATCAGCATAGGAGAAAATGTGTATATTTTTAATAGAGTTTTCAAAGGAGAATCTATGTTAGCTTCATTTCCTAACAAGGCCTCTCTGTAGCCTTCTTTGTCCTCCAAAGTCTCTCATGTGTATACATAATAGCTGGTGATATAGTCTGAGCAAGGAAGGATTTTGCCATTCTGGGAAACCTATTTTCTTTCCCTGTCATAAGCATGCTGTATTTGATCATTTCTTCAAAATTCAGAAAAATATAAATAGACTTTGCTCTTGATGTCTGTCTTGGTTTCTGAAGGCTGCTGTAACAAATTGCTGCAAGCTGGAAAGTTTGAAATACCAGGAATTTATTCTTTCACAGTTTGGGAGAAATTTAAAAATCAAGGTGTCAACAGGGTCATATTCGGTCTAAAACGTTGCCTCTTAGTTGCCTTCATTGCCTCTTAGCTTCTGGCAGGTGATAATGATCCTACCTTCCTTTGGTTTGTAGATGTATTCTTCCAATCTCTGTCTCTGTTCTCCTGTGTCTTCTGTGTCTGTGTGGAGATTCCTCTCTCCATCTAAGAATACCAATGTTGCATTTAGATTTACCCTAAGGCAGTCTAATCTCTTCTTAAATTCGTTGTGTTTGCAAAGACCTTATTTTCAAACAATGCCTGATTTGCAGGTCCTGGAAGTTAGGACTTCAACATAACTATTTAGAGACACAATTCTAACCACTTACACAGTCTTTTAATTAAAAAAAAGCATAAATATCACACAGAACTGATCAATTAGTACAGTAGCATTATATAAAAGTAAAATAAAATTGTAATTTTAACAAATTTTAACAATTATAACATTGTATAAGAGTAAAATAAAATAAAAAAAAGTTTGCAAATTTTTTTCTTTTGAAGTTGAAAACAATTCCTGATTTTTGTATGCCTTTGCTTAGGTTTCTTTGTATCCTTCACTAATTCATCCCTAAATTTATCAGTAAAAGTGAAAAAGTCTTGATGCACTCAAACACAAAGTGAAATCAAGAAGGTTTCCAGAGTGGTGAAGGATATGAAATTTTACTCTACCTGCAAGCTTATAAGTTAGCCAGTCTGTTGCATGGCTGTTGGGATAAACCACAGACCTCTGGCATCAGACACGAAGAACTGTTTTATTACTCACCACAACAGAAATAGCTAAGGGGTAAGTAAGTATTTTTTACCTTATTACTGAGCTCCTATTTCCACAAGGTGTTACAAGGATGACACTTCCACACACAATGGAGTGTGTTACGCCTTTGGATAGCTAAGGTTAGGGAGCCTGTATTTTATATAATAGACAGTAAGCATGTCTGCCCTTTGTTCTGGAAGGAGTTATTGTCTTCCAAGGCTATGTGTAAAGAAAACATTTCCAAGGAGATAGTCCGGGATAAAACATCAGTGCTTTGTTAACAAAACCCACAAAAGACCCATAGAAAATTATATCCCAACATTTTTTATTAATGCTTTGTTTTGTTCACTTACTTGTGTTTTGTTCTTGTTTTCCCTTGAAGATATTTCTTCCAGAAATTCTTCTTTAGGACAACAGGATAATTTTGCTTTTGTGAATTTATCATCGTATTCTTCCTGGGTAGTATTACCTTTACCATTCTTTCATGTTCAGCCTCCAATTTCTGACTTCCCATTGTTGTCAATCCTTACATTTCTGGCAATATTTAACTGACTAAATCCTATCAATAAATAAGGCACTGGAAAACTAGTCAAGTCATCATGGCAGAGGCAGGGGATGTGAATTGGGTTACTACTCTATTGTGCTAGTATTTTATATTACAGAACTTTCAATTAGTTTCCATATGTCTCCCCGCGCGCCCCCCCCCCCCCCAGTTTGTGTCTTAAATCCAGTTCTAGTATTCTTAAAACAAATTAGGAAAGTAGCTCATGAGTGGTATCCCTTTTAATTTTTGTTTTCAGTGTAGACTTGTATTAACTTTTCATTTTGTTGGTGTGCTATTCCTACCCTTCCCCTGGAGTTTAGAGCTATCCATTTCTACTTCTCCGGAGAAAGAGTTATATAGTAATCATTTTATTACCTAAAAGTCAGCTTGTGTATTATCAATATTCCTAAAATTCCTGAAGGGGTTCAGATGTTTTTATAGAAGCTTTTGAAAAAGTTTTTAAGTGAAAACAAAGAATAAAGCAATGAAGCAATGAAGCCCTTTTTGTTGTTGTTATTGTTACAGGCTTTGCAGAATTACAAATTACCTCGTACAATATTATACTGCGAGGGCTCAGTCATTAACGCCTTTAGAACAGCCATCAACTAATGATAGGACTATGTGAATAAGTACCTCAGTTCTCTTGGAACAAACCTCAGATGAATGTTCTATACAAGATCTCAAATTAATATTCTCTGTTGGAGTAAGCTCTAGATATATTCAATGGTAGCTACCTTGAAAATAAATAATTAACTTGCTGTCCACCCCCTATTTTTCAGTCCCAATTCATGTTTTATTCATCCCCAAAATAAGTCACTTTATTTAGTATTTTTGTGTCAGGTACTGACTCTGGAAAACTCCAGTGGTACATATTAGTCTATCTTGTTCCCTTATCACCTCAAGTCCACTATTTCCTACTTCTACAACAAGTAGAACTATCTTTTGAGTTTTTCATCTTAAATTTATACTTAGAGCTGAAACCAAGTTGTTAAGGGATTGCATATTTCAACCAACTCATACACATATACATATATATGTTCTCAAAAACTCCTATGTATATTATATATGGACAACTCTATTCTCTCCTTCTGTTGTCTTCCCTGTCACCCAGTTTTCATTTAAATTCCAGCTAAAACAATGAATCCTGGAACACTGGAAAATAAAATTAAATTATAAACATTCCAGCTATGTAAAATACAGTGCAATATTAGTTTCAGGTGTAAAATTTAGTGATTGATCAGTTACATACAACACCTGGTATTCATCACAATTGCCCTCCTAATACCATCACCTGTTTAACCCATCCCCTCATCCACCTCCCCTATAGTAACCTCACTTTGTTCTCTATAGTTAAGAATATGTTTTATGGTTTGCATCTCTCTTTTCTGCCCTATGTTCATTTGTTTTGTTTCTTAAATTCCACATATGAGTAAAATCATATAGTATATGTCTTTCTCTCACTGACTTATTTGCTTAACATAATACTCTCTTTCTCTACCCACATCATTGCAAATGGCAAGACTTCATTCTTTTTGACGGCAGAGGAATATTCCAGTCTGTGGGCATGTGTGTTTGCATGTGTGCGCACCACATCTTTATCTACTAATCAGCTGATGGGCATTCGGGTTCTTCTATAATTTGGCTATTGTTGATAATGCTACTATACACACTGGAATTCATGTATCCCTCAAATCAGTATCTTTGAATCCTTTGGGTAAATACCTAGTAGTGCAATGGCTGAGTCATAGGATAGCTCTTTTTTTAACTTTTTGAGGAAACTCCATACTGTTTTCCAGAGTGGTTTGCACTCCTACCAGCGTTGTAAGAGGGTTCCCCTTTCTTCGCATCCTTGCCAGCATCTATTGTTTCCTGTGTTGTTAATTTCAGCCATTCTGACAGCTGTGAGTTGGTATCTAATTGTAGTTTTGATCTGTATTTTCCTAACATGAGGGAGGTTGAACATCTTCTCATGTATCCATCAATCATCTGTATGTCTTCTTTGGAAAAATGTCTATTCATGTCTTCTGCCCATTTCTTAACTTGATTGGTTTTTTTTGGGGGGGGGTGTTGAGTTTTCTAAGTTCTTTATAGATTTTGGGTATTAACCCTTTATCAGATATGTCATTTGCACATATCTTCTTTCATTCTGTAGGTTGCCTTTTAGTTTTGATAATTTTTTTTCCATTGCTCTGCAAAAGCTTTTTACTTTGATAAAGTCCCAATAGTTCACTTTGCTTTTGTTTCCCTTGCCTCAGGAGGCATATCTAGTAAGACGTTGCAATGGCTGATGTCAAAGAGGTTATTCCCTATGTTCTCCTCCAGCATTTTAATGGTCTCCTATGTCAAATTTAGGTCTTTAATCCATTTTGAATTTGTTTTTGTGTCTGGTGCAAGAGAGTGGTCCAGTTTCATTCTTTTGCATGTTGCTGTCCAGTTTTTCGAACATCATTTATTGAAGAGACTGTCTTTTTTTCCGTTGGATACTTTTTCCACTTTGTTGGAGATTAGTTGACCATATAGTTGAAGGTCCATTTCTGGCTTTTCTATTCTGTTCCATTGATCCATGTGTCTGTTTTGGTGCCAAGTATCATACCATCTTGATCATTATAGCTTTGTAATACAACTTGAAGTACAGAATTTTAATGTCTCCAACTTTGTTTTTCTTTTTCAGGATTGCTTTGACTAGTTGGGTTCTTTTATACTTCATACATATTTTGAGATTGTTTGTTCTAGGTCTGTGAAAAATGCTGCTGACATTTTCATAAGAATTGCTTTAAATGTGTAGATTTCTTTGGGTAGTATAGCATTTTTTCAAAATCTTTTTAAAAGATTTTATTTTTTTTAATTTTTTATTTTTTATAAACATATAATATATTTTTATCCCCAGGTGTACAGGTTTGTGAATCATCAGGTTTACACACTTCAAAACACTCATCATAGCACATACCCTCCCCAATGTCCATAACTCCACCTCTCTTCTTTCAACTCCCCTCCCCCCAGCAAGACTCATTTTCTTTTGTTAGATTAAGAGTCACTTATGGTTTGTCTCTCTCCCAATCTCATCTTGTTTCATTTATTCTTCTCCTACCTCCTTAACCACCCATGATGCATCTCCACTTCCTCGTATCAGGGAGATCATATGATAGTTGTCTTTCTCTGCTTGACTTATTTCGCTAAGCATGATACCCTCTAGTTCCATCCACGTTGTCGTAAATGGCAAGATTTCATTTCTTTTGATGGCTGCATAGTATTCCATTGTGTATATATACCACATCTTCTTTATCCATTTTAACAATACTTGTTCTTCCAATCTGCGAGCATGGAATGTTTTTCATCTCTTTGTGTCATCCTCAATTTCTTTCATCTTTATTTTATAGTTTTCAGAATACAAATATTTAACCTGTTTAGTTAGATTTATTCCTAGGTATCTTATGGTTTTGGGTGCAATTGTAAAGGGGATGGATTCCTTGTTTTCTCTTTCTGTGGCTTCATTATTGATATGGAGAAATGCAAGAGATTTCTGTATGTTGATTTTATATCCTGCAACTTTTTCAGAATTTTTGTATCAGTTCTAACAATTTTTTGGTGGAGACTTTTGGGTTTTCTATATAGAGTATTATGTCATCTGCATATAGTGAATGTTGAACTTTTTCCTTGCTGATTTGGATGATTTTATTTATTTTTGTTATCCGATTGTTGTGGCTAGGACCTCTAGTACTATGTTAAGTAACAGAGGTGAGAGTAGACATCATGTCTTAGGTCTTTTTTTTTTTTTTAAAGATTTTATTTATTTATTTGACAGAGGGAGATCACAAGTAGACAGAGAGGCAGGCAGAGAGAGAGGAGGAAGCAGGTTCCCCGCTGAGCAGAGAGCCCGATGCGGGACTCGATCCCAGGACCCTGAGATCATGACCTGAGCCGAAGGCAGCGGCTTAACCCACTGAGCCACCCAGGAGCCCCATGTCTTAGGTCTTAACCATAAAGGACAAGCTCTCAATTTTTCCAAATTGAGGATGTTAGCTCTGGATTTCTCATATATGGCCTTTATGATATTGAGGTATGTTCCCTCTAACCCTACTCTGTTGAGGTTTTTTATTATCATGAATTGGATGTTATACTTTGTCAAATGCTTTTTCTGATTTTATGGAAAGCATCATATGGTTCTTACCTTTTCTTACTATGGTATATCATGTTGATTGATATGTGAATATTGAACAACTCTTAAAGCCCAGGAATAAATCCCACTCGATTGTGGTGAATGATTCTTTTACTATGCTGTTGGATTTAATTTGCTAGCATTTTATTGATGTGGTTTTTTTTCCATTTTTTGAGGGGGTTGGGGAGCAGAAGGAGAGGGAAAAAGAATCCTAAGTAGGCAACCAGTCCAGTTCAAAGTCCAATGCAGGGCTTGATCTCAGGACCATGTGATCATGACCTGAGCCTAAATCAAGAGTTGGAGACTTAACTGACTCTGCACCAGGTGCCCCTTATTGAGAATTTTTGCATCCATGTTCATCAGGAATATTGGTCCGCAGTTCTTTTTTTTTTAGTAGTCTGTCTGGTTTTAGTATCAGGGTAATTCTTGCCTCATGGAATTAATTTGGAAGGTTTCTCTTTTTGCCTTGTCCTTTGCCATATGCTCTGTGAAGAAAACCTCTGAGCAATTTTAAAATGATAAGTAATAAAACTTACTGCAGGGAATATATGAACAGCCTTTACATAATATACTCAAAAAGTTTTCTGTATATGTTATGAAATAGATAGGATTGAGTCTATATTGAAATATTTTATTTATATTCTAGCATATTAATAAGTCTAACCTTCTTCTTATATGACTTCATATGACTTATATGACTTTAGGGTTTCCTTCTTTGGTAGTTATAGCAATAAAATATATTAAGTAAAGAAAACTGTTGTATGTTTTGTTAGTATTTAGTTATTCTGCAAATAAAACTCAAAGGATTTCAGAATATAAACAAAGACTTTCTTAAAAACTTAAAAGAGTCTCTGGGAAGTCATTATATTTTGTAGAAGTGAAAGTAGAAACAACATTTTTAAGTATGCTTTGTTCCTAAATATCAATGAATACTCTTGAAACTCTATTACATCAATTATAAAGATAGAAATCAAAATGAAATATCAAATAATATAACATATTGATAATGTTCTTATAAGAATAACCAACATATCACAAAATGAAAGATTTTTTAAATTATTTCATAAATATTTATTTGATATTGATAATAGTATATTTGAAATCCAATAAGATTAATGTCAGTAGAGTTTAGTTATATTAATCTGTTCAGCAAATCATTTTCAAAATATTAAAAATTATTAGAAGTTGTAAAAACTTATGTTTTATGTCTTTGAAGCGGGGAATTCACTCAACATATATTTGTTGAATGATTATTATGAATCAAACACTTTTCAGAGTCTATTTTATTCAGTTTTTGATAACTGCTGTAATAAACTATGTAAAGTGCACCTTTGAGTTTCATTATGTTAAATTGAAAAGGCCTTTGTCTATCAAATGTTCAGGAATAATTTTCAGTGTTCACATGAGTTCAGGGAAAAAAGTCTTTATAGCATGTTTGAGGTATAAATTGATTCAAAATTTGAAAATGAAATATGACAACTTATATTCAAATCTTTATAAATTAGTTATTTCCTTTGGGACAGCACTTCCTTTATTATAAATTTATCCTAAGCAAATAGTCTTTGGTATGTGCATATTTATATGTGGAATATACTCTGAATCATTATTTATAATATTGACAAAACAAGTAATCTTAAAGTTTAATAATTGACCACCAGGCAAATAAAGATTGGTGATAGAAGAATACTCTATAGCTATTAAAAATCTATTTTGGTGTATTTTTGATGAGAACACTGAAGATATATGGGGAAGAAAATATTTCATATTGTTAAAAAAAAAGTCTTTGCATAAAAATACTTTGTAAAAAGTAGAAGATAAACACCAAAATGTAACAGTATTCATTTCTGAATACTATTTAAATGTTTGTTTCTTAAAATATATTTGGAGTATTTTTGGAGAACTCATATGCTCTATGATGAGTTGAAATTACTTTTGATATCAGATTTAATATCAAGGGAAATAACATATAGAATTTAAATTATGTTGTTCAAGATTAAAAATATTTGGTTGCTACAGTTTATGATACAGTAGTAGCTAACATTTATTGTAAATTAATTGTGGGCAAATAACTTCATTAATAAATTTTACAGGTTCATAATCTTATAAAATATGTCATGTTCTTATTCCTTTTTTACAAGTGAAAATATAAGGCTTAAAGATATTAAATCAAATATAATAATATTTTAACTTTGTTTTTATTTATTTATTTATTTATTTATTTTTATTTTTTATTTTTTATAAACATATATTTTTATCCCCAGGGGTACAGGTCTGTGAATCACCAGGTTTACACACTTCACAGCACTCACCAAAGCACATACCCTCCCCAATGTCCATAATCCCACCCCCTTCTCCCAAAACCCCTCCCCCCAGCAACCCTCAGTTTGTTTTGTGAGATTAAGAGTCAGTTATGGTTTGTCTCCCTCCCAATCCCATCTTGTTTCATTGATTCTTCTCCTACCCACTTAAGCCCCCATGTTGCATCACCACTTCTTCATATCAGGGAGATCATATGATAGTTGTCTTAATCTGCTTGACTTATTTCGCTAAGCATGATACGCTCTAGTTCCATCCATGGTGTCGCAAATGGCAAGATTTCATTTCTTTTGATGGCTGCATAGTATTCCATTGTGTGTATATATACCACATCTTCTTGATCCATTCATTTGTTGATGGACATCTAGGTTCTTTCCATAGTTTGGCTATTGTAGACATTGCTGCTATAAACATTCGGGTGCATGTGCCCCTTTGGATCACTACATTTGTATCTTTAGGGTAAATACCCAATAGTGCAATTGCTGGGTCATAGGGGAGTTTTATTTTCAACATTTTGAGGAACCTCCATGCTGTTTTCCAGAGTGGCTGCACCAGCTTACATTCCCACCAACAGTGTAGGAGGGTTCACCTTTCTCCGCATCCTCGCCAGCATCTGTCATTTCCTGACTTGTTGATTTGAGCCATTCTGACTGGTGTGAGGTGATATCTCATTGTGGTTTTGATTTGTATTTCCCTGATGCCGAGTGATATGGAGCACTTTTTCATGTGTCTGTTGGACATCTGGATGTCTTCTTTGCAGAAATGTCTGTTCATGTCCTCTGCCCATTTCTTGATTGGATTATTTGTTCTTTGGGTGTTGAGTTTGCTAAGTTCTTTATAGATTCTGGACACTAGTCCTTTATCTGATATGTCGTTTGCAAATATCTTCTCCCATTCTGTCAGTTGTCTTTTGATTTTGTGAACTGTTTCCTTTGCTGTGCAAAAGCTTTTGATCTTGATGAAATCCCAATAGTTCATTTTTGCCCTTGCTTCCCTTGCCTTTGGCGTTGTTCCTAGGAAGATGTTGCTGCGGCTGAGGTCAAAGAGGTTGCTGCCTGTGTTCTCCTCAAGGATTTTGATGGATTCCTTTCGCACATTGAGGTCCTTCATCCATTTGGAGTCTATTTTTGTGTGTGGTGTAAGGAAATGGTCCAATTTCATTTTTCTGCATGTGGCTGTCCAATTTTCCCAGCACCATTTATTGAAGAGGCTGTCTTTTTTCCATTGGACATTCTTTCCTGCTTTGTCGAAGATTAGTTGACCATAGATTTGAGGGTCTATTTCTGGGCTCTCTATTCTGTTCCATTGATCTATGTGTCTGTTTTTGTGCCAGTACCATGCTGTCTTGATGATGACAGCTTTGTAATAGAGCTTGAAGTCCGGAATTGTGATGCCACCAACGTTGGCTTTCTTTTTCAATATCCCTTTGGCTATTCGAGGTCTTTTCTGGTTCCATATAAATTTTAGCATTATTTGTTCCATTTCTTTGAAAAAGATGGATCGTACTTTGATAGGAATTGCATTAAATGTGTAGATTGCTTTAGGTAGCCTAGACATTTTCACAATATTTATTCTTCCAATCCAGGAGCATGGAACATTTTTCCATTTCTTTGTGTCTTCCTCAATTTCTTTCATGAATACTTTATAGTTTTCTGAGTATAGATTCTGTGTCTCTTTGGTTAGGTTTATTCCTAGGTATCTTATGGTTTTGGATGCAATTGTAAATGGGATTGACTCCTTAATATCTCTTTCTTCTGTCTTGCTGTTGGTGTAGAGAAATGCAACTGATTTCTGTTCATTGATCTTATATCCTGACACTTTACTGAATTCCTGTATAAGTTCTTGCAGTTTTGGAGTGGAGTCTTTTGGGTTTTCCACATATAGTATCATATCATCTGCGAAGAGTGATAATTTGACTTCTTCTTTGCCGATTTGGATGCCTTTAATTTCCTTTTGTTGTCTGATTGCTGAGGCTAGGACCTCTAGTACTATGTTGAATAGCAGTGGTGATAATGGACATCCCTGCCATGTTCCTGACCTTAGCGGAAAAGCTTTCAGTTTTTCTCCATTGAGAATGATATTTGCGGTGGGTTTTTCATAGATGGCTTTGATGATATTGAGGTATGTGCCCTCTATCCCTACACTTTGAAGAGTTTTGATCAGGAAGGGATGCTGTACTTTGTCAAATGCTTTTTCAGCATCTATTGAGAGTATCATATGGTTCTTGTTCTTTCTTTTATTGATGTGTTGTATCACATTGACTGATTTGCGGATGTTGAACCAACCTTGCAGCCCTGGAATAAATCCCACTTGGTCGTGGTGAATAATCTTTTTAATGTACTGTTGAATCCTATTGGCTAGTATTTTGTTGAGTATTTTCGCATCTGTGTTCATCAAGGATATTGGTCTATAGCTCTCTTTTTTGGTGGGATCCTTGTCTGGTTTTGGGATCAAGGTGATGCTGGCCTCATAAAATGAGTTTGGAAGTTTTCCTTCCATTTCTATTTTTTGGAACAGTTTCAGGAGAATAGGAATTAGTTCTTCTTTAAATGTTTGGTAGAATTCCCCCGGGAAGCCGTCTGGCCCTGGGCTTTTGTTTGTTTGGAGATTTTTAATGACTGTTTCAATCTCCTTACTGGTTATGGGTCTGTTCAGGCTTTCTATTTCTTCCTGGTTCAGTTGTGGTAGTTTATATGTTTCTAGGAATGCATCCATTTCTTCCAGATTGTCAAATTTATTGGCGTAGAGTTGCTCATAGTATGTTCTTATAATAGTTTGTATTTCCTTGGTGTTAGTTGTGATCTCTCCTCTTTCATTCATGATTTTATTTATTTGGGTCCTTTCTCTTTTCTTTTTGATAAGTCGGGCCAGGGGTTTATCAATTTTATTAATTCTTTCAAAGAACCAGCTCCTAGTTTCGTTGATTTGTTCTATTGTTTTCTTGGTTTCTATTTCATTGATTTCTGCTCTGATCTTTATGATTTCTCTTCTCCTGCTGGGCTTAGGGTTTCTTTCTTGTTCTTTCTCCAGCTCCTTTAGGTGTAGGGTTAGGTTGTGTACCTGAGACCTTTCTTGTTTTTTGAGAAAGGCTTGTACCGCTATATATTTTCCTCTCAGGACTGCCTTTGTTGTGTCCCACAGATTTTGAACCGTTGTATTTTCATTATCATTTGTTTCCATGATTTTTTTCAATTCTTCTTTAATTTCCCGGTTGACCCATTCATTCTTTAGAAGGATACTATTTAGTCTCCATGTATTTGGGTTCTTTCCAAACTTCCTTTTGCGGTTTAGTTCTAGCTTTAGAGCATTGTGTTCTGAAAATATGCAGGGAATGATCCCAATCTTTTGATACCGGTTGAGTCCTGATTTAGGACCGAGGATGTGATCTATTCTGGAGAATGTTCCATGTGCACTAGAGAAGAATGTGTATTCTGTTGCTTTGGGATGAAATATTCTGAATATATCCGTGATGTCCATCTGGTCCAGTGTGTCGTTTAAGGCCTTTATTTCCTTGCTGATCTTTTGCTTGGATGACCTGTCCATTTCAGTGAGGGGAGTGTTAAAGTCCCCTACTATTATTGTATTATTGTTGAAGTGTTTCTTTGATTTTGTTATTAATTGGTTTATATAGTTGGCTGCTCCCACGTTGGGGGCATAGATATTTAAAATTGTTAAATCTTCTTGTTGAACAGACCCTTTGAGTATGATATAGTGTCCTTCCTCATCACTTATTATAGTCTTTGGCTTAAAATCTAATTGATCTGATATAAGGATTGCCACTCCTGCTTTCTTCTGATGTCCATTAGCATGGTAAATTCTTTTCCACCCCCTCACTTTAAATCTGGAGGTGTCTTCGGGCTTAAAATGAGTTTCTTGGAGGCAACATATAGATGGGTTTTGTTTTTTTATCCATTCTGATACCCTGTGTCTTTTGACAGGGGCATTTAGCCCATTCACATTCAGGGTAACTATTGAGAGATATGAATTTAGTGCCATTGTATTGCCTGTAAGGTGACTGTTACTGTATATGGTCTCTGTTCCTTTCTGATCTACCACTTGTAGGCTCTCTCTTTACTTAGAGGACCCCTTTCAAGATTTCCTGTAGAGCTGGTTTGGTATTTGCAAATTCTTTCAGTTGTTGTTTGTCCTGGAAGCTTTTAATCTCTCCTTCTATTTTCAATGATAGCCTAGCTGGATATAGTATTCTTGGCTGCATGTTTTTCTTGTTTAGTGCTCTGAAAATATCATGCCAGCTCTTTCTGGCCTGCCAGGTTTCTGTAGATAAGTCAGCTGCCAATCTAATATTTTTACCATTGTATGTTACAGACTTCTTTTCCCGGGCTGCTTTCAGGATTTTCTATTTGTCACTGAGACTTGTAAATTTTACTATTAGGTGACGGGGTGTGGGCCTATTCTTATTGATTTTGAGGGGCGTTCTCTGAACCTCCTGAATTTTGATGCTCATTCCCTTTGCCATATTGGGGAAATTCTCACCAATAATTCTCTCCAGTATACCTTCTGCTCCCCTCTCTCTTTCTTCTTCTTCTGGAATCCCAATTATTCTAATGTTGTTTCGTCTTATGGTGTCACTTATCTCTCGAATTCTCCCCTCGTGGTCCAGTAGCTGTTTGTCTCTCTTTTGCTCAGCTTCTTTATTCTCTGTCATTTGGTCTTCTATATCACTAATTCTTTCTTCTGCCTCATTTATCCTAGCAGTAAGAGCCTCCAATTTTGATTGCACCTCATTAACAGCTTTTTTTATTTCAACTTGGTTAGATTTCAGTTCTTTTATTTCTCCAGAAAAGGCTTTTATATCTCTCGAGAGGGTTTCTCTAATATCTTCCATACCTTTTTCGAGCCCGGCTAGAACCTTGAGAATTGTCATTCTGAACTCTAGATCTGACATATTACCATTGTCTGTATTGATTAGGTCCCTAGCCTTCGGTACTGCCTCTTGTTCTTTTTTGTGTGTTGAATTTTTATGTCTTGTCATTTTGTCCAGAAAAGAGTAAGTGAAGGGGCAAGTAAAATACTGGCAGACGACTTTAGGTAAGAATAACTTTCATGAAAATTGAAGTGGTGGACGTGGTTGAATTGTTCAGGAGGCACCAAAAGAATGAGAATCACATCCTATTGAAAGGAAGGAAGACTGAGATTCTGAACAAAAATGTTTTATTAGGTAAAAGAATGTATAATATATATATACATTATAATATATATAACCATGGTTATATATAATGGTTATATATATATTTATATTGTATACATTATATATATATATATGATAGTTTTCTATGGGTGTTACTACATATATACATATGTATATATATATATATATATGTATGTATGTATATATATATATACATATATATGATAATTTTCTATGGTTGCTACTACAAGATACCAGAAGCCTGGAGGCTGAAACCACAGAAGTGGACAGTGTCACATTTCTAGAGGCTAAAATGTTGGTAGGACATGTTCCTTTTGTAGGTATTGTGGATGGATCTGTTCCAGGGCCCTTTTCCAGCTTGAAGTATTGCTCTGGCTTTGGACTTCTTCACCGGGCCTTCTCCCTCAGTGCATATCTGTGTATCCGCACTCTCCCTTCTTAGAAGCACACAAGTCCTCCTGAATTAGGGGCCCAGTCTACTCAAATATGACCTCATCCTAGCTAGTGACATCTCCAGAGACCCTATTTCCAAATAAGGTCAGGCTCCCAGGTGCTGGGGTTTAGGACTGGGTTAGTTTATATGCATGACACACACACACACACACACACACACACACACAAACACGTGCGTGTGTTTATATGTATTCCTGTATGTATTCCTATCTATGTGTATAGATAGAAAGGGTGGAAGTAATACACGGGAAAAAGAAAATATGCCTAGCCAGTTAATAGACTTCACCTTCAACTTTTCAACGATGACCTTCAGAATGCACGACTGAAATTCCATTGAAAGAAAAGACCTGGATAGGTCAGTGAAAAATAAACTCTACATAGGAAGATGCAGAGGCTAGTATAGATTTTGTGGAAATCGAAAGGATGGAAAGGGCTAGACCGTACCCAAAGGAATCCTCTAAGGCTGCTTTTCTGAGGTCTTGAGAAGAGACACTGGAAAGACACCCAATCCGTGAACAGAGAAAGAAACCATTGCAGAACAACAAGGGATCCTTTTAGAAAGACATGGCTCTCCTCAAGGTGTCCGCATGCGATGAGAAAACTCACTGAGATCCACCACATTCAAGCCCATCCAACAAGGCTCCAGACCCTTTTTGGAAAGCTTGTCTTTCTTTCATGGAGAGAGAATGAGTGAGAGAGAGCATGAGAGAGGAGAAGGTCAGTGGGAGAAGCCGACTCCCCAAGGAGCTGGGAGCCCGAGGCGGGCCAAGATCCTGCCAGTCCGGGGTCATGACCTGAGCCCAAGGCAGTCGCTGAACTAACAGAGCCAGGCAGGCGCCCATCTCCAGAAATGGGTCAACAACAGCTGAGGAGCACCTGGGCGGCACCCTCAGTGAAGAGCCCAACTCTGGGTTCTGGCTCAAGGGGTGATCTCAGGCTCTTGAGATTGAGCCCTGAGGCTAGCTCTGGGCTCAGGGCGGCAGAGTCCACTAGGTCTCTCTTCGGGTCCTGCCCTTCCCCCCTTCCCCAAGAAGTTTTCTCTTGCCCTGAAACAAACTAGGAAAAGCCTTTACAGAAATAAACAATGGTTGAGAGGGGGAGGGGTGGGGAGAGAAGCGACTGGCCCGGGGCGAGCGGGAGGTGCCCGAGATGCTGCCCGCCCTGCCAGGGCCGGGCTCCCTCAGCCGCCACAGCCACCGCCTCGCGCGAAACCGTCGCAGCCACGGCTGCAGCAACTCCCGCCGCCCCCGCCGCCCCCCCGCCGGCCCCGCCGCCCCCCCCCCGCTGCAGCCCCCGCCACAGAAAACAGCTGAGCCCAGGGAGCCTTGGTGCAAGCCTCCAGGAGCGCCTCCAGCACCCTCTAGCGGGCTCTCTTGGGGCAGCGGGGCCAAAGATCCTTCAGGGAGGAGGCGAGGGCGGCGCCCAGGCGGGCCCGGCGGGGGAGGGGCAGGCAAGACCTGCAGGGAGATCCCCTTGGGATTGTTGGAGCTGCTGCAGGGCTTCATGCTGCTCTTGGCGACGCACCAGCCTGAGGACCCTGCCCTGCATCTGGCTCTTTCCTGAGCAGGGAGCCTGTTTGGCCCTCTCTCTCGGCCTGTCTCTCTCCCTCCTTCTCCTCTCTGTCTGTCCAAGGAAGGATGAAAACCTTCCAAGAAATCATCAAACAACCCTCCTGATTCTTGTCGTTCATGAGGTCCCCATGCGTCCACATTGGATTTTTACTTCTTGAATGGAAGGAATTGCTTGTTTGATAGACGCTTTGGACAGAAAGACAGAGACTTTGAGAGAGGGAGCCCAATTGGAGAGGGAGTACAAGAAGCGCAAGTGGGAGAGAGAGAAGCAGGCTTCCTGCTGAGCAGAGAGCCCCAGGCAGGGCTTGATCCCAAGACCCTGGCATCAGGACCCCAGCAGAAAGCAGCCACCCAGGTGCCCCACTCCATGATTCAATCCGTTTTTCACGATTCAGTCCGTTGCATTAGGCAACACGCTTTGAGGTCCTCCTCCACTGGGATAACACTAACCCGCAGGTTGTGTTTTCCTTGGCACTTTTGTGATCACTGAGCATTTTAGGAATCTTTTCATGGGTTTCTTGGCTGATGATTTTCTCCTTGGCATATTGCTGTGCAAGGGTTTTCATTGTTTTGCAGGTACCTGCCTCTCCTTCTTGATTCCTAGTTATCCTCTCTCGAGTTGTAGACAGGTCCTTAGGTGGTATCTCCATGCAACCTTTCATACTTTTCGTCTTGTCCTTTGCTGGGCAAGATTTTGTGTTTGGAACCTTGGATTCGTAGAGTCCAACTTCCTAACCCTTCTTGGGCTTCCCGTTTTTGGTGGTGTGCTCCACTCATCTCTGCCACCTCCCCCAGATCCTCCAAAGGGCTTCCTATTGTATCTTCCAGACAACTTCTGATGTCTTCTTTCGTATGTAGGCTCCATCAGTCTGGAATAGCGTTCGGACCTCTTCTGTTCCATGTGGATATTCACGTCCTTTAGCACCGCTTGGTCAAAGTGTGCCCTTCCGTGTTGGTCTGTTTCCTCGGGTCATTTCAAGAGACCTTTTGTAAGACATCCTATCCCATCAGATTCTCCTCTCCCTCTCTTTCTCCCTCAGGCTTGCTCTCGCTTCTTTCTTCAGATTTGCCGGGGAATGACGAGCCCTTTTCGTGTCCAGGGCAATAGGAGTACTGGCTTATCCAGGGACACAGACACTTGCTAGATCAGAAACGGGGTTGCATTGAATCCCTCCATCCAGTTGGGGTCCACTGAAACTGTACACTACCGTTCATCCAATCTCTGTACATGTTCTATTCCCCTAGGTAGCCTATGAACCTATTGGCCATCCCATGGATTGAGATCCTAAATTCCCCTCAGTCCTCTTGGATGGTATTCTGATTGGAGCCTTGCTGGGTAGAGATGGTATAAAATCTTTGGAGAGACCAAGTCCTCCTTTTGCTCTTCTCACTAATAGGATTTTCAAGCTTTGTTCGTATGTTTCAGGAGTCCATTTCATTTTCCTGAATTTTTAACTTCTATCTGATGACTTGGAGGAATTTACTTCCTGATTCTCATCCTTTGTCCATTCTCTGAGAATATCTTTCTATACACATTTCACTCTGTGTTTTTTATCCAGTTGTTGTACCTTCAGTGTTTCCCCCGCCCCTTCTTATACTCACTAGGATGCCCCGTCTAGGTTGGTAGAAGTCTTGTTCCATGTTAGGTTTTCAATACTACCGAATTTTGTTTCTGCCTTCGTGAGCTGATTCTGTCCCTCGTCGAAGCAGCACAGCGCTCTGTGTGGATGTGGGTATTGGATGCAATCTAACCAAGTTCATCTTTTCATTAGAGTAGAGAAACCATTGACATTTCATGAAACGACGGAGCCCCTCAAACGATGCCCATTGTCTTGCATTTTCTTTGCTTCATCCCTTTGTACATCCCCATTTATTTATTTATTATTTTATTTCAATTATTGTTTTAGAAAAACATAGAGGATATTTGTGTCTCCAGGGGTACAGGAATGTGTTTCACCAGGTTTACACGACTCCCAGCCCTCATAGATCCCATTTTAAAAATCCCTGTTTTGTTCTTTAAATGTTTTTATTTATGGTTTTTTTTTTTTCATTTTTCTCTTTTGTTTTTTAATTTTTATTTCAGCATACCAGTATTCCTTGTTTTTACCCCAAACCCAGTGCTCCATGCAATCTGGGCCCTCTCTAATAACCACCACCTGGTTCCCCCAACCTCCCACCCCTCGCCCCTTCAAAGCGCTCATGTTGATTTTCAGAGTCCTTAGTCTCTCATGTTTCACCTCCCCTTCCAGTGTCTTTAATTTTCATTTTTTAATTCTAAATTTCCATTTGTATTTTCAACTTCCAATTGAATTAAATATATTTAATTTCACTTCATTTAAATTTTAATGAAAAAATTTTTTAAAGGCTGATACATGCTGTCAGCCCCCAAATCTGTGGTCTCAGAAAGTACACAGAAAATGGGGAAAGGGAACGTAGACTTACAAAGATGAACCATTTCGCTTTTCTAGGTCCTTCTTTTTAAAGAGTAGAAAATATACTTTCCCAGAAAGAAACAAACTCAGAAGGAAAGAGTAGGATGAAAGTTACCTGAATCAGCCTATCAACAGATACTCAAACCAAAAACACTGGAAACTGCCAAAAGATGCCAACTGCTTTTAAATAATGGCAGACGACTTTAGGTAAGAATAACTTTCATGCAGGGACGCCTGGGTGGCTCAGTTGGTTAAGCAGCTGCCTTCGGCTCATGTCATGATCCCAGTGTCCTGGGATCGAGTCCCACATCGGGCTCCTTGCTCGGCAGGGAGCCTGCTTCTCCCTCTGCCTCTGCCTGCCTCTCTGTCTGCCTGTGCTTGCTCTCTCCCCTTCTCTCTCTGATAAATAAATAAAAATCTTAAAAAAAAAAAAAAAAAAAAAAAAAAGAATAACTTTCATGCAAATTGAAGTGGTGGACGTGGTCGAATTGTTCAGGAGGCACCAAAAGAATGAGAATCACATTCTATTGAAAGGAAGGAGGACTGAGATTCTGAACAAAAATGTTTTATTAGGTAAAAGAATGTATAATATATATATACATTATAATATATATAACCATGGTTATATATAATGGTTATATATATATTTATATTGTATACATTATATATATATATATATATGATAGTTTTCTATGGGTGTTACTACATATATACATATGTGTGTATATATATATATATATATGTATGTATATATATATACATATAAATGATAATTTTCTATGGTTGCTACTACAAGATACCAGAAGCCTGGAGGCTGAAACCACAGAAGTGGACAGTGTCACATTTCTAGAGGCTAAAATGTTGGTAGGACATGCTCCTTTTGTAGGTATTGTGGATGGATCTGTTCCAGGCCCCTTTTCCAGCTTGAAGTATTGCTCTGGCTTTGGACTTCTTCACCGGGCCTTCTCCCTCAGTGCATATCTGTGTATCCGCACTCTCCCTTCTTAGAAGCACACAAGTCCTCCTGAATTAGGGGCCCAGTCTACTCAAATATGACCTCATCCTAGCTAGTGACATCTCCAGGGACCCTATTTCCAAATAAGGTCAGGCTCCCAGGTGCTGGGGTTTAGGACTGGGTTAGTTTATATGCATGAACACACACACACACACACACACACACACACGCGCGTGTGTATATATGTATTCCTGTATGTATTCCTATCTATGTGTATAGATAGAAAGGGAGGAAGGAATAGACGGGAAAAAGAAAATATGCCTAGCCAGTTAATAGACTTCACCTTCAACTTTTCAACGATGACCTTCAGAATGCACGACTGAAATTCCATTGAAAGAAAAGACCTGGATAGGTCAGTGAAAAATAAACTCTACATAGGAAGATGCAGAGGCTAGTATAGATTTTGTGGAAAGAGAAAGGATGGAAAGGGCTAGACCGTACCCAAAGGAATCCTCTAAGGCTGCTTTTCTGAGGTCTTGAGAAGAGACACTGGAAAGACACCCAATCCGTGAACAGAGAAAGAAACCATTGCAGAACAACAAGGGATCCTTTTAGAAAGACATGGCTCTCCTCAAGGTGTCCGCATGCGATGAGAAAACTCACTGAGATCCACCACATTCAAGCCCATCCAACAAGGCTCCAGACCCTTTTTGGAAAGCTTGTCTTTCTTTCATGGAGAGAGAATGAGTGAGTGAGAGAGAGCAGGAGAGAGGAGAAGGTCAGTGGGAGAAGCCGACTCCCCAAGGAGCTGGGAGCCCGAGGCGGGCCAAGATCCTGCCAGTCCCTCCGGGGTCATGACCTGAGCCCAAGGCAGTCGCTGAACTAACAGAGCCAGGCAGGCGCCCATCTCCAGAAATGGGTCAACAACAGCTGAGGAGCACCTGGGCGGCACCCTCAGTGAAGTGCCCAACTCTGGGTTCTGGCTCAAGGGGTGATCTCAGGCTCTTGAGATTGAGCCCTGAGGCTAGCTCTGGGCTCAGGGCGGCAGAGTCCACTAGGTCTCTCTTCGGGTCCTGCCCTTCCCCCCTTCCCCATGAAGTTTTCTCTTGCCCTGAAACAAACTAGGAAAAGCCTTTACAGAAATAAACAATGGTTGAGAGGGGGAGGGGTGGGGAGAGAAGCGACTGGCCCGGGGCGAGCGGGAGGTGCCCGAGATGCTGCCCGCCCTGCCAGGGCCGGGCTCCCTCAGCCGCCACAGCCACCGCCTCGCGAAACCGTCGCAGCCACGGCTGCAGCAACTCCCGCCCCGCCCCCCCGCCCCCCCCGCCCCCCGCCCCCCCCGCTGCAGCCCCCGCCACAGAAAACAGCTGAGCCCAGGGAGCCTTGGTGCAAGCCTCCAGGAGCGCCTCCAGCACCCTCTAGCGGGCTCTCTTGGGGCAGCGGGGCCAAAGATCCTTCAGGGAGGAGGCGAGGGCGGCGCCCAGGCGGGCCCGGCGGGGGAGGGGCAGGCAAGACCTGCAGGGAGATCCCCTTGGGATTGTTGGAGCTGCTGCAGGGCTTCATGCTGCTCTTGGCGACGCACCAGCCTGAGGACCCTGCCCTGCATCTGGCTCTTTCCTGAGCAGGGAGCCTGTTTGGCCCTCTCTCTCGGCCTGTCTCTCTCCCTCCTTCTCCTCTCTGTCTGTCCAAGGAAGGATGAAAACCTTCCAAGAAATCATCAAACAACCCTCCTGATTCTTGTCGTTCATGAGGTCCCCATGCGTCCACATTGGATTTTTACTTCTTGAATGGAAGGAATTGCTTGTTTGATAGACGCTTTGGACAGAAAGACAGAGACTTTGAGAGAGAGAGCCCAATTGGAGAGGGAGTACAAGAAGCGCAAGTGGGAGAGAGAGAAGCAGGCTTCCTGCTGAGCAGAGAGCCCCAGGCAGGGCTTGATCCCAAGACCCTGGCATCAGGACCCCAGCAGAAAGCAGCCACCCAGGTGCCCCACTCCATGATTCAATCCGTTTTTCACGATTCAGTCCGTTGCATTAGGCAACACGTTTTGAGGTCCTCCTCCACTGGGATAACACTAACCCACAGGTTGTGTTTTCCTTGGCACTTTTGTGATCACTGAGCATTTTAGGGATCTTTTCATGGGTTTCTTGGCTGATGATTTTCTCCTTGGCATATTGCTGTGCAAGGGTTTTCATTGTTTTGCAGGTACCTGCCTCTCCTTCTTGATTCCTAGTTATCCTCTCTCGAGTTGTAGACAGGTCCTTAGGTGGTATCTCCATGCAACCTTTCATACTTTTCGTCTTGTCCTTTGCTGGGCAAGATTTTGTGTTTGGAACCTTGGATTCGTAGAGTCCAACTTCCTAACCCTTCTTGGGCTTCCCGTTTTTGGTGGTGTGCTCCACTCATCTCTGCCACCTCCCCCAGATCCTCCAAAGGGCTTCCTATTGTATCTTCCAGACAACTTCTGATGTCTTCTTTCGTATGTAGGCTCCATCAGTCTGGAATAGCGTTCGGACCTCTTCTGTTCCACGTGGATATTCACGTCGTTTAGCACCGCTTGGTCAAAGTGTGCCCTTCCGTGTTGGTCTGTTTCCTCGGGTCATTTCAAGAGACCTTTTGTAAGACATCCTATCCCATCAGATTCTCCTCTCCCTCTCTTTCTCCCTCAGGCTTGCTCTCGCTTCTTTCTTCAGATTTGCCGGGGAATGACGAGCCCTTTTTCGTGTCCAGGGCAATAGGAGTACTGGCTTATCCAGGGACACAGACACTTGCTAGATCAGAAACGGGGTTGCATTGAATCCCTCCATCCTGTTGGGGTCCACTGAAACTGTACACTACCGTTCATCCAATCTCTGTACATGTTCTATTCCCCTAGGTAGCCTATGAACCTATTGGCCATCCCATGGATTGAGATCCTAAATTCCCCTCAGTCCTCTTGGATGGTATTCTGATTGGAGCCTTGCTGGGTAGAGATGGTATAAAATCTTTGGAGAGACCAAGTCCTCCTTTTGCTCTTCTCACTAATAGGATTTTCAAGCTTTGTTCGTATGTTTCAGGAGTCCATTTCATTTTCCTGAATTTTTAACTTCTATCTGATGACTTGGAGGAATTTACTTCCTGATTCTCATCCTTTGTCCATTCTCTGAGAATATCTTTCTATACACATTTCACTCTGTGTTTTTTATCCAGTTGTTGTACCTTCAGTGTTTCCCCCGCCCCTTCTTATACTCACTAGGATGCCCCGTCTAGGTTGGTAGAAGTCTTGTTCCATGTTAGGTTTTCAATACTACCGAATTTTGTTTCTGCCTTCGTGAGCTGATTCTGTCCCTCGTCGAAGCAGCACAGCGCTCTGTGTGGATGTGGGTATTGATGCAATCTAACCAAGTTCATCTTTTCATTAGAGTAGAGAAACCATTGACATTTCATGAAACGACGGAGCCCCTCAAACGATGCCCATTGTCTTGCATTTTCTTTGCTTCATCCCTTTGTACATCCCCATTTATTTATTTATTATTTTATTTCAATTATTGTTTTAGAAAAACATAGAGGATATTTGTGTCTCCAGGGGTACAGGAATGTGTTTCACCAGGTTTACACGACTCCCAGCCCTCATAGATCCCATTTTAAAAATCCCTGTTTTGTTCTTTAAATGTTTTTATTTATGGTTTTTTTTTTCATTTTTCTCTTTTGTTTTTAATTTTTATTTCAGCATACCAGTATTCCTTGTTTTTACCCCAAACCCAGTGCTCCATGCAATCTGGGCCCTCTCTAATAACCACCACCTGGTTCCCCCAACCTCCCACCCCTCGCCCCTTCAAAGCGCTCATGTTGATTTTCAGAGTCCTTAGTCTCTCATGTTTCACCTCCCCTTCCAGTGTCTTTAATTTTCATTTTTAATTCTAAATTTCCATTTGTATTTTCAACTTCCAATTGAATTAAATATATTTAATTTCACTTCATTTAAATTTTAATGAAAAAAATTTTTTAAAGGCTGATACATGCTGTCAGCCCCCAAATCTGTGGTCTCAGAAAGTACACAGAAAATGGGGAAAGGGAATGTAGACTTACAAAGATGAACCATTTCGCTTTTCTAGGTCCTTCTTTTTAAAGAGTAGAAAATATACTTTCCCAGAAAGAAACAAACTCAGAAGGAAAGAGTAGGATGAAAGTTACCTGAATCAGCCTATCAACAGATACTCAAACCAAAAACACTGGAAACTGCCAAAAGATGCCAACTGCTTTTAAATAATGGCAGACGACTTTAGGTAAGAATAACTTTCATGCAAATTGAAGTGGTGGACGTGGTCGAATTGTTCAGGAGGCACCAAAAGAATGAGCATCACATTCTATTGAAAGGAAGGAGGACTGAGATTCTGAACAAAAATGATTTATTAGGTAAAAGAATGTATAATATATATATACATTATAATATATATAACCATGGTTATATATAATGGTTATATATATATTTATATTGTATACATTATATATATATATATATATGATAGTTTTCTATGGGTGTTACTACATATATACATATGTGTGTATATATATATATATATATATATATATATGTATGTATATATATATACATATATATGATAATTTTCTATGGTTGCTACTACAAGATACCAGAAGCCTGGAGGCTGAAACCACAGAAGTGGACAGTGTCACATTTCTAGAGGCTAAAATGTTGGTAGGACATGCTCCTTTTGTAGGTATTGTGGATGGATCTGTTCCAGGCCCCTTTTCCAGCTTGAAGTATTGCTCTGGCTTTGGACTTCTTCACCGGGCCTTCTCCCTCAGTGCATATCTGTGTATCCGCACTCTCCCTTCTTAGAAGCACACAAGTCCTCCTGAATTAGGGGCCCAGTCTACTCAAATATGACCTCATCCTAGCTAGTGACATCTCCAGGGACCCTATTTCCAAATAAGGTCAGGCTCCCAGGTGCTGGGGTTTAGGACTGGGTTAGTTTATATGCATGAACACACACACACACACACACACACACACACACAAACACGCGCGTGTGTATATATGTATTCCTGTATGTATTCCTATCTATGTGTATAGATAGAAAGGGAGGAAGGAATAGACGGGAAAAAGAAAATATGCCTAGCCAGTTAATAGACTTCACCTTCAACTTTTCAACGATGACCTTCAGAATGCACGACTGAAATTCCATTGAAAGAAAAGACCTGGATAGGTCAGTGAAAAATAAACTCTACATAGGAAGATGCAGAGGCTAGTATAGATTTTGTGGAAAGAGAAAGGATGGAAAGGGCTAGACCGTACCCAAAGGAATCCTCTAAGGCTGCTTTTCTGAGGTCTTGAGAAGAGACACTGGAAAGACACCCAATCCGAGAACAGAGAAAGAAACCATTGCAGAACAACAAGGGATCCTTTTAGAAAGACATGGCTCTCCTCAAGGTGTCCGCATGCGATGAAAAAAACTCACTGAGATCCACCACATTCAAGCCCATCCAACAAGGCTCCAGACCCTTTTTGGAAAGCTTGTCTTTCTTTCATGGAGAGAGAGATGAGTGAGAGAGAGCAGGAGAGAGGAGAAGGTCAGTGGGAGAAGCCGACTCCCCAAGGAGCTGGGAGCCCGAGGCGGGCCAAGATCCTGCCAGTCCGGGGTCATGACCTGAGCCCAAGGCAGTCGCTGAACTAACAGAGCCAGGCAGGCGCCCATCTCCAGAAATGGGTCAACAACATCTGAGGAGCACCTGGGCGGCACCCTCAGTGAAGTGCCCAACTCTGGGTTCTGGCTCAAGGGGTGATCTCAGGCTCTTGAGATTGAGCCCTGAGGCTAGCTCTGGGCTCAGGGCGGCAGAGTCCACTAGGTCTCTCTTCGGGTCCTGCCCTTCCCCCCTTCCCCATGAAGTTTTCTCTTGCCCTGAAACAAACTAGGAAAAGCCTTTACAGAAATAAACAATGGTTGAGAGGGGGAGGGGTGGGGAGAGAAGCGACTGGCCCGGGGCAAGCGGGAGGTGCCCGAGATGCTGCCCGCCCTGCCAGGGCCGGGCTCCCTCAGCCGCCACAGCCACCGCCTCGCGAAACCGTCGCAGCCACGGCTGCAGCAACTCTCGCCGCCCCCGCCGCCCCCGCCGGCCCCGCCGCCCCCGCTGCAGCCCCCGCCACAGAAAACAGCTGAGCCCAGGGAGCCTTGGTGCAAGCCTCCAGGAGCGCCTCCAGCACCCTCTAGCGGGCTCTCTTGGGGCAGCGGGGCCAAAGATCCTTCAGGGAGGAGGCGAGGGCGGCGCCCAGGCGGGCCCGGCGGGGGAGGGGCAGGCAAGACCTGCAGGGAGATCCCCTTGGGATTGTTGGAGCTGCTGCAGGGCTTCATGCTGCTCTTGGCGACGCACCAGCCTGAGGACCCTGCCCTGCATCTGGCTCTTTCCTGAGCAGGGAGCCTGTTTGGCCCTCTCTCTCGGCCTGTCTCTCTCCCTCCTTCTCCTCTCTGTCTGTCCAAGGAAGGATGAAAACCTTCCAAGAAATCATCAAACAACCCTCCTGATTCTTGTCGTTGTCCGTGTTGGTCTGTTTCCTCGGGTCATTTCAAGAGACCTTTTGTAAGACATCCTATCCCATCAGATTCTCCTCTCCCTCTCTTTCTCCCTCAGGCTTGCTCTCGCTTCTTTCTTCAGATTTGCCGGGGAATGACGAGCCCTTTTCGTGTCCAGGGCAATAGGAGTACTGGCTTATCCAGGGACACAGACACTTGCTAGATCAGAAACGGGGTTGCATTGAATCCCTCCATCCAGTTGGGGTCCACTGAAACTGTACACTACCGTTCATCCAATCTCTGTACATGTTCTATTCCCCTAGGTAGCCTATGAACCTATTGGCCATCCCATGGATTGAGATCCTAAATTCCCCTCAGTCCTCTTGGATGGTATTCTGATTGGAGCCTTGCTGGGTAGAGATGGTATAAAATCTTTGGAGAGACCAAGTCCTCCTTTTGCTCTTCTCACTAATAGGATTTTCAAGCTTTGTTCGTATGTTTCAGGAGTCCATTTCATTTTCCTGAATTTTTAACTTCTATCTGATGACTTGGAGGAATTTACTTCCTGATTCTCATCCTTTGTCCATTCTCTGAGAATATCTTTCTATACACATTTCACTCTGTGTTTTTTTTATCCAGTTGTTGTACCTTCAGTGTTTCCCCCCCCCCTTCTTATACTCACTAGGATGCCCCGTCTAGGTTGGTAGAAGTCTTGTTCCATGTTAGGTTTTCAATACTACCGAATTTTGTTTCTGCCTTCGTGAGCTGATTCTGTCCCTCGTCGAAGCAGCACAGCGCTCTGTGTGGATGTGGGTATTGATGCAATCTAACCAAGTTCATCTTTTCATTAGAGTAGAGAAACCATTGACATTTCATGAAACGACGGAGCCCCTCAAACGATGCCCATTGTCTTGCATTTTCTTTGCTTCATCCCTTTGTACATCCCCATTTATTTATTTATTATTTTATTTCAATTATTGTTTTAGAAAAACATAGAGGATATTTGTGTCTCCAGGGGTACAGGAATGTGTTTCACCAGGTTTACACGACTCCCAGCCCTCATAGATCCCATTTTAAAAATCCCTGTTTTGTTCTTTAAATGTTTTTATTTATGGTTTTTTTTTTTTCATTTTTCTCTTTTGTTTTTAATTTTTATTTCAGCATACCAGTATTCCTTGTTTTTACCCCAAACCCAGTGCTCCATGCAATCTGGGCCCTCTCTAATAACCACCACCTGGTTCCCCCAACCTCCCACCCCTCGCCCCTTCAAAGCGCTCATGTTGATTTTCAGAGTCCTTAGTCTCTCATGTTTCACCTCCCCTTCCAGTGTCTTTAATTTTCATTTTTAATTCTAAATTTCCATTTGTATTTTCAACTTCCAATTGAATTAAATATATTTAATTTCACTTCATTTAAATTTTAATGAAAAAAATTTTTTTAAAGGCTGATACATGCTGTCAGCCCCCAAATCTGTGGTCTCAGAAAGTACACAGAAAATGGGGAAAGGGAATGTAGACTTACAAAGATGAACCATTTCGCTTTTCTAGGTCCTTCTTTTTAAAGAGTAGAAAATATACTTTCCCAGAAAGAAACAAACTCAGAAGGAAAGAGTAGGATGAAAGTTACCTGAATCAGCCTATCAACAGATACTCAAACCAAAAACACTGGAAACTGCCAAAAGATGCCAACTGCTTTTAAATAATGGCAGACGACTTTAGGTAAGAATAACTTTCATGCAAATTGAAGTGGTGGACGTGGTCGAATTGTTCAGGAGGCACCAAAAGAATGAGAATCACATTCTATTGAAAGGAAGGAGGACTGAGATTCTGAACAAAAATGATTTATTAGGTAAAAGAATGTATAATATATATATACATTATAATATATATAACCATGGTTATATATAATGGTTATATATATATTTATATTGTATACATTATATATATATATATATGATAGTTTTCTATGGGTGTTACTACATATATACATATGTGTATATATATATATATATATATATATATATATATGTATATATATATATATACATATATATGATAATTTTCTATGGTTGCTACTACAAGATACCAGAAGCCTGGAGGCTGAAAACCACAGAAGTGGACAGTGTCACATTTCTAGAGGCTAAAATGTTGGTAGGACATGCTCCTTTTGTAGGTATTGTGGATGGATCTGTTCCAGGCCCCTTTTCCAGCTTGAAGTATTGCTCTGGCTTTGGACTTCTTCACCGGGCCTTCTCCCTCAGTGCATATCTGTGTATCCGCACTCTCCCTTCTTAGAAGCACACAAGTCCTCCTGAATTAGGGGCCCAGTCTACTCAAATATGACCTCATCCTAGCTAGTGACATCTCCAGGGACCCTATTTCCAAATAAGGTCAGGCTCCCAGGTGCTGGGGTTTAGGACTGGGTTAGTTTATATGCATGAACACACACACACACACACACACACACACACACACACAAAAACACGCGCGTGTGTATATATGTATTCCTGTATGTATTCCTATCTATGTGTATAGATAGAAAGGGAGGAAGGAATAGACGGGAAAAAGAAAATATGCCTAGCCAGTTAATAGACTTCACCTTCAACTTTTCAACGATGACCTTCAGAATGCACGACTGAAATTCCATTGAAAGAAAAGACCTGGATAGGTCAGTGAAAAATAAACTCTACATAGGAAGATGCAGAGGCTAGTATAGATTTTATGGAAAGAGAAAGGATGGAAAGGGCTAGACCGTACCCAAAGGAATCCTCTAAGGCTGCTTTTCTGAGGTCTTGAGAAGAGACACTGGAAAGACACCCAATCCGTGAACAGAGAAAGAAACCATTGCAGAACAACAAGGGATCCTTTTAGAAAGACATGGCTCTCCTCAAGGTGTCCGCATGCGATGAGAAAACTCACTGAGATCCACCACATTCAAGCCCATCCAACAAGGCTCCAGACCCTTTTTGGAAAGCTTGTCTTTCTTTCATGGAGAGAGAATGAGTGAGAGAGAGCAGGAGAGAGGAGAAGGTCAGTGGGAGAAGCCGACTCCCCAAGGAGCTGGGAGCCCGAGGCGGGACAAGATCCTGCCAGTCCGGGGTCATGACCTGAGCCCAAGGCAGTCGCTGAACTAACAGAGCCAGGCAGGCGCCCATCTCCAGAAATGGGTCAACAACAGCTGAGGAGCACCTGGGCGGCACCCTCAGTGAAGTGCCCAACTCTGGGTTCTGGCTCAAGGGGTGATCTCAGGCTCTTGAGATTGAGCCCTGAGGCTAGCTCTGGGCTCAGGGCGGCAGAGTCCACTAGGTCTCTCTCTCGGGTCCTGCCCTTCCCCCCTTCCCCATGAAGTTTTCTCTTGCCCTGAAACAAACTAGGAAAAGCCTTTACAGAAATAAACAATGGTTGAGAGGGGGAGGGGTGGGGAGAGAAGCGACTGGCCCGGGGCGAGCGGGAGGTGCCCGAGATGCTGCCCGCCCTGCCAGGGCCGGGCTCCCTCAGCCGCCACAGCCACCGCCTCGCGAAACCGTCGCAGCCACGGCTGCAGCAACTCCCGCCGCCCCCGCCGCCCCCGCCGCCCCCGCCGGCCCCGCCGCCCCCGCTGCAGCCCCCGCCACAGAAAACAGCTGAGCCCAGGGAGCCTTGGTGCAAGCCTCCAGGAGCGCCTCCAGCACCCTCTAGCGGGCTCTCTTGGGGCAGCGGGGGGCAAAGATCCTTCAGGGAGGAGGCGAGGGCGGCGCCCAGGCGGGCCCGGCGGGGGAGGGGCAGGCAAGACCTGCAGGGAGATCCCCTTGGGATTGTTGGAGCTGCTGCAGGGCTTCATGCTGCTCTTGGCGACGCACCAGCCTGAGGACCCTGCCCTGCATCTGGCTCTTTCCTGAGCAGGGAGCCTGTTTGGCCCTCTCTCTCGGCCTGTCTCTCTCCCTCCTTCTCCTCTCTGTCTGTCCAAGGAAGGATGAAAACCTTCCAAGAAATCATCAAACAACCCTCCTGATTCTTGTCGTTCATGAGGTCCCCATGCGTCCACATTGGATTTTTTCTTCTTGAATGGAAGGAATTGCTTGTTTGATAGACGCTTTGGACAGAAAGACAGAGACTTTGAGAGAGGGAGCCCAATTGGAGAGGGAGTACAAGAAGCGCAAGTGGGAGAGAGAGAAGCAGGCTTCCTGCTGAGCAGAGAGCCCCAGGCAGGGCTTGATCCCAAGACCCTGGCATCAGGACCCCAGCAGAAAGCAGCCACCCAGGTGCCCCACTCCATGATTCAATCCGTTTTTCACGATTCAGTCCGTTGCATTAGGCAACACGCTTTGAGGTCCTCCTCCACTGGGATAACACTAACCCGCAGGTTGTGTTTTCCTTGGCACTTTTGTGATCACTGAGCATTTTAGGAATCTTTTCATGGGTTTCTTGGCTAATGATTTTCTCCTTGGCATATTGCTGTGCAAGGGTTTTCATTGTTTTGCAGGTACCTGCCTCTCCTTCTTGATTCCTAGCTATCCTCTCTCGAGTTGTAGACAGGTCCTTAGGTGGTATCTCCATGCAACCTTTCATACTTTTCGTCTTGTCCTTTGCTGGGCAAGATTTTGTGTTTGGAACCTTGGATTCGTAGAGTCCAACTTCCTAACCCTTCTTGGGCTTCCCGTTTTTGGTGGTGTGCTCCACTCATCTCTGCCACCTCCCCCAGATCCTCCAAAGGGCTTCCTATTGTATCTTCCAGACAACTTCTGATGTCTTCTTTCGTATGTAGGCTCCATCAGTCTGGAATAGCGTTCGGACCTCTTCTGTTCCACGTGGATATTCACGTCGTTTAGCACCGCTTGGTCAAAGTGTGCCCTTCCGTGTTGGTCTGTTTCCTCGGGTCATTTCAAGAGACCTTTTGTAAGACATCCTATCCCATCAGATTCTCCTCTCCCTCTCTTTCTCCCTCAGGCTTGCTCTCGCTTCTTTCTTCAGATTTGCCGGGGAATGACGAGCCCTTTTCGTGTCCAGGGCAATAGGAGTACTGGCTTATCCAGGGACACAGACACTTGCTAGATCAGAAACGGGGTTGCATTGAATCCCTCCATCCAGTTGGGGTCCACTGAAACTGTACACTACCGTTCATCCAATCTCTGTACATGTTCTATTCCCCTAGGTAGCCTATGAACCTATTGGCCATCCCATGGATTGAGATCCTAAATTCCCCTCAGTCCTCTTGGATGGTATTCTGATTGGAGCCTTGCTGGGTAGAGATGGTATAAAATCTTTGGAGAGACCAAGTCCTCCTTTTGCTCTTCTCACTAATAGGATTTTCAAGCTTTGTTCGTATGTTTCAGGAGTCCATTTCATTTTCCTGAATTTTTAACTTCTATCTGATGACTTGGAGGAATTTACTTCCTGATTCTCATCCTTTGTCCATTCTCTGAGAATATCTTTCTATACACATTTCACTCTGTGTTTTTTATCCAGTTGTTGTACCTTCAGTGTTTCCCCCGCCCCTTCTTATACTCACTAGGATGCCCCGTCTAGGTTGGTAGAAGTCTTGTTCCATGTTAGGTTTTCAATACTACCGAATTTTGTTTCTGCCTTCGTGAGCTGATTCTGTCCCTCGTCGAAGCAGCACAGCGCTCTGTGTGGATGTGGGTATTGATGCAATCTAACCAAGTTCATCTTTTCATTAGAGTAGAGAAACCATTGACATTTCATGAAACGACGGAGCCCCTCAAACGATGCCCATTGTCTTGCATTTTCTTTGCTTCATCCCTTTGTACATCCCCATTTATTTATTTATTATTTTATTTCAATTATTGTTTTAGAAAAACATAGAGGATATTTGTGTCTCCAGGGGTACAGGAATGTGTTTCACCAGGTTTACACGACTCCCAGCCCTCATAGATCCCATTTTAAAAATCCCTGTTTTGTTCTTTAAATGTTTTTATTTATGGTTTTTTTTTTCATTTTTCTCTTTTGTTTTTAATTTTTATTTCAGCATACCAGTATTCCTTGTTTTTACCCCAAACCCAGTGCTCCATGCAATCTGGGCCCTCTCTAATAACCACCACCTGGTTCCCCCAACCTCCCACCCCTCGCCCCTTCAAAGCGCTCATGTTGATTTTCAGAGTCCTTAGTCTCTCATGTTTCACCTCCCCTTCCAGTGTCTTTAATTTTCATTTTTAATTCTAAATTTCCATTTGTATTTTCAACTTCCAATTGAATTAAATATATTTAATTTCACTTCATTTAAATTTTAATGAAAAAATTTTTTAAAGGCTGATACATGCTGTCAGCCCCCAAATCTGTGGTCTCAGAAAGTACACAGAAAATGGGGAAAGGGAACGTAGACTTACAAAGATGAACCATTTCGCTTTTCTAGGTCCTTCTTTTTAAAGAGTAGAAAAGTAGAAAGAAACAAACTCAGAAGGAAAGAGTAGGATAAAGTTACTTTCAGCCTATCAACAGAACTCAAAAAAAAAACAAACTGCAAAAGATGCCAGCTTTTAAATAATGGCAACGACTTAGGAAGAAAACTTTCATGTTACCTGGGTGGCTCAGCCTATCAACAGATACTCAATCCCAGTGTCCTGGGATCGAAAAACATCGGGCTGGAAACAGGGAGCCAAAAGATGCCTGCCTCTCTGTCTGCTTGCTTGCTCTCTCCCCTTCTCTGGCAGACGACTTTAGGTAAGAATAACTTTCATGCAAATTGAAGTGGTGGACGTGGTCGAATTGTTCAGGAGGCACCAAAAGAATGAGAATCACATTCTATTGAAAGGAAGGAGGACTGAGATTCTGAACAAAAATGATTTATTAGGTAAAAGAATGTATAATATATATATACATTATAATATATATAACCATGGTTATATATAATGGTTATATATATATTTATATTGTATACATTATATATATATATATATGATAGTTTTCTATGGGTGTTACTACATATATACATATGTGTGTATATATATATATATATATATATATGTATGTATATATATATACATATATATGATAATTTTCTATGGTTGCTACTACAAGATACCAGAAGCCTGGAGGCTGAAACCACAGAAGTGGACAGTGTCACATTTCTAGAGGCTAAAATGTTGGTAGGACATGCTCCTTTTGTAGGTATTGTGGATGGATCTGTTCCAGGCCCCTTTTCCAGCTTGAAGTATTGCTCTGGCTTTGGACTTCTTCACCGGGCCTTCTCCCTCAGTGCATATCTGTGTATCCGCACTCTCCCTTCTTAGAAGCACACAAGTCCTCCTGAATTAGGGGCCCAGTCTACTCAAATATGACCTCATCCTAGCTAGTGACATCTCCAGGGACCCTATTTCCAAATAAGGTCAGGCTCCCAGGTGCTGGGGTTTAGGACTGGGTTAGTTTATATGCATGAACACACACACACACACACACACACACACACACACAAACACGCGCGTGTGTATATATGTATTCCTGTATGTATTCCTATCTATGTGTATAGATAGAAAGGGAGGAAGGAATAGACGGGAAAAAGAAAATATGCCTAGCCAGTTAATAGACTTCACCTTCAACTTTTCAACGATGACCTTCAGAATGCACGACTGAAATTCCATTGAAAGAAAAGACCTGGATAGGTCAGTGAAAAATAAACTCTACATAGGAAGATGCAGAGGCTAGTATAGATTTTGTGGAAAGAGAAAGGATGGAAAGGGCTAGACCGTACCCAAAGGAATCCTCTAAGGCTGCTTTTCTGAGGTCTTGAGAAGAGACACTGGAAAGACACCCAATCCGTGAACAGAGAAAGAAACCATTGCAGAACAACAAGGGATCCTTTTAGAAAGACATGGCTCTCCTCAAGGTGTCCGCATGCGATGAGAAAAAACTCACTGAGATCCACCACATTCAAGCCCATCCAACAAGGCTCCAGACCCTTTTTGGAAAGCTTGTCTTTCTTTCATGGAGAGAGAATGAGTGAGAGAGAGCAGGAGAGAGGAGAAGGTCAGTGGGAGAAGCCGACTCCCCAAGGAGCTGGGAGCCCGAGGCGGGCCAAGATCCTGCCAGTCCGGGGTCATGACCTGAGCCCAAGGCAGTCGCTGAACTAACAGAGCCAGGCAGGCGCCCATCTCCAGAAATGGGTCAACAACAGCTGAGGAGCACCTGGGCGGCACCCTCAGTGAAGTGCCCAACTCTGGGTTCTGGCTCAAGGGGTGATCTCAGGCTCTTGAGATTGAGCCCTGAGGCTAGCTCTGGGCTCAGGGCGGCAGAGTCCACTAGGTCTCTCTTCGGGTCCTGCCCTTCCCCCCTTCCCCATGAAGTTTTCTCTTGCCCTGAAACAAACTAGGAAAAGCCTTTACAGAAATAAACAATGGTTGAGAGGGGGAGGGGTGGGGAGAGAAGCGACTGGCCCGGGGCGAGCGGGAGGTGCCCGAGATGCTGCCCGCCCTGCCAGGGCCGGGCTCCCTCAGCCGCCACAGCCACCGCCTCGCGAAACCGTCGCAGCCACGGCTGCAGCAACTCCCGCCGCCCCCGCCGCCCCCGCCGCCCCCGCCGGCCCCGCCGCCCCCGCTGCAGCCCCCGCCACAGAAAAAAACAGCTGAGCCCAGGGAGCCTTGGTGCAAGCCTCCAGGAGCGCCTCCAGCACCCTCTAGCGGGCTCTCTTGGGGCAGCGGGGCCAAAGATCCTTCAGGGAGGAGGCGAGGGCGGCGCCCAGGCGGGCCCGGCGGGGGAGGGGCAGGCAAGACCTGCAGGGAGATCCCCTTGGGATTGTTGGAGCTGCTGCAGGGCTTCATGCTGCTCTTGGCGACGCACCAGCCTGAGGACCCTGCCCTGCATCTGGCTCTTTCCTGAGCAGGGAGCCTGTTTGGCCCTCTCTCTCGGCCTGTCTCTCTCCCTCCTTCTCCTCTCTGTCTGTCCAAGGAAGGATGAAAACCTTCCAAGAAATCATCAAACAACCCTCCTGATTCTTGTCGTTCATGAGGTCCCCATGCGTCCACATTGGATTTTTACTTCTTGAATGGAAGGAATTGCTTGTTTGATAGACGCTTTGGACAGAAAGACAGAGACTTTGAGAGAGGGAGCCCAATTGGAGAGGGAGTACAAGAAGCGCAAGTGGGAGAGAGAGAAGCAGGCTTCCTGCTGAGCAGAGAGCCCCAGGCAGGGCTTGATCCCAAGACCCTGGCATCAGGACCCCAGCAGAAAGCAGCCACCCAGGTGCCCCACTCCATGATTCAATCCGTTTTTCACGATTCAGTCCGTTGCATTAGGCAAACACGCTTTGAGGTCCTCCTCCACTGGGATAACACTAACCCACAGGTTGTGTTTTCCTTGGCACTTTTGTGATCACTGAGCATTTTAGGAATCTTTTCATGGGTTTCTTGGCTGATGATTTTCTCCTTGGCATATTGCTGTGCAAGGGTTTTCATTGTTTTGCAGGTACCTGCCTCTCCTTCTTGATTCCTAGTTATCCTCTCTCGAGTTGTAGACAGGTCCTTAGGTGGTATCTCCATGCAACCTTTCATACTTTTCGTCTTGTCCTTTGCTGGGCAAGATTTTGTGTTTGGAACCTTGGATTCGTAGAGTCCAACTTCCTAACCCTTCTTGGGCTTCCCGTTTTTGGTGGTGGTGTGCTCCACTCATCTCTGCCACCTCCCCCAGATCCTCCAAAGGGCTTCCTATTGTATCTTCCAGACAACTTCTGATGTCTTCTTTCGTATGTAGGCTCCATCAGTCTGGAATAGCGTTCGGACCTCTTCTGTTCCACGTGGATATTCACGTCGTTTAGCACCGCTTGGTCAAAGTGTGCCCTTCCGTGTTGGTCTGTTTCCTCGGGTCATTTCAAGAGACCTTTTGTAAGACATCCTATCCCATCAGATTCTCCTCTCCTCTCTTTCTTCTCCCTCAGGCTTGCTCTCGCTTCTTTCTTCAGATTTGCCGGGGAATGACGAGCCCTTTTCGTGTCCAGGGCAATAGGAGTACTGGCTTATCCAGGGACACAGACACTTGCTAGATCAGAAACGGGGTTGCATTGAATCCCTCCATCCTCCAGTTGGGGTCCACTGAAACTGTACACTACCGTTCATCCAATCTCTGTACATGTTCTATTCCCCTAGGTAGCCTATGAACCTATTGGCCATCCCATGGATTGAGATCCTAAATTCCCCTCAGTCCTCTTGGATGGTATTCTGATTGGAGCCTTGCTGGGTAGAGATGGTATAAAATCTTTGGAGAGACCAAGTCCTCCTTTTGCTCTTCTCACTAATAGGATTTTCAAGCTTTGTTCGTATGTTTCAGGAGTCCATTTCATTTTCCTGAATTTTTAACTTCTATCTGATGACTTGGAGGAATTTACTTCCTGATTCTCATCCTTTGTCCATTCTCTGAGAATATCTTTCTATACACATTTCACTCTGTGTTTTTTATCCAGTTGTTGTACCTTCAGTGTTTCCCCCCCGCCCCTTCTTATACTCACTAGGATGCCCCGTCTAGGTTGGTAGAAGTCTTGTTCCATGTTAGGTTTTCAATACTACCGAATTTTGTTTCTGCCTTCGTGAGCTGATTCTGTCCCTCGTCGAAGCAGCACAGCGCTCTGTGTGGATGTGGGTATTGATGCAATCTAACCAAGTTCATCTTTTCATTAGAGTAGAGAAACCATTGACATTTCATGAAACGACGGAGCCCCTCAAACGATGCCCATTGTCTTGCATTTTCTTTGCTTCATCCCTTTGTACATCCCCATTTATTTATTTATTATTTTATTTCAATTATTGTTTTAGAAAAACATAGAGGATATTTGTGTCTCCAGGGGTACAGGAATGTGTTTTTCACCAGGTTTACACGACTCCCAGCCCTCATAGATCCCATTTTAAAAATCCCTGTTTTGTTCTTTAAATGTTTTTATTTATGGTTTTTTTTTTTCATTTTTCTCTTTTGTTTTTAATTTTTATTTCAGCATACCAGTATTCCTTGTTTTTACCCCAAACCCAGTGCTCCATGCAATCTGGGCCCTCTCTAATAACCACCACCTGGTTCCCCCAACCTCCCACCCCTCGCCCCTTCAAAGCGCTCATGTTGATTTTCAGAGTCCTTAGTCTCTCATGTTTCACCTCCCCTTCCAGTGTCTTTAATTTTCATTTTTAATTCTAAATTTCCATTTGTATTTTCAACTTCCAATTGAATTAAATATATTTAATTTCACTTCATTTAAATTTTAATGAAAAAAATTTTTAAAGGCTGATACATGCTGTCAGCCCCCAAATCTGTGGTCTCAGAAAGTACACAGAAAATGGGGAAAGGGAATGTAGACTTACAAAGATGAACCATTTCGCTTTTCTAGGTCCTTCTTTTTAAAGAGTAGAAAATATACTTTCCCAGAAAGAAACAAACTCAGAAGGAAAGAGTAGGATGAAAGTTACCTGAATCAGCCTATCAACAGATACTCAAACCAAAAACACTGGAAACTGCCAAAAGATGCCAACTGCTTTTAAATAATGGCAGACGACTTTAGGTAAGAATAACTTTCATGCAAATTGAAGTGGTGGACGTGGTCGAATTGTTCAGGAGGCACCAAAAGAATGAGAATCACATTCTATTGAAAGGAAGGAGGACTGAGATTCTGAACAAAAATGATTTATTAGGTAAAAGAATGTATAATATATATATACATTATAATATATATAACCATGGTTATATATAATGGTTATATATATATTTATATTGTATACATTATATATATATATATATGATAGTTTTTTTCTATGGGTGTTACTACATATATACATATGTGTATATATATATATATATAATATATATATGTATGTATGTATATATATATACATATATATGATAATTTTCTATGGTTGCTACTACAAGATACCAGAAGCCTGGAGGCTGAAACCACAGAAGTGGACAGTGTCACATTTCTAGAGGCTAAAATGTTGGTAGGACATGCTCCTTTTGTAGGTATTGTGGATGGATCTGTTCCAGGCCCCTTTTCCAGCTTGAAGTATTGCTCTGGCTTTGGACTTCTTCACCGGGCCTTCTCCCTCAGTGCATATCTGTGTATCCGCACTCTCCCTTCTTAGAAGCACACAAGTCCTCCTGAATTAGGGGCCCAGTCTACTCAAATATGACCTCATCCTAGCTAGTGACATCTCCAGGGACCCTATTTCCAAATAAGGTCAGGCTCCCAGGTGCTGGGGTTTAGGACTGGGTTAGTTTATATGCATGAACACACACACACACACACACACACACACACACAAACACGCGCGTGTGTATATATGTATTCCTGTATGTATTCCTATCTATGTGTATAGATAGAAAGGGAGGAAGGAATAGACGGGAAAAAGAAAATATGCCTAGCCAGTTAATAGACTTCACCTTCAACTTTTCAACGATGACCTTCAGAATGCACGACTGAAATTCCATTGAAAGAAAAGACCTGGATAGGTCAGTGAAAAATAAACTCTACATAGGAAGATGCAGAGGCTAGTATAGATTTTGTGGAAAGAGAAAGGATGGAAAGGGCTAGACCGTACCCAAAGGAATCCTCTAAGGCTGCTTTTCTGAGGTCTTGAGAAGAGACACTGGAAAGACACCCAATCCGAGAACAGAGAAAGAAACCATTGCAGAACAACAAGGGATCCTTTTAGAAAGACATGGCTCTCCTCAAGGTGTCCGCATGCGATGAAAAAACTCACTGAGATCCACCACATTCAAGCCCATCCAACAAGGCTCCAGACCCTTTTTGGAAAGCTTGTCTTTCTTTCATGGAGAGAGAATGAGTGAGAGAGAGCAGGAGAGAGGAGAAGGTCAGTGGGAGAAGCCGACTCCCCAAGGAGCTGGGAGCCCGAGGCGGGCCAAGATCCTGCCAGTCCGGGGTCATGACCTGAGCCCAAGGCAGTCGCTGAACTAACAGAGCCAGGCAGGCGCCCATCTCCAGAAATGGGTCAACAACATCTGAGGAGCACCTGGGCGGCACCCTCAGTGAAGTGCCCAACTCTGGGTTCTGGCTCAAGGGGTGATCTCAGGCTCTTGAGATTGAGCCCTGAGGCTAGCTCTGGGCTCAGGGCGGCAGAGTCCACTAGGTCTCTCTTCGGGTCCTGCCCTTCCCCCCTTCCCCATGAAGTTTTCTCTTGCCCTGAAACAAACTAGGAAAAGCCTTTACAGAAATAAACAATGGTTGAGAGGGGGAGGGGTGGGGAGAGAAGCGACTGGCCCGGGGCAAGCGGGAGGTGCCCGAGATGCTGCCCGCCCTGCCAGGGCCGGGCTCCCTCAGCCGCCACAGCCACCCGCCTCGCGCGAAACCGTCGCAGCCACGGCTGCAGCAACTCTCGCCGCCCCCGCCGCCCCCGCCGGCCCCGCCGCCCCCGCTGCAGCCCCCGCCACAGAAAACAGCTGAGCCCAGGGAGCCTTGGTGCAAGCCTCCAGGAGCGCCTCCAGCACCCTCTAGCGGGCTCTCTTGGGGCAGCGGGGCCAAAGATCCTTCAGGGAGGAGGCGAGGGCGGCGCCCAGGCGGGCCCGGCGGGGGAGGGGCAGGCAAGACCTGCAGGGAGATCCCCTTGGGATTGTTGGAGCTGCTGCAGGGCTTCATGCTGCTCTTGGCGACGCACCAGCCTGAGGACCCTGCCCTGCATCTGGCTCTTTCCTGAGCAGGGAGCCTGTTTGGCCCTCTCTCTCGGCCTGTCTCTCTCCCTCCTTCTCCTCTCTGTCTGTCCAAGGAAGGATGAAAACCTTCCAAGAAATCATCAAACAACCCTCCTGATTCTTGTCGTTGTCCGTGTTGGTCTGTTTCCTCGGGTCATTTCAAGAGACCTTTTGTAAGACATCCTATCCCATCAGATTCTCCTCTCCCTCTCTCTTCTCCCTCAGGCTTGCTCTCGCTTCTTTCTTCAGATTTGCCGGGGAATGACGAGCCCTTTTCGTGTCCAGGGCAATAGGAGTACTGGCTTATCCAGGGACACAGACACTTGCTAGATCAGAAACGGGGTTGCATTGAATCCCTCCATCCAGTTGGGGTCCACTGAAACTGTACACTACCGTTCATCCAATCTCTGTACATGTTCTATTCCCCTAGGTAGCCTATGAACCTATTGGCCATCCCATGGATTGAGATCCTAAATTCCCCTCAGTCCTCTTGGATGGTATTCTGATTGGAGCCTTGCTGGGTAGAGATGGTATAAAATCTTTGGAGAGACCAAGTCCTCCTTTTGCTCTTCTCACTAATAGGATTTTCAAGCTTTGTTCGTATGTTTCAGGAGTCCATTTCATTTTCCTGAATTTTTAACTTCTATCTGATGACTTGGAGGAATTTACTTCCTGATTCTCATCCTTTGTCCATTCTCTGAGAATATCTTTCTATACACATTTCACTCTGTGTTTTTTATCCAGTTGTTGTACCTTCAGTGTTTCCCCCCGCCCCTTCTTATACTCACTAGGATGCCCCGTCTAGGTTGGTAGAAGTCTTGTTCCATGTTAGGTTTTCAATACTACCGAATTTTGTTTCTGCCTTCGTGAGCTGATTCTGTCCCTCGTCGAAGCAGCACAGCGCTCTGTGTGGATGTGGGTATTGATGCAATCTAACCAAGTTCATCTTTTCATTAGAGTAGAGAAACCATTGACATTTCATGAAACGACGGAGCCCCTCAAACGATGCCCATTGTCTTGCATTTTCTTTGCTTCATCCCTTTGTACATCCCCATTTATTTATTTATTATTTTATTTCAATTATTGTTTTAGAAAAACATAGAGGATATTTGTGTCTCCAGGGGTACAGGAATGTGTTTCACCAGGTTTACACGACTCCCAGCCCTCATAGATCCCATTTTAAAAATCCCTGTTTTGTTCTTTAAATGTTTTTATTTATGGTTTTTTTTTTCATTTTTCTCTTTTGTTTTTAATTTTTATTTCAGCATACCAGTATTCCTTGTTTTTACCCCAAACCCAGTGCTCCATGCAATCTGGGCCCTCTCTAATAACCACCACCTGGTTCCCCCAACCTCCCACCCCTCGCCCCTTCAAAGCGCTCATGTTGATTTTCAGAGTCCTTAGTCTCTCATGTTTCACCTCCCCTTCCAGTGTCTTTAATTTTCATTTTTAATTCTAAATTTCCATTTGTATTTTCAACTTCCAATTGAAATAAATATATTTAATTTCACTTCATTTAAATTTTAATGAAAAAAATTTTTAAAGGCTGATACATGCTGTCAGCCCCCAAATCTGTGGTCTCAGAAAGTACACAGAAAATGGGGAAAGGGAATGTAGACTTACAAAGATGAACCATTTCGCTTTTCTAGGTCCTTCTTTTTAAAGAGTAGAAAATATACTTTCCCAGAAAGAAACAAAAACTCAGAAGGAAAGAGTAGGATGAAAGTTACCTGAATCAGCCTATCAACAGATACTCAAACCAAAAACACTGGAAACTGCCAAAAGATGCCAACTGCTTTTAAATAATGGCAGACGACTTTAGGTAAGAATAACTTTCATGCAAATTGAAGTGGTGGACGTGGTCGAATTGTTCAGGAGGCACCAAAAGAATGAGAATCACATTCTATTGAAAGGAAGGAGGACTGAGATTCTGAACAAAAATGATTTATTAGGTAAAAGAATGTATAATATATATATACATTATAATATATATAACCATGGTTATATATAATGGTTATATATATATTTATATTGTATACATTATATATATATATATATGATAGTTTTCTATGGGTGTTACTACATATATACATATGTGTATATATATATATATATATATATATATATATGTATGTATATATATATACATATATATGATAATTTTCTATGGTTGCTACTACAAGATACCAGAAGCCTGGAGGCTGAAACCACAGAAGTGGACAGTGTCACATTTCTAGAGGCTAAAATGTTGGTAGGACATGCTCCTTTTGTAGGTATTGTGGATGGATCTGTTCCAGGCCCCTTTTCCAGCTTGAAGTATTGCTCTGGCTTTGGACTTCTTCACCGGGCCTTCTCCCTCAGTGCATATCTGTGTATCCGCACTCTCCCTTCTTAGAAGCACACAAGTCCTCCTGAATTAGGGGCCCAGTCTACTCAAATATGACCTCATCCTAGCTAGTGACATCTCCAGGGACCCTATTTCCAAATAAGGTCAGGCTCCCAGGTGCTGGGGTTTAGGACTGGGTTAGTTTATATGCATGAACACACACACACACACACACACACACACACACACACAAACACGCGCGTGTGTATATATGTATTCCTGTATGTATTCCTATCTATGTGTATAGATAGAAAGGGAGGAAGGAATAGACGGGAAAAAGAAAATATGCCTAGCCAGTTAATAGACTTCACCTTCAACTTTTCAACGATGACCTTCAGAATGCACGACTGAAATTCCATTGAAAGAAAAGACCTGGATAGGTCAGTGAAAAATAAACTCTACATAGGAAGATGCAGAGGCTAGTATAGATTTTGTGGAAAGAGAAAGGATGGAAAGGGCTAGACCGTACCCAAAGGAATCCTCTAAGGCTGCTTTTCTGAGGTCTTGAGAAGAGACACTGGAAAGACACCCAATCCGTGAACAGAGAAAGAAACCATTGCAGAACAACAAGGGATCCTTTTAGAAAGACATGGCTCTCCTCAAGGTGTCCGCATGCGATGAGAAAACTCACTGAGATCCACCACATTCAAGCCCATCCAACAAGGCTCCAGACCCTTTTTGGAAAGCTTGTCTTTCTTTCATGGAGAGAGAATGAGTGAGAGAGAGCAGGAGAGAGGAGAAGGTCAGTGGGAGAAGCCGACTCCCCAAGGAGCTGGGAGCCCGAGGCGGGCCAAGATCCTGCCAGTCCGGGGTCATGACCTGAGCCCAAGGCAGTCGCTGAACTAACAGAGCCAGGCAGGCGCCCATCTCCAGAAATGGGTCAACAACAGCTGAGGAGCACCTGGGCGGCACCCTCAGTGAAGTGCCCAACTCTGGGTTCTGGCTCAAGGGGTGATCTCAGGCTCTTGAGATTGAGCCCTGAGGCTAGCTCTGGGCTCAGGGCGGCAGAGTCCACTAGGTCTCTCTTCGGGTCCTGCCCTTCCCCCCTTCCCCATGAAGTTTTCTCTTGCCCTGAAACAAACTAGGAAAAGCCTTTACAGAAATAAACAATGGTTGAGAGGGGGAGGGGTGGGGAGAGAAGCGACTGGCCCGGGGCGAGCGGGAGGTGCCCGAGATGCTGCCCGCCCTGCCAGGGCCGGGCTCCCTCAGCCGCCACAGCCACCGCCTCGCGAAACCGTCGCAGCCACGGCTGCAGCAACTCCCGCCGCCCCCCGCCGCCCCCGCCGCCCCCGCCGCCCCGCCCGCCCCCGCTGCAGCCCCCGCCACACAAAAAACAGCTGAGCCCAGGGAGCCTTGGTGCAAGCCTCCAGGAGCGCCTCCAGCACCCTCTAGCGGGCTCTCTTGGGGCAGCGGGGCCAAAGATCCTTCAGGGAGGAGGCGAGGGCGGCGCCCAGGCGGGCCCGGCGGCGGGGGAGGGGCAGGCAAGACCTGCAGGGAGATCCCCTTGGGATTGTTGGAGCTGCTGCAGGGCTTCATGCTGCTCTTGGCGACGCACCAGCCTGAGGACCCTGCCCTGCATCTGGCTCTTTCCTGAGCAGGGAGCCTGTTTGGCCCTCTCTCTCGGCCTGTCTCTCTCCCTCCTTCTCCTCTCTGTCTGTCCAAGGAAGGATGAAAACCTTCCAAGAAATCATCAAACAACCCTCCTGATTCTTGTCGTTCATGAGGTCCCCATGCGTCCACATTGGATTTTTTTCTTCTTGAATGGAAGGAATTGCTTGTTTGATAGACGCTTTGGACAGAAAGACAGAGACTTTGAGAGAGGGAGCCCAATTGGAGAGGGAGTACAAGAAGCGCAAGTGGGAGAGAGAGAAGCAGGCTTTCCTGCTGAGCAGAGAGCCCCAGGCAGGGCTTGATCCCAAGACCCTGGCATCAGGACCCCAGCAGAAAGCAGCCACCCAGGTGCCCCACTCCATGATTCAATCCGTTTTTCACGATTCAGTCCGTTGCATTAGGCAACACGCTTTGAGGTCCTCCTCCACTGGGATAACACTAACCCGCAGGTTGTGTTTTCCTTGGCACTTTTGTGATCACTGAGCATTTTAGGAATCTTTTCATGGGTTTCTTGGCTGATGATTTTCTCCTTGGCATATTGCTGTGCAAGGGTTTTCATTGTTTTGCAGGTACCTGCCTCTCCTTCTTGATTCCTAGCTATCCTCTCTCGAGTTGTAGACAGGTCCTTAGGTGGTATCTCCATGCAACCTTTCATACTTTTTTTCGTCTTGTCCTTTGCTGGGCAAGATTTTGTGTTTGGAACCTTGGATTCGTAGAGTCCAACTTCCTAACCCTTCTTGGGCTTCCCGTTTTTGGGTGGTGTGCTCCACTCATCTCTGCCACCTCCCCCCAGATCCTCCAAAGGGCTTCCTATTGTATCTTCCAGACAACTTCTGATGTCTTCTTTCGTATGTAGGCTCCATCAGTCTGGAATAGCGTTCGGACCTCTTCTGTTCCACGTGGATATTCACGTCGTTTAGCACCGCTTGGTCAAAGTGTGCCCTTCCGTGTTGGTCTGTTTCCTCGGGTCATTTCAAGAGACCTTTTGTAAGACATCCTATCCCATCAGATTCTCCTCTCCCTCTCTTTCTCCCTCAGGCTTGCTCTCGCTTCTTTCTTCAGATTTGCCGGGGAATGACGAGCCCTTTTCGTGTCCAGGGCAATAGGAGTACTGGCTTATCCAGGGACACAGACACTTGCTAGATCAGAAACGGGGTTGCATTGAATCCCTCCATCCAGTTGGGGTCCACTGAAAACTGTACACTACCGTTCATCCAATCTCTGTACATGTTCTATTCCCCTAGGTAGCCTATGAACCTATTGGCCATCCCATGGATTGAGATCCTAAATTCCCCTCAGTCCTCTTGGATGGTATTCTGATTGGAGCCTTGCTGGGTAGAGATGGTATAAAATCTTTGGAGAGACCAAGTCCTCCTTTTGCTCTTCTCACTAATAGGATTTTCAAGCTTTGTTCGTATGTTTCAGGAGTCCATTTCATTTTCCTGAATTTTTAACTTCTATCTGATGACTTGGAGGAATTTCCTTCCTGATTCTCATCCTTTGTCCATTCTCTGAGAATATCTTTCTATACACATTTCACTCTGTGTTTTTTATCCAGTTGTTGTACCTTCAGTGTTTCCCCCGCCCCTTCTTATACTCACTAGGATGCCCCGTCTAGGTTGGTAGAAGTCTTGTTCCATGTTAGGTTTTCAATACTACCGACCGAATTTTGTTTCTGCCTTCGTGAGCTGATTCTGTCCCTCGTCGAGGCAGCACAGCGCTCTGTGTGGATGTGGGTATTGATGCAATCTAACCAAGTTCATCTTTTCATTAGAGTAGAGAAACCATTGACATTTCATGAAACGACGGAGCCCCTCAAACGATGCCCATTGTCTTGCATTTTCTTTGCTTCATCCCTTTGTACATCCCCATTTATTTATTTATTATTTTATTTCAATTATTGTTTTAGAAAAACATAGAGGATATTTGTGTCTCCAGGGGTACAGGAATGTGTTTCACCAGGTTTACACGACTCCCAGCCCTCATAGATCCCATTTTAAAAATCCCTGTTTTGTTCTTTAAATGTTTTTATTTATGGTTTTTTTTTTTCATTTTTCTCTTTTGTTTTTAATTTTTATTTCAGCATACCAGTATTCCTTGTTTTTTACCCCAAACCCCAGTGCTCCATGCAATCTGGGCCCTCTCTAATAACCACCACCTGGTTCCCCCAACCTCCCACCCCTCGCCCCTTCAAAGCGCTCATGTTGATTTTCAGAGTCCTTAGTCTCTCATGTTTCACCTCCCCTTCCAGTGTCTTTAATTTTCATTTTTAATTCTAAATTTCCATTTGTATTTTCAACTTCCAATTGAAATAAATATATTTAATTTCACTTCATTTAAATTTTAATGAAAAAAATTTTTAAAGGCTGATACATGCTGTCAGCCCCCAAATCTGTGGTCTCAGAAAGTACACAGAAAATGGGGAAAGGGAATGTAGACTTACAAAGATGAACCATTTCGCTTTTCTAGGTCCTTCTTTTTAAAGAGTAGAAAATATACTTTCCCAGAAAGAAACAAACTCAGAAGGAAAGAGTAGGATGAAAGTTACCTGAATCAGCCTATCAACAGATACTCAAACCAAAAAAACACTGGAAACTGCCAAAAGATGCCAACTGCTTTTAAATAATGGCAGACGACTTTAGGTAAGAATAACTTTCATGCAAATTGAAGTGGTGGACGTGGTCGAATTGTTCAGGAGGCACCAAAAGAATGAGAATCACATTCTATTGAAAGGAAGGAGGACTGAGATTCTGAACAAAAATGATTTATTAGGTAAAAGAATGTATAATATATATATACATTATAATATATATAACCATGGTTATATATAATGGTTATATATATATTTATATTGTATACATTATATATATATATATATATGATAGTTTTTCTATGGGTGTTACTACATATATACATATGTGTATATATATATATATATATATATATATGTATGTATATATATATATATATATATATGATAATTTTCTATGGTTGCTACTACAAGATACCAGAAGCCTGGAGGCTGAAACCACAGAAGTGGACAGTGTCACATTTCTAGAGGCTAAAATGTTGGTAGGACATGCTCCTTTTGTAGGTATTGTGGATGGATCTGTTCCAGGCCCCTTTTCCAGCTTGAAGTATTGCTCTGGCTTTGGACTTCTTCACCGGGCCTTCTCCCTCAGTGCATATCTGTGTATCCGCACTCTCCCTTCTTAGAAGCACACAAGTCCTCCTGAATTAGGGGCCCAGTCTACTCAAATATGACCTCATCCTAGCTAGTGACATCTCCAGGGACCCTATTTCCAAATAAGGTCAGGCTCCCAGGTGCTGGGGTTTAGGACTGGGTTAGTTTATATGCATGAACACACACACACACACACACACACACACACACACACACAAACACGCGCGTGTGTATATATGTATTCCTGTATGTATTCCTATCTATGTGTATAGATAGAAAGGGAGGAAGGAATAGACGGGAAAAAGAAAATATGCCTAGCCAGTTAATAGACTTCACCTTCAACTTTTCAACGATGACCTTCAGAATGCACGACTGAAATTCCATTGAAAGAAAAGACCTGGATAGGTCAGTGAAAAATAAACTCTACATAGGAAGATGCAGAGGCTAGTATAGATTTTGTGGAAAGAGAAAGGATGGAAAGGGCTAGAGACCGTACCCAAAGGAATCCTCTAAGGCTGCTTTTCTGAGGTCTTGAGAAGAGACACTGGAAAGACACCCAATCCGTGAACAGAGAAAGAAACCATTGCAGAACAACAAGGGATCCTTTTAGAAAGACATGGCTCTCCTCAAGGTGTCCGCATGCGATGAGAAAACTCACTGAGATCCACCACATTCAAGCCCATCCAACAAGGCTCCAGACCCTTTTTGGAAAGCTTGTCTTTCTTTCATGGAGAGAGAATGAGTGAGAGAGAGCAGAGAGAGAGGAGAAGGTCAGTGGGAGAAGCCGACTCCCCAAGGAGCTGGGAGCCCGAGGCGGGCCAAGATCCTGCCAGTCCGGGGTCATGACCTGAGCCCAAGGCAGTCGCTGAACTAACAGAGCCAGGCAGGCGCCCCCATCTCCAGAAATGGGTCAACAACAGCTGAGGAGCACCTGGGCGGCACCCTCAGTGAAGTGCCCAACTCTGGGTTCTGGCTCAAGGGGTGATCTCAGGCTCTTGAGATTGAGCCCTGAGGCTAGCTCTGGGCTCAGGGCGGCAGAGTCCACTAGGTCTCTCTTCGGGTCCTGCCCTTCCCCCCTTCCCCATGAAGTTTTCTCTTGCCCTGAAACAAACTAGGAAAAGCCTTTACAGAAATAAACAATGGTTGAGAGGGGGAGGGGGGGGAGAGAAGCGACTGGCCCGGGGCGAGCGGGAGGTGCCCGAGATGCTGCCCGCCCTGCCAGGGCCGGGCTCCCTCAGCCGCCACAGCCACCGCCTCGCGAAACCGTCGCAGCCACGGCTGCAGCAACTCCCGCCGCCCCCGCCGCCCCCGCCGCCCCCGCCGGCCCCGCCGCCCCCGCTGCAGCCCCCGCCACAGAAAACAGCTGAGCCCAGGGAGCCTTGGTGCAAGCCTCCAGGAGCGCCTCCAGCACCCTCTAGCGGGCTCTCTTGGGGCAGCGGGGCCAAAGATCCTTCAGGGAGGAGGCGAGGGCGGCGCCCAGGCGGGCCCGGCGGGGGAGGGGCAGGCAAGACCTGCAGGGAGATCCCCTTGGGATTGTTGGAGCTGCTGCAGGGCTTCATGCTGCTCTTGGCGACGCACCAGCCTGAGGACCCTGCCCTGCATCTGGCTCTTTCTTTCCTGAGCAGGGAGCCTGTTTGGCCCTCTCTCTCGGCCTGTCTCTCTCCCTCCTTCTCCTCTCTGTCTGTCCAAGGAAGGATGAAAACCTTCCAAGAAATCATCAAACAACCCTCCTGATTCTTGTCGTTCATGAGGTCCCCATGCGTCCACATTGGATTTTTACTTCTTGAATGGAAGGAATTGCTTGTTTGATAGACGCTTTGGACAGAAAGACAGAGACTTTGAGAGAGGGAGCCCAATTGGAGAGGGAGTACAAGAAGCGCAAGTGGGAGAGAGAGAAGCAGGCTTCCTGCTGAGCAGAGAGCCCCAGGCAGGGCTTGATCCCAAGACCCTGGCATCAGGACCCCAGCAGAAAGCAGCCACCCAGGTGCCCCCACTCCATGATTCAATCCGTTTTTCACGATTCAGTCCGTTGCATTAGGCAACACGCTTTGAGGTCCTCCTCCACTGGGATAACACTAACCCGCAGGTTGTGTTTTCCTTGGCACTTTTGTGATCACTGAGCATTTTAGGAATCTTTTCATGGGTTTCTTGGCTGATGATTTTCTCCTTGGCATATTGCTGTGCAAGGGTTTTCATTGTTTTGCAGGTACCTGCCTCTCCTTCTTGATTCCTAGCTATCCTCTCTCGAGTTGTAGACAGGTCCTTAGGTGGTATCTCCATGCAACCTTTCATACTTTTCGTCTTGTCCTTTGCTGGGCAAGATTTTGTGTTTGGAACCTTGGATTCGTAGAGTCCAACTTCCTAACCCTTCTTGGGCTTCCCGTTTTTGGTGGTGTGCTCCACTCATCTCTGCCACCTCCCCCAGATCCTCCAAAGGGCTTCCTATTGTATCTTCCAGACAACTTCTGATGTCTTCTTTCGTATGTAGGCTCCATCAGTCTGGAATAGCGTTCGGACCTCTTCTGTTCCACGTGGATATTCACGTCGTTTAGCACCGCTTGGTCAAAGTGTGCCCTTCCGTGTTGGTCTGTTTCCTCGGGTCATTTCAAGAGACCTTTTGTAAGACATCCTATCCCATCAGATTCTCCTCCCTCCCTCTCTTTCTCCCTCAGTCTTGCTCTCGCTTCTTTCTTCAGATTTGCCGGGGAATGACGAGCCCTTTTCGTGTCCAGGGCAATAGGAGTACTGGCTTATCCAGGGACACAGACACTTGCTAGATCAGAAACGGGGTTGCATTGAATCCCTCCATCCAGTTGGGGTCCACTGAAACTGTACACTACCGTTCATCCAATCTCTGTACATGTTCTATTCCCCTAGGTAGCCTATGAACCTATTGGCCATCCCATGGATTGAGATCCTAAATTCCCCTCAGTCCTCTTGGATGGTATTCTGATTGGAGCCTTGCTGGGTAGAGATGGTATAAAATCTTTGGAGAGACCAAGTCCTCCTTTTGCTCTTCTCACTAATAGGATTTTCAAGCTTTGTTCGTATGTTTCAGGAGTCCATTTCATTTTCCTGAATTTTTAACTTCTATCTGATGACTTGGAGGAATTTACTTCCTGATTCTCATCCTTTGTCCATTCTCTGAGAATATCTTTCTATACACATTTCACTCTGTGTTTTTTATCCAGTTGTTGTACCTTCAGTGTTTCCCCCGCCCCTTCTTATACTCACTAGGATGCCCCGTCTAGGTTGGTAGAAGTCTTGTTCCATGTTAGGTTTTCAATACTACCGAATTTTGTTTCTGCCTTCGTGAGCTGATTCTGTCCCTCGTCGAAGCAGCACAGCGCTCTGTGTGGATGTGGGTATTGATGCAATCTAACCAAGTTCATCTTTTCATTAGAGTAGAGAAACCATTGACATTTCATGAAACGACGGAGCCCCTCAAACGATGCCCATTGTCTTGCATTTTCTTTGCTTCATCCCTTTGTACATCCCCATTTATTTATTTATTATTTTATTTCAATTATTGTTTTAGAAAAACATAGAGGATATTTGTGTCTCCAGGGGTACAGGAATGTGTTTCACCAGGTTTACACGACTCCCAGCCCTCATAGATCCCATTTTAAAAAATCCCTGTTTTGTTCTTTAAATGTTTTTTTTATTATGGTTTTTTTTTTTTTTTCATTTTTCTCTTTTGTTTTTATTTTTATTTCAGCATACCAGTATTCCTTGTTTTTACCCCAAACCCAGTGCTCCATGCAATCTGGGCCCTCTCTAATAACCACCACCTGGTTCCCCCAACCTCCCACCCCTCGCCCCTTCAAAGCGCTCATGTTGATTTTCAGAGTCCTTAGTCTCTCATGTTTCACCTCCCCTTCCAGTGTCTTTAATTTTCATTTTTAATTCTAAATTTCCATTTGTATTTTCAACTTCCAATTGAAATAAATATATTTAATTTCACTTCATTTAAATTTTAATGAAAAAAATTTTTAAAGGCTGATACATGCTGTCAGCCCCCAAATCTGTGGTCTCAGAAAGTACACAGAAAATGGGGAAAGGGAATGTAGACTTACAAAGATGAACCATTTCGCTTTTCTAGGTCCTTCTTTTTAAAGAGTAGAAAATATACTTTCCCAGAAAGAAACAAACTCAGAAGGAAAGAGTAGGATGAAAGTTACCTGAATCAGCCTATCAACAGATACTCAAACCAAAAACACTGGAAACTGCCAAAAGATGCCAACTGCTTTTAAATAATGGCAGACGACTTTAGGTAAGAATAACTTTCATGCAAATTGAAGTGGTGGACGTGGTCGAATTGTTCAGGAGGCACCAAAAGAATGAGAATCACATTCTATTGAAAGGAAGGAGGACTGAGATTCTGAACAAAAATGATTTATTAGGTAAAAGAATGTATAATATATATATACATTATAATATATATAACCATGGTTATATATAATGGTTATATATATATTTATATTGTATACATTATATATATATATATATATATGATAGTTTTCTATGGGTGTTACTACATATATACATATGTGTGTGTATATATATATATATATATATATATATGTATGTATATATATATACATATATATGATAATTTTCTATGGTTGCTACTACAAGATACCAGAAGCCTGGAGGCTGAAACCACAGAAGTGGACAGTGTCACATTTCTAGAGGCTAAAATGTTGGTAGGACATGCTCCTTTTGTAGGTATTGTGGATGGATCTGTTCCAGGCCCCTTTTCCAGCTTGAAGTATTGCTCTGGCTTTGGACTTCTTCACCGGGCCTTCTCCCTCAGTGCATATCTGTGTATCCGCACTCTCCCTTCTTAGAAGCACACAAGTCCTCCTGAATTAGGGGCCCAGTCTACTCAAATATGACCTCATCCTAGCTAGTGACATCTCCAGGGACCCTATTTCCAAATAAGGTCAGGCTCCCAGGTGCTGGGGTTTAGGACTGGGTTAGTTTATATGCATGAACACACACACACACACACACACACACACACACACAAACACGCGCGTGTGTATATATGTATTCCTGTATGTATTCCTATCTATGTGTATAGATAGAAAGGGAGGAAGGAATAGACGGGAAAAAGAAAATATGCCTAGCCAGTTAATAGACTTCACCTTCAACTTTTCAACGATGACCTTCAGAATGCACGACTGAAATTCCATTGAAAGAAAAGACCTGGATAGGTCAGTGAAAAATAAACTCTACATAGGAAGATGCAGAGGCTAGTATAGATTTTGTGGAAAGAGAAAGGATGGAAAGGGCTAGACCGTACCCAAAGGAATCCTCTAAGGCTGCTTTTCTGAGGTCTTGAGAAGAGACACTGGAAAGACACCCAATCCGTGAACAGAGAAAGAAACCATTGCAGAACAACAAGGGATCCTTTTAGAAAGACATGGCTCTCCTCAAGGTGTCCGCATGCGATGAGAAAACTCACTGAGATCCACCACATTCAAGCCCATCCAACAAGGCTCCAGACCCTTTTTGGAAAGCTTGTCTTTCTTTCATGGAGAGAGAATGAGTGAGAGAGAGCATGAGAGAGGAGAAGGTCAGTGGGAGAAGCCGACTCCCCAAGGAGCTGGGAGCCCGAGGCGGGCCAAGATCCTGCCAGTCCGGGGTCATGACCTGAGCCCAAGGCAGTCGCTGAACTAACAGAGCCAGGCAGGCGCCCATCTCCAGAAATGGGTCAACAACAACAGCTGAGGAGCACCTGGGCGGCACCCTCAGTGAAGTGCCCAACTCTGGGTTCTGGCTCAAGGGGTGATCTCAGGCTCTTGAGATTGAGCCCTGAGGCTAGCTCTGGGCTCAGGGCGGCAGAGTCCACTAGGTCTCTCTTCGGGTCCTGCCCTTCCCCCCTTCCCCATGAAGTTTTCTCTTGCCCTGAAACAAACTAGGAAAAGCCTTTACAGAAATAAACAATGGTTGAGAGGGGGAGGGGTGGGGAGAGAGAGAAGCGACTGGCCCGGGGCGAGCGGGAGGTGCCCGAGATGCTGCCCCGCCCTGCCAGGGCCGGGCTCCCTCAGCCGCCACAGCCACCGCCTCCTCGCGAAACCGTCGCAGCCACGGCTGCAGCAACTCCCGCCGCCCCCGCCGCCCCCGCCGCCCCCCCCCCCGCCGCCCCCGCTGCAGCAGCCCCCGCCACAGAAAAAACAGCTGAGCCCAGGGGAGCCTTGGTGCAAGCCTCCAGGAGCGCCTCCAGCACCCTCTAGCGGGCTCTCTTGGGGCAGCGGGGCCAAAGATCCTTCAGGGAGGAGGCGAGGGCGGCGCCCAGGCGGGCCCGGCGGGGGAGGGGCAGGCAAGACCTGCAGGGAGATCCCCTTGGGATTGTTGGAGCTGCTGCAGGGCTTCATGCTGCTCTTGGCGACGCACCAGCCTGAGGACCCTGCCCTGCATCTGGCTCTCTTTCCTGAGCAGGGAGCCTGTTTGGCCCTCTCTCTCGGCCTGTCTCTCTCCCTCCTTCTCCTCTCTGTCTGTCCAAGGAAGGATGAAAACCTTCCAAGAAATCATCAAACAACCCTCCTGATTCTTGTCGTTCATGAGGTCCCCATGCGTCCACATTGGATTTTTACTTCTTGAATGGAAGGAATTGCTTGTTTGATAGACGCTTTGGACAGAAAGACAGAGACTTTGAGAGAGGGGAGCCCAATTGGAGAGGGAGTACAAGAAGCGCAAGTGGGAGAGAGAGAAGCAGGCTTCCTGCTGAGCAGAGAGCCCCAGGCAGGGCTTGATCCCAAGACCCTGGCATCAGGACCCCAGCAGAAAGCAGCCACCCAGGTGCCCCACTCCATGATTCAATCCGTTTTTCACGATTCAGTCCGTTGCATTAGGCAACACGCTTTGAGGTCCTCCTCCACTGGGATAACACTAACCCGCAGGTTGTGTTTTCCTTGGCACTTTTGTGATCACTGAGCATTTTAGGAATCTTTTCATGGGTTTCTTGGCTGATGATTTTCTCCTTGGCATATTGCTGTGCAAGGGTTTTCATTGTTTTGCAGGTACCTGCCTCTCCTTCTTGATTCCTAGTTATCCTCTCTCGAGTTGTAGACAGGTCCTTAGGTGGTATCTCCATGCAACCTTTCATACTTTTCGTCTTGTCCTTTGCTGGGCAAGATTTTGTGTTTGGAACCTTGGATTCGTAGAGTCCAACTTCCTAACCCTTCTTGGGCTTCCCGTTTTTGGTGGTGTGCTCCACTCATCTCTGCCACCTCCCCCAGATCCTCCAAAGGGCTTCCTATTGTATCTTCCAGACAACTTCTGATGTCTTCTTTCGTATGTAGGCTCCATCAGTCTGGAATAGCGTTCGGACCTCTTCTGTTCCACGTGGATATTCACGTCGTTTAGCACCGCTTGGTCAAAGTGTGCCCTTCCGTGTTGGTCTGTTTCCTCGGGTCATTTCAAGAGACCTTTTGTAAGACATCCTATCCCATCAGATTCTCCTCTCCCTCTCTTTCTCCCTCAGTCTTGCTCTCGCTTCTTTCTTCAGATTTTGCCGGGGAATGACGAGCCCTTTTCGTGTCCAGGGCAATAGGAGTACTGGCTTATCCAGGGACACAGACACTTGCTAGATCAGAAACGGGGTTGCATTGAATCCCTCCATCCAGTTGGGGTCCACTGAAACTGTACACTACCGTTCATCCAATCTCTGTACATGTTCTATTCCCCTAGGTAGCCTATGAACCTATTGGCCATCCCATGGATTGAGATCCTAAATTCCCCTCAGTCCTCTTGGATGGTATTCTGATTGGAGCCTTGCTGGGTAGAGATGGTATAAAATCTTTGGAGAGACCAAGTCCTCCTTTTGCTCTTCTCACTAATAGGATTTTCAAGCTTTGTTCGTATGTTTCAGGAGTCCATTTCATTTTCCTGAATTTTTAACTTCTATCTGATGACTTGGAGGAATTTACTTCCTGATTCTCATCCTTTGTCCATTCTCTGAGAATATCTTTCTATACACATTTCACTCTGTGTTTTTTTATCCAGTTGTTGTACCTTCAGTGTTTCCCCCGCCCCTTCTTATACTCACTAGGATGCCCCGTCTAGGTTGGTAGAAGTCTTGTTCCATGTTAGGTTTTCAATACTACCGAATTTTGTTTCTGCCTTCGTGAGCTGATTCTGTCCCTCGTCGAAGCAGCACAGCGCTCTGTGTGGATGTGGGTATTGATGCAATCTAACCAAGTTCATCTTTTCATTAGAGTAGAGAAACCATTGACATTTCATGAAACGACGGAGCCCCTCAAACGATGCCCATTGTCTTGCATTTTCTTTGCTTCATCCCTTTGTACATCCCCATTTATTTATTTATTATTTTATTTCAATTATTGTTTTAGAAAAACATAGAGGATATTTGTGTCTCCAGGGGTACAGGAATGTGTTTCACCAGGTTTACACGACTCCCAGCCCTCATAGATCCCATTTTAAAAATCCCTGTTTTGTTCTTTAAATGTTTTTATTATGGTTTTTTTTTTCATTTTCTCTTTTGTTTTTAATTTTTATTTCAGCATACCAGTATTCCTTGTTTTTACCCCAAACCCAGTGCTCCATGCAATCTGGGCCCTCTCTAATAACCACCACCTGGTTCCCCCAACCTCCCACCCCTCGCCCCTTCAAAGCGCTCATGTTGATTTTCAGAGTCCTTAGTCTCTCATGTTTCACCTCCCCTTCCAGTGTCTTTAATTTTCATTTTTAATTCTAAATTTCCATTTGTATTTTCAACTTCCAATTGAAATAAATATATTTAATTTCACTTCATTTAAATTTTAATGAAAAAAAATTTTTAAAGGCTGATACATGCTGTCAGCCCCCAAATCTGTGGTCTCAGAAAGTACACAGAAAATGGGGAAAGGGAATGTAGACTTACAAAGATGAACCATTTCGCTTTTCTAGGTCCTTCTTTTTTAAAGAGTAGAAAATATACTTTCCCAGAAAGAAACAAACTCAGAAGGAAAGAGTAGGATGAAAGTTACCTGAATCAGCCTATCAACAGATACTCAAACCAAAAACACTGGAAACTGCCAAAAGATGCCAACTGCTTTTAAATAATGGCAGACGACTTTAGGTAAGAATAACTTTCATGCAAATTGAAGTGGTGGACGTGGTCGAATTGTTCAGGAGGCACCAAAAGAATGAGAATCACATTCTATTGAAAGGAAGGAGGACTGAGATTCTGAACAAAAATGATTTATTAGGTAAAAGAATGTATAATATATATATAATATTATAATATATATAACCATGGTTATATATAATGGTTATATATATATTTATATTGTATACATTATATATATATATATATATGATAGTTTTTCTATGGGTGTTACTACATATATACATATGTGTGTATATATATATATATATATATATATATGTATGTATATATATATACATATATATGATAATTTTCTATGGTTGCTACTACAAGATACCAGAAGCCTGGAGGCTGAAACACAGAAGTGGACAGTGTCACATTTCTAGAGGCTAAAATGTTGGTAGGACATGCTCCTTTTGTAGGTATTGTGGATGGATCTGTTCCAGGCCCCTTTTCCAGCTTGAAGTATTGCTCTGGCTTTGGACTTCTTCACCGGGCCTTCTCCCTCAGTGCATATCTGTGTATCCGCACTCTCCCTTCTTAGAAGCACACAAGTCCTCCTGAATTAGGGGCCCAGTCTACTCAAATATGACCTCATCCTAGCTAGTGACATCTCCAGGGACCCTATTTCCAAATAAGGTCAGGCTCCCAGGTGCTGGGGTTTAGGACTGGGTTAGTTTATATGCATGAACACACACACACACACACACACACACACACACACACAAACACGCGCGTGTGTGTATATATGTATTCCTGTATGTATTCCTATCTATGTGTATAGATAGAAAGGGAGGAAGGAATAGACGGGAAAAAGAAAATATGCCTAGCCAGTTAATAGACTTCACCTTCAACTTTTCAACGATGACCTTCAGAATGCACGACTGAAATTCCATTGAAAGAAAAGACCTGGATAGGTCAGTGAAAAATAAACTCTACATAGGAAGATGCAGAGGCTAGTATAGATTTTGTGGAAAGAGAAAGGATGGAAAGGGCTAGACCGTACCCAAAGGAATCCTCTAAGGCTGCTTTTCTGAGGTCTTGAGAAGAGACACTGGAAAGACACCCAATCCGTGAACAGAGAAAGAAACCATTGCAGAACAACAAGGGATCCTTTTAGAAAGACATGGCTCTCCTCAAGGTGTCCGCATGCGATGAGAAAACTCACTGAGATCCACCACATTCAAGCCCATCCAACAAGGCTCCAGACCCTTTTTGGAAAGCTTGTCTTTCTTTCATGGAGAGAGAATGAGTGAGAGAGAGCATGAGAGAGGAGAAGGTCAGTGGGAGAAGCCGACTCCCCAAGGAGCTGGGAGCCCGAGGCGGGCCAAGATCCTGCCAGTCCGGGGTCATGACCTGAGCCCAAGGCAGTCGCTGAACTAACAGAGCCAGGCAGGCGCCCATCTCCAGAAATGGGTCAACAACAGCTGAGGAGCACCTGGGCGGCACCCTCAGTGAAGTGCCCAACTCTGGGTTCTGGCTCAAGGGGTGATCTCAGGCTCTTGAGATTGAGCCCTGAGGCTAGCTCTGGGCTCAGGGCGGCAGAGTCCACTAGGTCTCTCTTCGGGTCCTGCCCTTCCCCCCCTTCCCCATGAAGTTTTCTCTTGCCCTGAAACAAACTAGGAAAAGCCTTTACAGAAATAAACAATGGTTGAGAGGGGGAGGGGTGGGGAGAGAGAAGCGACTGGCCCGGGGCGAGCGGGAGGTGCCCGAGATGCTGCCCGCCCTGCCAGGGCCGGGCTCCCTCAGCCGCCACAGCCACCGCCTCGCGAAACCGTCGCAGCCACGGCTGCAGCAACTCCCGCCGCCCCCGCCGCCCCCGCCGGCCCCCGCCGCCCCCCGCTGCAGCCCCCCGCCACAGAAAACAGCTGAGCCCAGGGAGCCTTGGTGCAAGCCTCCAGGAGCGCCTCCAGCACCCTCTAGCGGGCTCTCTTGGGGCAGCGGGGCCAAAGATCCTTCAGGGAGGAGGCGAGGGCGGCGCCCAGGCGGGCCCGGCGGGGGAGGGGCAGGCAAGACCTGCAGGGAGATCCCCTTGGGATTGTTGGAGCTGCTGCAGGGCTTCATGCTGCTCTTGGCGACGCACCAGCCTGAGGACCCTGCCCTGCATCTGGCTCTTTCCTGAGCAGGGAGCCTGTTTGGCCCTCTCTCTCGGCCTGTCTCTCTCCCTCCTTCTCCTCTCTGTCTGTCCAAGGAAGGATGAAAACCTTCCAAGAAATCATCAAACAACCCTCCTGATTCTTGTCGTTCATGAGGTCCCCATGCGTCCACATTGGATTTTTACTTCTTGAATGGAAGGAATTGCTTGTTTGATAGACGCTTTGGACAGAAAGACAGAGACTTTGAGAGAGGGAGCCCAATTGGAGAGGGAGTACAAGAAGCGCAAGTGGGAGAGAGAGAAGCAGGCTTCCTGCTGAGCAGAGAGCCCCAGGCAGGGCTTGATCCCAAGACCCTGGCATCAGGACCCCAGCAGAAAGCAGCCACCCAGGTGCCCCACTCCATGATTCAATCCGTTTTTTCACGATTCAGTCCGTTGCATTAGGCAACACGCTTTGAGGTCCTCCTCCACTGGGATAACACTAACCCGCAGGTTGTGTTTTCCTTGGCACTTTTGTGATCACTGAGCATTTTAGGAATCTTTTCATGGGTTTCTTGGCTGATGATTTTCTCCTTGGCATATTGCTGTGCAAGGGTTTTCATTGTTTTGCAGGTACCTGCCTCTCCTTCTTGATTCCTAGCTATCCTCTCTCGAGTTGTAGACAGGTCCTTAGGTGGTATCTCCATGCAACCTTTCATACTTTTCGTCTTGTCCTTTGCTGGGCAAGATTTTGTGTTTGGAACCTTGGATTCGTAGAGTCCAACTTCCTAACCCTTCTTGGGCTTCCCGTTTTTGGTGGTGTGCTCCACTCATCTCTGCCACCTCCCCCAGATCCTCCAAAGGGCTTCCTATTGTATCTTCCAGACAACTTCTGATGTCTTCTTTCGTATGTAGGCTCCATCAGTCTGGAATAGCGTTCGGACCTCTTCTGTTCCACGTGGATATTCACGTCGTTTAGCACCGCTTGGTCAAAGTGTGCCCTTCCGTGTTGGTCTGTTTCCTCGGGTCATTTCAAGAGACCTTTTGTAAGACATCCTATCCCATCAGATTCTCCTCTCCCTCTCTTTCTCCCTCAGGCTTGCTCTCGCTTCTTTCTTCAGATTTGCCGGGGAATGACGAGCCCTTTTCGTGTCCAGGGCAATAGGAGTACTGGCTTATCCAGGGACACAGACACTTGCTAGATCAGAAACGGGGTTGCATTGAATCCCTCCATCCAGTTGGGGTCCACTGAAACTGTACACTACCGTTCATCCAATCTCTGTACATGTTCTATTCCCCTAGGTAGCCTATGAACCTATTGGCCATCCCATGGATTGAGATCCTAAATTCCCCTCAGTCCTCTTGGATGGTATTCTGATTGGAGCCTTGCTGGGTAGAGATGGTATAAAATCTTTGGAGAGACCAAGTCCTCCTTTTGCTCTTCTCACTAATAGGATTTTCAAGCTTTGTTCGTATGTTTCAGGAGTCCATTTCATTTTCCTGAATTTTTAACTTCTATCTGATGACTTGGAGGAATTTACTTCCTGATTCTCATCCTTTGTCCATTCTCTGAGAATATCTTTCTATACACATTTCACTCTGTGTTTTTTTCCCAGTTGTTGTACCTTCAGTGTTTCCCCCGCCCCTTCTTATACTCACTAGGATGCCCCGTCTAGGTTGGTAGAAGTCTTGTTCCATGTTAGGTTTTCAATACTACCGAATTTTGTTTCTGCCTTCGTGAGCTGATTCTGTCCCTCGTCGAAGCAGCACAGCGCTCTGTGTGTGGATGTGGGTATTGATGCAATCTAACCAAGTTCATCTTTTCATTAGAGTAGAGAAACCATTGACATTTCATGAAACGACGGAGCCCCTCAAACGATGCCCATTGTCTTGCATTTTCTTTGCTTCATCCCTTTGTACATCCCCATTTATTTATTTATTATTTTATTTCAATTATTGTTTTAGAAAAACATAGAGGATATTTGTGTCTCCAGGGGTACAGGAATGTGTTTCACCAGGTTTACACGACTCCCAGCCCTCATAGATCCCATTTTAAAAATCCCTGTTTTGTTCTTTAAATGTTTTTATTTATGGTTTTTTTTTTTTTTTCATTTTTCTCTTTTGTTTTTAATTTTTATTTCAGCATACCAGTATTCCTTGTTTTTACCCCAAACCCAGTGCTCCATGCAATCTGGGCCCTCTCTAATAACCACCACCTGGTTCCCCCCCACCTCCCACCCCTCGCCCCTTCAAAGCGCTCATGTTGATTTTCAGAGTCCTTAGTCTCTCATGTTTCACCTCCCCTTCCAGTGTCTTTAATTTTCATTTTTAATTCTAAATTTCCATTTGTATTTTCAACTTCCAATTGAATTAAATATATTTAATTTCACTTCATTTAAATTTTAATGAAAAAAATTTTTAAAGGCTGATACATGCTGTCAGCCCCCAAATCTGTGGTCTCAGAAAGTACACAGAAAATGGGGAAAGGGAATGTAGACTTACAAAGATGAACCATTTCGCTTTTCTAGGTCCTTCTTTTTAAAGAGTAGAAAAATATACTTTCCCAGAAAGAAACAAACTCAGAAGGAAAGAGTAGGATGAAAGTTACCTGAATCAGCCTATCAACAGATACTCAAACCAAAAACACTGGAAACTGCCAAAAGATGCCAACTGCTTTTAAATAATGGCAGACGACTTTAGGTAAGAATAACTTTCATGCAAATTGAAGTGGTGGACGTGGTCGAATTGTTCAGGAGGCACCAAAAGAATGAGAATCACATTCTATTGAAAGGAAGGAGGACTGAGATTCTGAACAAAAATGATTTATTAGGTAAAAGAATGTATAATATATATATACATTATAATATATATAACCATGGTTATATATAATGGTTATATATATATTTATATTGTATACATTACATTATATATATATATATATGATAGTTTTCTATGGGTGTTACTACATATATACATATGTGTGTATATATATATATATATATATATATATGTATGTATATATATATATATACATATATATGATAATTTTCTATGGTTGCTACTACAAGATACCAGAAGCCTGGAGGCTGAAACCACAGAAGTGGACAGTGTCACATTTCTAGAGGCTAAAATGTTGGTAGGACATGCTCCTTTTGTAGGTATTGTGGGATGGATCTGTTCCAGGCCCCTTTTCCAGCTTGAAGTATTGCTCTGGCTTTGGACTTCTTCACCGGGCCTTCTCCCTCAGTGCATATCTGTGTATCCGCACTCTCCCTTCTTAGAAGCACACAAGTCCTCCTGAATTAGGGGCCCAGTCTACTCAAATATGACCTCATCCTAGCTAGTGACATCTCCAGGGACCCTATTTCCAAATAAGGTCAGGCTCCCAGGTGCTGGGGTTTTAGGACTGGGTTAGTTTATATGCATGAACACACACACACACACACACACACACACACACACACAACACACGCGCGTGTGTATATATGTATTCCTGTATGTATTCCTATCTATGTGTATAGATAGAAAGGGAGGAAGGAATAGACGGGAAAAGAAAATATGCCTAGCCAGTTAATAGACTTCACCTTCAACTTTTCAACGATGACCTTCAGAATGCACGACTGAAATTCCATTGAAAGAAAAGACCTGGATAGGTCAGTGAAAAATAAACTCTACATAGGAAGATGCAGAGGCTAGTATAGATTTTGTGGAAAGAGAAAGGATGGAAAGGGCTAGACCGTACCCAAAGGAATCCTCTAAGGCTGCTTTTCTGAGGTCTTGAGAAGAGACACTGGAAAGACACCCAATCCGTGAACAGAGAAAGAAACCATTGCAGAACAACAAGGGATCCTTTTAGAAAGACATGGCTCTCCTCAAGGTGTCCGCATGCGATGAGAAAACTCACTGAGATCCACCACATTCAAGCCCATCCAACAAGGCTCCAGACCCTTTTTGGAAAGCTTGTCTTTCTTTCATGGAGAGAGAATGAGTGAGAGAGAGCATGAGAGAGGAGAAGGTCAGTGGGAGAAGCCGACTCCCCAAGGAGCTGGGAGCCCGAGGCGGGCCAAGATCCTGCCAGTCCGGGGTCATGACCTGAGCCCAAGGCAGTCGCTGAACTAACAGAGCCAGGCAGGCGCCCATCTCCAGAAATGGGTCAACAACAGCTGAGGAGCACCTGGGCGGCACCCTCAGTGAAGTGCCCAACTCTGGGTTCTGGCTCAAGGGGTGATCTCAGGCTCTTGAGATTGAGCCCTGAGGCTAGCTCTGGGCTCAGGGCGGCAGAGTCCACTAGGTCTCTCTTCGGGTCCTGCCCTTCCCCCCTTCCCCATGAAGTTTTCTCTTGCCCTGAAACAAACTAGGAAAAGCCTTTACAGAAATAAACAATGGTTGAGAGGGGGAGGGGTGGGGAGAGAAGCGACTGGCCCGGGGCGAGCGGGAGGTGCCCGAGATGCTGCCCGCCCTGCCAGGGCCGGGCTCCCTCAGCCGCCACAGCCACCGCCTCGCGAAACCGTCGCAGCCACGGCTGCAGCAACTCCCGCCGCCCCCCGCCCCCCGCCGCCGCCGCCCCCGCCGCCCCCGCTGCAGCCCCCGCCACAGAAAACAGCTGAGCCCAGGGAGCCTTGGTGCAAGCCTCCAGGAGCGCCTCCAGCACCCTCTAGCGGGCTCTCTTGGGGCAGCGGGGCCAAAGATCCTTCAGGGAGGAGGCGAGGGCGGCGCCCAGGCGGGCCCGGCGGGGGAGGGGCAGGCAAGACCTGCAGGGAGATCCCCTTGGGATTGTTGGAGCTGCTGCAGGGCTTCATGCTGCTCTTGGCGACGCACCAGCCTGAGGACCCTGCCCTGCATCTGGCTCTTTCCTGAGCAGGGAGCCTGTTTGGCCCTCTCTCTCGGCCTGTCTCTCTCCCTCCTTCTCCTCTCTGTCTGTCCAAGGAAGGATGAAAACCTTCCAAGAAATCATCAAACAACCCTCCTGATTCTTGTCGTTCATGAGGTCCCCATGCGTCCACATTGGATTTTTACTTCTTGAATGGAAGGAATTGCTTGTTTGATAGACGCTTTGGACAGAAAGACAGAGACTTTGAGAGAGGGAGCCCAATTGGAGAGGGAGTACAAGAAGCGCAAGTGGGAGAGAGAGAAGCAGGCTTCCTGCTGAGCAGAGAGCCCCAGGCAGGGCTTGATCCCAAGACCCTGGCATCAGGACCCCAGCAGAAAGCAGCCACCCAGGTGCCCCACTCCATGATTCAATCCGTTTTTCACGATTCAGTCCGTTGCATTAGGCAACACGCTTTGAGGTCCTCCTCCACTGGGATAACACTAACCCGCAGGTTGTGTTTTTCCTTGGCACTTTTGTGATCACTGAGCATTTTAGGAATCTTTTCATGGGTTTCTTGGCTGATGATTTTCTCCTTGGCATATTGCTGTGCAAGGGTTTTCATTGTTTTGCAGGTACCTGCCTCTCCTTCTTGATTCCTAGTTATCCTCTCTCGAGTTGTAGACAGGTCCTTAGGTGGTATCTCCATGCAACCTTTCATACTTTTCGTCTTGTCCTTTGCTGGGCAAGATTTTGTGTTTGGAACCTTGGATTCGTAGAGTCCAACTTCCTAACCCTTCTTGGGCTTCCCGTTTTTGGTGGTGGTGTGCTCCACTCATCTCTGCCACCTCCCCCAGATCCTCCAAAGGGCTTCCTATTGTATCTTCCAGACAACTTCTGATGTCTTCTTTCGTATGTAGGCTCCATCAGTCTGGAATAGCGTTCGGACCTCTTCTGTTCCACGTGGATATTCACGTCGTTTAGCACCGCTTGGTCAAAGTGTGCCCTTCCGTGTTGGTCTGTTTCCTCGGGTCATTTCAAGAGACCTTTTGTAAGACATCCTATCCCATCAGATTCTCCTCTCCCTCTCTTTCTCCCTCAGGCTTGCTCTCGCTTCTTTCTTTCAGATTTGCCGGGGAATGACGAGCCCTTTTCGTGTCCAGGGCAATAGGAGTACTGGCTTATCCAGGGACACAGACACTTGCTAGATCAGAAACGGGGTTGCATTGAATCCCTCCATCCAGTTGGGGTCCACTGAAACTGTACACTACCGTTCATCCAATCTCTGTACATGTTCTATTCCCCTAGGTAGCCTATGAACCTATTGGCCATCCCATGGATTGAGATCCTAAATTCCCCTCAGTCCTCTTGGATGGTATTCTGATTGGAGCCTTGCTGGGTAGAGATGGTATAAAATCTTTGGAGAGACCAAGTCCTCCTTTTGCTCTTCTCACTAATAGGATTTTCAAGCTTTGTTCGTATGTTTCAGGAGTCCATTTCATTTTCCTGAATTTTTAACTTCTATCTGATGACTTGGAGGAATTTACTTCCTGATTCTCATCCTTTGTCCATTCTCTGAGAATATCTTTCTATACACATTTCACTCTGTGTTTTTTATCCAGTTGTTGTACCTTCAGTGTTTCCCCCGCCCCTTCTTATACTCACTAGGATGCCCCGTCTAGGTTGGTAGAAGTCTTGTTCCATGTTAGGTTTTCAATACTACCGAATTTTGTTTCTGCCTTCGTGAGCTGATTCTGTCCCTCGTCGAAGCAGCACAGCGCTCTGTGTGGATGTGGGTATTGATGCAATCTAACCAAGTTCATCTTTTCATTAGAGTAGAGAAACCATTGACATTTCATGAAACGACGGAGCCCCTCAAACGATGCCCATTGTCTTGCATTTTCTTTGCTTCATCCCTTTGTACATCCCCATTTATTTATTTATTATTTTATTTCAATTATTGTTTTAGAAAAACATAGAGGATATTTGTGTCTCCAGGGGTACAGGAATGTGTTTCACCAGGTTTACACGACTCCCAGCCCTCATAGATCCCATTTTAAAAATCCCTGTTTTGTTCTTTAAATGTTTTTATTTATGGTTTTTTTTTTTTTTTCATTTTTCTCTTTTGTTTTTAATTTTTATTTCAGCATACCAGTATTCCTTGTTTTTACCCCAAACCCAGTGCTCCATGCAATCTGGGCCCTCTCTAATAACCACCACCTGGTTCCCCCAACCTCCCACCCCTCGCCCCTTCAAAGCGCTCATGTTGATTTTCAGAGTCCTTAGTCTCTCATGTTTCACCTCCCCTTCCAGTGTCTTTAATTTTCATTTTTAATTCTAAATTTCCATTTGTATTTTCAACTTCCAATTGAATTAAATATATTTAATTTCACTTCATTTAAATTTTAATGAAAAAAATTTTTAAAGGCTGATACATGCTGTCAGCCCCCAAATCTGTGGTCTCAGAAAGTACACAGAAAATGGGGAAAGGGAAAAGGGAATGTAGACTTACAAAGATGAACCATTTCGCTTTTCTAGGTCCTTCTTTTTAAAGAGTAGAAAATATACTTTCCCAGAAAGAAACAAACTCAGAAGGAAAGAGTAGGATGAAAGTTACCTGAATCAGCCTATCAACAGATACTCAAACCAAAAAAAAAAAACCACTGGAAACTGCCAAAAGATGCCAACTGCTTTTAAATAATGGCAGACGACTTTAGGTAAGAATAACTTTCATGCAAATTGAAGTGGTGGACGTGGTCGAATTGTTCAGGAGGCACCAAAAGAATGAGAATCACATTCTATTGAAAGGAAGGAGGACTGAGATTCTGAACAAAAATGATTTATTAGGTAAAAGAATGTATAATATATATATACATTATAATATATATAACCATGGTTATATATAATGGTTATATATATATTTATATTGTATACATTATATATATATATATATGATAGTTTTCTATGGGTGTTACTACATATATACATATGTGTATATATATATATACATATATATATATATGTATGTATATATATATACATATATATGATAATTTTCTATGGTTGCTACTACAAGATACCAGAAGCCTGGAGGCTGAAACCACAGAAGTGGACAGTGTCACATTTCTAGAGGCTAAAATGTTGGTAGGACATGCTCCTTTTGTAGGTATTGTGGATGGATCTGTTCCAGGCCCCTTTTCCAGCTTGAAGTATTGCTCTGGCTTTGGACTTCTTCACCGGGCCTTCTCCCTCAGTGCATATCTGTGTATCCGCACTCTCCCTTCTTAGAAGCACACAAGTCCTCCTGAATTAGGGGCCCAGTCTACTCAAAAATATGACCTCATCCTAGCTAGTGACATCTCCAGGGACCCTATTTCCAAATAAGGTCAGGCTCCCAGGTGCTGGGGTTTAGGACTGGGTTAGTTTATATGCATGAACACACACACACACACACACACACACACACACAAACACGCGCGTGTGTATATATGTATTCCTGTATGTATTCCTATCTATGTGTATAGATAGAAAGGGAGGAAGGAATAGACGGGAAAAAGAAAATATGCCTAGCCAGTTAATAGACTTCACCTTCAACTTTTCAACGATGACCTTCAGAATGCACGACTGAAATTCCATTGAAAGAAAAGACCTGGATAGGTCAGTGAAAAATAAACTCTACATAGGAAGATGCAGAGGCTAGTATAGATTTTGTGGAAAGAGAAAGGATGGAAAGGGCTAGACCGTACCCAAAGGAATCCTCTAAGGCTGCTTTTCTGAGGTCTTGAGAAGAGACACTGGAAAGACACCCAATCCGTGAACAGAGAAAGAAACCATTGCAGAACAACAAGGGATCCTTTTAGAAAGACATGGCTCTCCTCAAGGTGTCCGCATGCGATGAGAAAACTCACTGAGATCCACCACATTCAAGCCCATCCAACAAGGCTCCAGACCCTTTTTGGAAAGCTTGTCTTTCTTTCATGGAGAGAGAATGAGTGAGAGAGAGCATGAGAGAGGAGAAGGTCAGTGGGAGAAGCCGACTCCCCAAGGAGCTGGGAGCCCGAGGCGGGCCAAGATCCTGCCAGTCCGGGGTCATGACCTGAGCCCAAGGCAGTCGCTGAACTAACAGAGCCAGGCAGGCGCCCATCTCCAGAAATGGGTCAACAACAGCTGAGGAGCACCTGGGCGGCACCCTCAGTGAAGTGCCCAACTCTGGGTTCTGGCTCAAGGGGTGATCTCAGGCTCTTGAGATTGAGCCCTGAGGCTAGCTCTGGGCTCAGGGCGGCAGAGTCCACTAGGTCTCTCTTCGGGTCCTGCCCTTCCCCCCTTCCCCATTCCCCATGAAGTTTTCTCTTGCCCTGAAACAAACTAGGAAAAGCCTTTACAGAAATAAACAATGGTTGAGAGGGGGAGGGGTGGGGAGAGAAGCGACTGGCCCGGGGCGAGCGGGAGGTGCCCGAGATGCTGCCCGCCCTGCCAGGGCCGGGCTCCCTCAGCCGCCACAGCCACCGCCTCGCGAAACCGTCGCAGCCACGGCTGCAGCAACTCCCGCCGCCCCCGCCGCCCCCGCCGGCCCCCCCCGCCGCCCCCGCTGCAGCCCCCCGCCACAGAAAACAGCTGAGCCCAGGGAGCCTTGGTGCAAGCCTCCAGGAGCGCCTCCAGCACCCTCTAGCGGGCTCTCTTGGGGCAGCGGGGCCAAAGATCCTTCAGGGAGGAGGCGAGGGCGGCGCCCAGGCGGGCCCGGCGGGGGAGGGGCAGGCAAGACCTGCAGGGAGATCCCCTTGGGATTGTTGGAGCTGCTGCAGGGCTTCATGCTGCTCTTGGCGACGCACCAGCCTGAGGACCCTGCCCTGCATCTGGCTCTTTCCTGAGCAGGGAGCCTGTTTGGCCCTCTCTCTCGGCCTGTCTCTCTCCCTCCTTCTCCTCTCTGTCTGTCCAAGGAAGGATGAAAACCTTCCAAGAAATCATCAAACAACCCTCCTGATTCTTGTCGTTCATGAGGTCCCCATGCGTCCACATTGGATTTTTACTTCTTGAATGGAAGGAATTGCTTGTTTGATAGACGCTTTGGACAGAAAGACAGAGACTTTGAGAGAGGGAGCCCAATTGGAGAGGGAGTACAAGAAGCGCAAGTGGGAGAGAGAGAAGCAGGCTTCCTGCTGAGCAGAGAGCCCCAGGCAGGGCTTGATCCCAAGACCCTGGCATCAGGACCCCAGCAGAAAGCAGCCACCCAGGTGCCCCACTCCATGATTCAATCCGTTTTTCACGATTCAGTCCGTTGCATTAGGCAACACGCTTTGAGGTCCTCCTCCACTGGGATAACACTAACCCGCAGGTTGTGTTTTCCTTGGCACTTTTGTGATCACTGAGCATTTTAGGAATCTTTTCATGGGTTTCTTGGCTGATGATTTTCTCCTTGGCATATTGCTGTGCAAGGGTTTTCATTGTTTTGCAGGTACCTGCCTCTCCTTCTTGATTCCTAGTTATCCTCTCTCGAGTTGTAGACAGGTCCTTAGGTGGTATCTCCATGCAACCTTTCATACTTTTCGTCTTGTCCTTTGCTGGGCAAGATTTTGTGTTTGGAACCTTGGATTCGTAGAGTCCAACTTCCTAACCCTTCTTGGGCTTCCCGTTTTTGGTGGTGTGCTCCACTCATCTCTGCCACCTCCCCCAGATCCTCCAAAGGGCTTCCTATTGTATCTTCCAGACAACTTCTGATGTCTTCTTTCGTATGTAGGCTCCATCAGTCTGGAATAGCGTTCGGACCTCTTCTGTTCCACGTGGATATTCACGTCGTTTAGCACCGCTTGGTCAAAGTGTGCCCTTCCGTGTTGGTCTGTTTCCTCGGGTCATTTCAAGAGACCTTTTGTAAGACATCCTATCCCATCAGATTCTCCTCTCCCTCTCTTTCTCCCTCAGGCTTGCTCTCGCTTCTTTCTTCAGATTTGCCGGGGAATGACGAGCCCTTTTCGTGTCCAGGGCAATAGGAGTACTGGCTTATCCAGGGACACAGACACTTGCTAGATCAGAAACGGGGTTGCATTGAATCCCTCCATCCAGTTGGGGTCCACTGAAACTGTACACTACCGTTCATCCAATCTCTGTACATGTTCTATTCCCCTAGGTAGCCTATGAACCTATTGGCCATCCCATGGATTGAGATCCTAAATTCCCCTCAGTCCTCTTGGATGGTATTCTGATTGGAGCCTTGCTGGGTAGAGATGGTATAAAATCTTTGGAGAGACCAAGTCCTCCTTTTGCTCTTCTCACTAATAGGATTTTCAAGCTTTGTTCGTATGTTTCAGGAGTCCATTTCATTTTCCTGAATTTTTAACTTCTATCTGATGACTTGGAGGAATTTACTTCCTGATTCTCATCCTTTGTCCATTCTCTGAGAATATCTTTCTATACACATTTCACTCTGTGTTTTTTTATCCAGTTGTTGTACCTTCAGTGTTTCCCCCGCCCCCTTCTTATACTCACTAGGATGCCCCGTCTAGGTTGGTAGAAGTCTTGTTCCATGTTAGGTTTTCAATACTACCGAATTTTGTTTCTGCCTTCGTGAGCTGATTCTGTCCCTCGTCGAAGCAGCACAGCGCTCTGTGTGGATGTGGGTATTGATGCAATCTAACCAAGTTCATCTTTTCATTAGAGTAGAGAAACCATTGACATTTCATGAAACGACGGAGCCCCTCAAACGATGCCCATTGTCTTGCATTTTCTTTGCTTCATCCCTTTGTACATCCCCATTTATTTATTTATTATTTTATTTCAATTATTGTTTTAGAAAAACATAGAGGATATTTGTGTCTCCAGGGGTACAGGAATGTGTTTCACCAGGTTTACACGACTCCCAGCCCTCATAGATCCCATTTTAAAAATCCCTGTTTTGTTCTTTAAATGTTTTTATTTATGGTTTTTTTTTTTTTCATTTTCTCTTTTGTTTTTAATTTTTATTTCAGCATACCAGTATTCCTTGTTTTTTACCCCAAACCCAGTGCTCCATGCAATCTGGGCCCTCTCTAATAACCACCACCTGGTTCCCCCAACCTCCCACCCCTCGCCCCTTCAAAGCGCTCATGTTGATTTTCAGAGTCCTTAGTCTCTCATGTTTCACCTCCCCTTCCAGTGTCTTTAATTTTCATTTTTAATTCTAAATTTCCATTTGTATTTTCAACTTCCAATTGAATTAAATATATTTAATTTCACTTCATTTAAATTTTAATGAAAAAAATTTTTTAAAGGCTGATACATGCTGTCAGCCCCCAAATCTGTGGTCTCAGAAAGTACACAGAAAATGGGGAAAGGGAACGTAGACTTACAAAGATGAACCATTTTCGCTTTTCTAGGTCCTTCTTTTTAAAGAGTAGAAAATATACTTTCCCAGAAAGAAACAAACTCAGAAGGAAAGAGTAGGATGAAAGTTACCTGAATCAGCCTATCAACAGATACTCAAACCAAAAACACTGGAAACTGCCAAAAGATGCCAACTGCTTTTAAATAATGGCAGACGACTTTAGGTAAGAATAACTTTCATGCAAATTGAAGTGGTGGACGTGGTCGAATTGTTCAGGAGGAGGCACCAAAAGAATGAGAATCACATTCTATTGAAAGGAAGGAGGACTGAGATTCTGAACAAAAATGATTTATTAGGTAAAAGAATGTATAATATATATATACATTATAATATATATAACCATGGTTATATATAATGGTTATATATATATTTTTATATTGTATACATTATATATATATATATATATATATGATAGTTTTCTATGGGTGTTACTACATATATACGTATGTGTACGTATATATATATATATATATATATATATGTATGTATATATATATACATATATATGATAATTTTCTATGGTTGCTACTACAAGATACCAGAAGCCTGGAGGCTGAAACCACAGAAGTGGACAGTGTCACATTTCTAGAGGCTAAAATGTTGGTAGGACATGCTCCTTTTGTAGGTATTGTGGATGGATCTGTTCCAGGCCCCTTTTCCAGCTTGAAGTATTGCTCTGGCTTTGGACTTCTTCACCGGGCCTTCTCCCTCAGTGCATATCTGTGTATCCGCACTCTCCCTTCTTAGAAGCACACAAGTCCTCCTGAATTAGGGGCCCAGTCTACTCAAATATGACCTCATCCTAGCTAGTGACATCTCCAGGGACCCTATTTCCAAATAAGGTCAGGCTCCCAGGTGCTGGGGTTTAGGACTGGGTTAGTTTATATGCATGAACACACACACACACACACACACACACACACACACACACAAACACGCGCGTGTGTGTATATATGTATTCCTGTATGTATTCCTATCTATGTGTATAGATAGAAAGGGAGGAAGGAATAGACGGGAAAAAGAAAATATGCCTAGCCAGTTAATAGACTTCACCTTCAACTTTTCAACGATGACCTTCAGAATGCACGACTGAAATTCCATTGAAAGAAAAGACCTGGATAGGTCAGTGAAAAATAAACTCTACATAGGAAGATGCAGAGGCTAGTATAGATTTTGTGGAAAGAGAAAGGATGGAAAGGGCTAGACCGTACCCAAAGGAATCCTCTAAGGCTGCTTTTCTGAGGTCTTGAGAAGAGACACTGGAAAGACACCCAATCCGTGAACAGAGAAAGAAACCATTGCAGAACAACAAGGGATCCTTTTAGAAAGACATGGCTCTCCTCAAGGTGTCCGCATGCGATGAGAAAACTCACTGAGATCCACCACATTCAAGCCCATCCAACAAGGCTCCAGACCCTTTTTGGAAAGCTTGTCTTTCTTTCATGGAGAGAGAATGAGTGAGAGAGAGCATGAGAGAGGAGAAGGTCAGTGGGAGAAGCCGACTCCCCAAGGAGCTGGGAGCCCGAGGCGGGCCAAGATCCTGCCAGTCCGGGGTCATGACCTGAGCCCAAGGCAGTCGCTGAACTAACAGAGCCAGGCAGGCGCCCATCTCCAGAAATGGGTCAACAACAGCTGAGGAGCACCTGGGCGGCACCCTCAGTGAAGTGCCCAACTCTGGGTTCTGGCTCAAGGGGTGATCTCAGGCTCTTGAGATTGAGCCCTGAGGCTAGCTCTGGGCTCAGGGCGGCAGAGTCCACTAGGTCTCTCTTCGGGTCCTGCCCTTCCCCCCTTCCCCATGAAGTTTTCTCTTGCCCTGAAACAAAACTAGGAAAAGCCTTTACAGAAATAAACAATGGTTGAGAGGGGGAGGGGTGGGGAGAGAAGCGACTGGCCCGGGGCGAGCGGGAGGTGCCCGAGATGCTGCCCGCCCTGCCAGGGCCGGGCTCCCTCAGCCGCCACAGCCACCGCCTCGCGAAACCGTCGCAGCCACGGCTGCAGCAACTCCCGCCGCCCCCGCCGCCCCCCGCCGGCCCCCGCCCGGCCCCCCCGCTGCAGCCCCCGCCACAGAAAAAAAACAGCTGAGCCCAGGGAGCCTTGGTGCAAGCCTCCAGGAGCGCCTCCAGCACCCTCTAGCGGGCTCTCTTGGGGCAGCGGGGCCAAAGATCCTTCAGGGAGGAGGCGAGGGCGGCGCCCAGGCGGGCCCGGCGGGGGAGGGGCAGGCAAGACCTGCAGGGAGATCCCCTTGGGATTGTTGGAGCTGCTGCAGGGCTTCATGCTGCTCTTGGCGACGCACCAGCCTGAGGACCCTGCCCTGCATCTGGCTCTTTCCTGAGCAGGGAGCCTGTTTGGCCCTCTCTCTCGGCCTGTCTCTCTCCCTCCTTCTCCTCTCTGTCTGTCCAAGGAAGGATGAAAACCTTCCAAGAAATCATCAAACAACCCTCCTGATTCTTGTCGTTCATGAGGTCCCCATGCGTCCACATTGGATTTTTACTTCTTGAATGGAAGGAATTGCTTGTTTGATAGACGCTTTGGACAGAAAGACAGAGACTTTGAGAGAGGGAGCCCAATTGGAGAGGGAGTACAAGAAGCGCAAGTGGGAGAGAGAGAAGCAGGCTTCCTGCTGAGCAGAGAGCCCCAGGCAGGGCTTGATCCCAAGACCCTGGCATCAGGACCCCAGCAGAAAGCAGCCACCCAGGTGCCCCACTCCATGATTCAATCCGTTTTTCACGATTCAGTCCGTTGCATTAGGCAACACGCTTTGAGGTCCTCCTCCACTGGGATAACACTAACCCGCAGGTTGTGTTTTCCTTGGCACTTTTGTGATCACTGAGCATTTTAGGAATCTTTTCATGGGTTTCTTGGCTGATGATTTTCTCCTTGGCATATTGCTGTGCAAGGGTTTTCATTGTTTTGCAGGTACCTGCCTCTCCTTCTTGATTCCTAGTTATCCTCTCTCGAGTTGTAGACAGGTCCTTAGGTGGTATCTCCATGCAACCTTTCATACTTTTCGTCTTGTCCTTTGCTGGGCAAGATTTTGTGTTTGGAACCTTGGATTCGTAGAGTCCAACTTCCTAACCCTTCTTGGGCTTCCCGTTTTTGGTGGTGTGCTCCACTCATCTCTGCCACCTCCCCCAGATCCTCCAAAGGGCTTCCTATTGTATCTTCCAGACAACTTCTGATGTCTTCTTTCGTATGTAGGCTCCATCAGTCTGGAATAGCGTTCGGACCTCTTCTGTTCCACGTGGATATTCACGTCCTTTAGCACCGCTTGGTCAAAGTGTGCCCTTCCGTGTTGGTCTGTTTCCTCGGGTCATTTCAAGAGACCTTTTGTAAGACATCCTATCCCATCAGATTCTCCTCTCCCTCTCTTTCTCCCTCAGTCTTGCTCTCGCTTCTTTCTTCAGATTTGCCGGGGAATGACGAGCCCTTTTCGTGTCCAGGGCAATAGGAGTACTGGCTTATCCAGGGACACAGACACTTGCTAGATCAGAAACGGGGTTGCATTGAATCCCTCCATCCAGTTGGGGTCCACTGAAACTGTACACTACCGTTCATCCAATCTCTGTACATGTTCTATTCCCCTAGGTAGCCTATGAACCTATTGGCCATCCCATGGATTGAGATCCTAAATTCCCCTCAGTCCTCTTGGATGGTATTCTGATTGGAGCCTTGCTGGGTAGAGATGGTATAAAATCTTTGGAGAGACCAAGTCCTCCTTTTGCTCTTCTCACTAATAGGATTTTCAAGCTTTGTTCGTATGTTTCAGGAGTCCATTTCATTTTCCTGAATTTTTAACTTCTATCTGATGACTTGGAGGAATTTACTTCCTGATTCTCATCCTTTGTCCATTCTCTGAGAATATCTTTCTATACACATTTCACTCTGTGTTTTTTATCCAGTTGTTGTACCTTCAGTGTTTCCCCCGCCCCTTCTTATACTCACTAGGATGCCCCGTCTAGGTTGGTAGAAGTCTTGTTCCATGTTAGGTTTTCAATACTACCGAATTTTGTTTCTGCCTTCGTGAGCTGATTCTGTCCCTCGTCGAAGCAGCACAGCGCTCTGTGTGGATGTGGGTATTGATGCAATCTAACCAAGTTCATCTTTTCATTAGAGTAGAGAAACCATTGACATTTCATGAAACGACGGAGCCCCTCAAACGATGCCCATTGTCTTGCATTTTCTTTGCTTCATCCCTTTGTACATCCCCATTTATTTATTTATTATTTTATTTCAATTATTGTTTTAGAAAAACATAGAGGATATTTGTGTCTCCAGGGGTACAGGAATGTGTTTCACCAGGTTTACACGACTCCCAGCCCTCATAGATCCCATTTTAAAAATCCCTGTTTTGTTCTTTAAATGTTTTTATTTATGGTTTTTTTTTTTCATTTTTCTCTTTTGTTTTTAATTTTTATTTCAGCATACCAGTATTCCTTGTTTTTACCCCAAACCCAGTGCTCCATGCAATCTGGGCCCTCTCTAATAACCACCACCTGGTTCCCCCAACCTCCCACCCCTCGCCCCTTCAAAGCGCTCCTGTTGATTTTCAGAGTCCTTAGTCTCTCATGTTTCACCTCCCCTTCCAGTGTCTTTAATTTTCATTTTTAATTCTAAATTTCCATTTGTATTTTCAACTTCCAATTGAAATTAAATATATTTAATTTCACTTCATTTAAATTTTAATGAAAAAAATTTTTAAAGGCTGATACATGCTGTCAGCCCCCAAATCTGTGGTCTCAGAAAGTACACAGAAAATGGGGAAAGGGAATGTAGACTTACAAAGATGAACCATTTCGCTTTTCTAGGTCCTTCTTTTTAAAGAGTAGAAAATATACTTTCCCAGAAAGAAACAAACTCAGAAGGAAAGAGTAGGATGAAAGTTACCTGAATCAGCCTATCAACAGATACTCAAACCAAAAACACTGGAAACTGCCAAAAGATGCCAACTGCTTTTAAATAATGGCAGATGACTTTAGGTAAGAATAACTTTCATGCCAATTGAAGTGGTGGACGTGGTCGAATTGTTCAGGAGGCACCAAAAGAATGAGAATCACATTCTATTGAAAGGAAGGAGGACTGAGATTCTGAACAAAAATGATTTATTAGGTAAAAGAATGTATAATATATATATACATTATAATATATATAACCATGGTTATATATAATGGTTATATATATATTTATATTGTATACATTATATATATATATATATATATGATAGTTTTCTATGGGTGTTACTACATATATACGTATGTGTATATATATATATATATATATATGTATGTATATATATATACATATATATATAGTAATTTTCTATGGTTGCTACTACAAGATACCAGACGCCTGGAGGCTGAAACCACAGAAGTGGACAGTGTCACATTTCTAGAGGCTAAAATGTTGGTAGGACATGCTCCTTTTGTAGGTATTGTGGATGGATCTGTTCCAGGCCCCTTTTCCAGCTTGAAGTATTGCTCTGGCTTTGGACTTCTTCACCGGGCCTTCTCCCTCAGTGCATATCTGTGTATCCGCACTCTCCCTTCTTAGAAGCACACAAGTCCTCCTGAATTAGGGGCCCAGTCTACTCAAATATGACCTCATCCTAGCTAGTGACATCTCCAGGGACCCTATTTCCAAATAAGGTCAGGCTCCCAGGTGCTGGGGTTTAGGACTGGGTTAGTTTATATGCATGAACACACACACACACACACACACACACACACAAACACGCGCGTGTGTGTATATATGTATTCCTGTATGTATTCCTATCTATGTGTATAGATAGAAAGGGAGGAAGGAATAGACGGGAAAAAGAAAATATGCCTAGCCAGTTAATAGACTTCACCTTCAACTTTTCAACGATGACCTTCAGAATGCACGACTGAAATTCCATTGAAAGAAAAGACCTGGATAGGTCAGTGAAAAATAAACTCTACATAGGAAGATGCAGAGGCTAGTATAGATTTTGTGGAAAGAGAAAGGATGGAAAGGGCTAGACCGTACCCAAAGGAATCCTCTAAGGCTGCTTTTCTGAGGTCTTGAGAAGAGACACTGGAAAGACACCCAATCCGTGAACAGAGAAAGAAACCATTGCAGAACAACAAGGGATCCTTTTAGAAAGACATGGCTCTCCTCAAGGTGTCCGCATGCGATGAGAAAACTCACTGAGATCCACCACATTCAAGCCCATCCAACAAGGCTCCAGACCCTTTTTGGAAAGCTTGTCTTTCTTTCATGGAGAGAGAATGAGTGAGAGAGAGCATGAGAGAGGAGAAGGTCAGTGGGAGAAGCCGACTCCCCAAGGAGCTGGGAGCCCGAGGCGGGCCAAGATCCTGCCAGTCCGGGGTCATGACCTGAGCCCAAGGCAGTCGCTGAACTAACAGAGCCAGGCAGGCGCCCATCTCCAGAAATGGGTCAACAACAGCTGAGGAGCACCTGGGCGGCACCCTCAGTGAAGTGCCCAACTCTGGGTTCTGGCTCAAGGGGTGATCTCAGGCTCTTGAGATTGAGCCCTGAGGCTAGCTCTGGGCTCAGGGCGGCAGAGTCCACTAGGTCTCTCTTCGGGTCCTGCCCTTCCCCCCTTCCCCATGAAGTTTTCTCTTGCCCTGAAACAAACTAGGAAAAGCCTTTACAGAAATAAACAATGGTTGAGAGGGGGAGGGGTGGGGAGAGAAGCGACTGGCCCGGGGCGAGCGGGAGGTGCCCGAGATGCTGCCCGCCCTGCCAGGGCCGGGCTCCCTCAGCCGCCACAGCCACCGCCTCGCGAAACCGTCGCAGCCACGGCTGCAGCAACTCCCGCCGCCCCCGCCGCCCCCGCCGGCCCCGCCGCCCCCGCTGCAGCCCCCGCCACAGAAAACAGCTGAGCCCAGGGAGCCTTGGTGCAAGCCTCCAGGAGCGCCTCCAGCACCCTCTAGCGGGCTCTCTTGGGGCAGCGGGGCCAAAGATCCTTCAGGGAGGAGGCGAGGGCGGCGCCCAGGCGGGCCCGGCGGGGGAGGGGCAGGCAAGACCTGCAGGGAGATCCCCTTGGGATTGTTGGAGCTGCTGCAGGGCTTCATGCTGCTCTTGGCGACGCACCAGCCTGAGGACCCTGCCCTGCATCTGGCTCTTTCCTGAGCAGGGAGCCTGTTTGGCCCTCTCTCTCGGCCTGTCTCTCTCCCTCCTTCTCCTCTCTGTCTGTCCAAGGAAGGATGAAAACCTTCCAAGAAATCATCAAACAACCCTCCTGATTCTTGTCGTTCATGAGGTCCCCATGCGTCCACATTGGATTTTTACTTCTTGAATGGAAGGAATTGCTTGTTTGATAGACGCTTTGGACAGAAAGACAGAGACTTTGAGAGAGGGAGCCCAATTGGAGAGGGAGTACAAGAAGCGCAAGTGGGAGAGAGAGAGAGCAGGCTTCCTGCTGAGCAGAGAGCCCCAGGCAGGGCTTGATCCCAAGACCCTGGCATCAGGACCCCAGCAGAAAGCAGCCACCCAGGTGCCCCACTCCATGATTCAGTCCGTTTTTCACGATTCAGTCCGTTGCATTAGGCAACACGCTTTGAGGTCCTCCTCCACTGGGATAACACTAACCCGCAGGTTGTGTTTTCCTTGGCACTTTTGTGATCACTGAGCATTTTAGGAATCTTTTCATGGGTTTCTTGGCTGATGATTTTCTCCTTGGCATATTGCTGTGCAAGGGTTTTCATTGTTTTGCAGGTACCTGCCTCTCCTTCTTGATTCCTAGTTATCCTCTCTCGAGTTGTAGACAGGTCCTTAGGTGGTATCTCCATGCAACCTTTCATACTTTTCGTCTTGTCCTTTGCTGGGCAAGATTTTGTGTTTGGAACCTTGGATTCGTAGAGTCCAACTTCCTAACCCTTCTTGGGCTTCCCGTTTTTGGTGGTGTGCTCCACTCATCTCTGCCACCTCCCCCAGATCCTCCAAAGGGCTTCCTATTGTATCTTCCAGACAACTTCTGATGTCTTCTTTCGTATGTAGGCTCCATCAGTCTGGAATAGCGTTCGGACCTCTTCTGTTCCACGTGGATATTCACGTCCTTTAGCACCGCTTGGTCAAAGTGTGCCCTTCCGTGTTGGTCTGTTTCCTCGGGTCATTTCAAGAGACCTTTTGTAAGACATCCTATCCCATCAGATTCTCCTCTCCCCTCTCTTTCTCCCTCAGTCTTGCTCTCGCTTCTTTCTTCAGATTTGCCGGGGAATGACGAGCCCTTTTCGTGTCCAGGGCAATAGGAGTACTGGCTTATCCAGGGACACAGACACTTGCTAGATCAGAAACGGGGTTGCATTGAATCCCTCCATCCAGTTGGGGTCCACTGAAACTGTACACTACCGTTCATCCAATCTCTGTACATGTTCTATTCCCCTAGGTAGCCTATGAACCTATTGGCCATCCCATGGATTGAGATCCTAAATTCCCCTCAGTCCTCTTGGATGGTATTCTGATTGGAGCCTTGCTGGGTAGAGATGGTATAAAATCTTTGGAGAGACCAAGTCCTCCTTTTGCTCTTCTCACTAATAGGATTTTCAAGCTTTGTTCGTATGTTTCAGGAGTCCATTTCATTTTCCTGAATTTTTAACTTCTATCTGATGACTTGTTGGAGGAATTTACTTCCTGATTCTCATCCTTTGTCCATTCTCTGAGAATATCTTTCTATACACATTTCACTCTGTGTTTTTTATCCAGTTGTTGTACCTTCAGTGTTTCCCCCGCCCCTTCTTATACTCACTAGGATGCCCCGTCTAGGTTGGTAGAAGTCTTGTTCCATGTTAGGTTTTCAATACTACCGAATTTTGTTTCTGCCTTCGTGAGCTGATTCTGTCCCTCGTCGAAGCAGCACAGCGCGCTCTGTGTGGATGTGGGTATTGATGCAATCTAACCAAGTTCATCTTTTCATTAGAGTAGAGAAACCATTGACATTTCATGAAACGACGGAGCCCCTCAAACGATGCCCATTGTCTTGCATTTTCTTTGCTTCATCCCTTTGTACATCCCCATTTATTTATTTATTATTTTATTTCAATTATTGTTTTAGAAAAACATAGAGGATATTTGTGTCTCCAGGGGTACAGGAATGTGTTTCACCAGGTTTACACGACTCCCAGCCCTCATAGATCCCATTTTAAAAATCCCTGTTTTGTTCTTTAAATGTTTTTATTTATGGTTTTTTTTTTTTTTTTTTTCTCTTTTGTTTTTAATTTTTATTTCAGCATACCAGTATTCCTTGTTTTTACCCCAAACCCAGTGCTCCATGCAATCTGGGCCCTCTCTAATAACCACCACCTGGTTCCCCCCAAACCTCCCACCCCTCGCCCCTTCAAAGCGCTCCTGTTGATTTTCAGAGTCCTTAGTCTCTCATGTTTCACCTCCCCTTCCAGTGTCTTTAATTTTCATTTTTAATTCTAAATTTCCATTTGTATTTTCAACTTCCAATTGAATTAAATATATTTAATTTCACTTCATTTAAATTTTAATGAAAAAAATTTTTAAAGGCTGATACATGCTGTCAGCCCCCAAATCTGTGGTCTCAGAAAGTACACAGAAAATGGGGAAAGGGAACGTAGACTTACAAAGATGAACCATTTCGCTTTTCTAGGTCCTTCTTTTTAAAGAGTAGAAAATATACTTTCCCAGAAAGAAACAAACTCAGAAGGAAAGAGTAGGATGAAAGTTACCTGAATCAGCCTATCAACAGATACTCAAACCAAAAACACTGGAAACTGCCAAAAGATGCCAACTGCTTTTAAATAATGGCAGACGACTTTAGGTAAGAATAACTTTCATGCAAATTGAAGTGGTGGACGTGGTCGAATTGTTCAGGAGGCACCAAAAGAATGAGAATCACATTCTATTGAAAGGAAGGAGGACTGAGATTCTGAACAAAAATGTTTTATTAGGTAAAAGAATGTATAATATATATATACATTATAATATATATAACCATGGTTATATATAATGGTTATATATATATTTATATTGTATACATTATATATATATATATATATATGATAGTTTTCTATGGGTGTTACTACATATATACGTATGTGTACGTATATATATATATATATATATGTATGTATATATATATACATATATATGATAATTTTCTATGGTTGCTACTACAAGATACCAGAAGCCTGGAGGCTGAAACCACAGAAGTGGACAGTGTCACATTTCTAGAGGCTAAAATGTTGGTAGGACATGCTCCTTTTGTAGGTATTGTGGATGGATCTGTTCCAGGCCCCTTTTCCAGCTTGAAGTATTGCTCTGGCTTTGGACTTCTTCACCGGGCCTTCTCCCTCAGTGCATATCTGTGTATCCGCACTCTCCCTTCTTAGAAGCACACAAGTCCTCCTGAATTAGGGGCCCAGTCTACTCAAATATGACCTCATCCTAGCTAGTGACATCTCCAGGGACCCTATTTCCAAATAAGGTCAGGCTCCCAGGTGCTGGGGTTTAGGACTGGGTTAGTTTATATGCATGCATGAACACACACACACACACACACACACACACACACAACACGCGCGTGTGTGTATATATGTATTCCTGTATGTATTCCTATCTATGTGTATAGATAGAAAGGGAGGAAGGAATAGACGGGAAAAAGAAAATATGCCTAGCCAGTTAATAGACTTCACCTTCAACTTTTCAACGATGACCTTCAGAATGCACGACTGAAATTCCATTGAAAGAAAAGACCTGGATAGGTCAGTGAAAAATAAACTCTACATAGGAAGATGCAGAGGCTAGTATAGATTTTGTGGAAAGAGAAAGGATGGAAAGGGCTAGACCGTACCCAAAGGAATCCTCTAAGGCTGCTTTTCTGAGGTCTTGAGAAGAGACACTGGAAAGACACCCAATCCGTGAACAGAGAAAGAAACCATTGCAGAACAGCAAGGGATCCTTTTAGAAAGACATGGCTCTCCTCAAGGTGTCCGCATGCGATGAGAAAACTCACTGAGATCCACCACATTCAAGCCCATCCAACAAGGCCCCAGACCCTTTTTGGAAAGCATGTCTTTCTTTCATGGAGAGAGAATGAGTGAGAGAGAGCATGAGAGAGGAGAAGGTCAGTGGGAGAAGCCGACTCCCCAAGGAGCTGGGAGCCCGAGGCGGGCCAAGATCCTGCCAGTCCGGGGTCATGACCTGAGCCCAAGGCAGTCGCTGAACTAACAGAGCCAGGCAGGCGCCCATCTCCAGAAATGGGTCAACAACAGCTGAGGAGCACCTGGGCGGCACCCTCAGTGAAGTGCCCAACTCTGGGTTCTGGCTCAAGGGGTGATCTCAGGCTCTTGAGATTGAGCCCTGAGGCTAGCTCTGGGCTCAGGGCGGCAGAGTCCACTAGGTCTCTCTTCGGGTCCTGCCCTTCCCCCCTTCCCCAAGAAGTTTTTCTCTTGCCCTGAAACAAACTAGGAAAAGCCTTTACAGAAATAAACAATGGTTGAGAGGGGGAGGGGTGGGGAGAGAAGCGACTGGCCCGGGGCGAGCGGGAGGTGCCCGAGATGCTGCCCGCCCTGCCAGGGCCGGGCTCCCTCAGCCGCCACAGCCACCGCCTCGCGAAACCGTCGCAGCCACGGCTGCAGCAACTCCCCGCCGCCCCCCCGCCGCCCCCGCCCCGCCCCGCCGCCCCCGCTGCAGCCCCCGCCACAGAAAAAAACAGCTGAGCCCAGGGAGCCTTGGTGCAAGCCTCCAGGAGCGCCTCCAGCACCCTCTAGCGGGCTCTCTTGGGGCAGCGGGGCCAAAAGATCCTTCAGGGAGGAGGCGAGGGCGGCGCCCAGGCGGGCCCGGCGGGGGAGGGGCAGGCAAGACCTGCAGGGAGATCCCCTTGGGATTGTTGGAGCTGCTGCAGGGCTTCATGCTGCTCTTGGCGACGCACCAGCCTGAGGACCCTGCCCTGCATCTGGCTCTTTCCTGAGCAGGGGGCCTGTTTGGCCCTCTCTCTCGGCCTGTCTCTCTCCCACCTTCTCCTCTCTGTCTGTCCAAGGAAGGATGAAAACCTTCCAAGAAATCATCAAACAACCCTCCTGATTCTTGTCGTTCATGAGGTCCCCATGCGTCCACATTGGATTTTTACTTCTTGAATGGAAGGAAGGAATTGCTTGTTTGATAGACGCTTTGGACAGAAAGACAGAGACTTTGAGAGAGGGAGCCCAATTGGAGAGGGAGTACAAGAAGCGCAAGTGGGAGAGAGAGAAGCAGGCTTCCTGCTGAGCAGAGAGCCCCAGGCAGGGCTTGATCCCAAGACCCTGGCATCAGGACCCCAGCAGAAAGCAGCCACCCAGGTGCCCCACTCCATGATTCAGTCCGTTTTTCACGATTCAGTCCGTTGCATTAGGCAACACGCTTTGAGGTCCTCCTCCACTGGGATAACACTAACCCACAGGTTGTGTTTTCCTTGGCACTTTTGTGATCACTGAGCATTTTAGGAATCTTTTCATGGGTTTCTTGGCTGATGATTTTCTCCTTGGCATATTGCTGTGCAAGGGTTTTCATTGTTTTGCAGGTACCTGCCTCTCCTTCTTGATTCCTAGTTATCCTCTCTCGAGTTGTAGACAGGTCCTTAGGTGGTATCTCCATGCAACCTTTCATACTTTTCGTCTTGTCCTTTGCTGGGCAAGATTTTGTGTTTGGAACCTTGGATTCGTAGAGTCCAACTTCCTAACCCTTCTTGGGCTTCCCGTTTTTGGTGGTGTGCTCCACTCATCTCTGCCACCTCCCCCAGATCCTCCAAAGGGCTTCCTATTGTATCTTCCAGACAACTTCTGATGTCTTCTTTCGTATGTAGGCTCCATCAGTCTGGAATAGCGTTCGGACCTCTTCTGTTCCACGTGGATATTCACGTCGTTTAGCACCGCTTGGTCAAAGTGTGCCCTTCCGTGTTGGTCTGTTTCCTCGGGTCATTTCAAGAGACCTTTTGTAAGACATCCTATGCCATCAGATTCTCCTCTCCCTCTCTTTCTCCCTCCCTCAGGCTTGCTCTCGCTTCTTTCTTCAGATTTGCCGGGGAATGACGAGCCCTTTTCGTGTCCAGGGCAATAGGAGTACTGGCTTATCCAGGGACACAGACACTTGCTAGATCAGAAACGGGGTTGCATTGAATCCCTCCATCCAGTTGGGGTCCACTGAAACTGTACACTACCGTTCATCCAATCTCTGTACATGTTCTATTCCCCTAGGTAGCCTATGAACCTATTGGCCATCCCATGGATTGTGATCCTAAATTCCCCTCAGTCCTCTTGGATGGTATTCTGATTGGAGCCTTGCTGGGTAGAGATGGTATAAAAATCTTTGGAGAGACCAAGTCCTCCTTTTGCTCTTCTCACTAATAGGATTTTCAAGCTTTGTTCGTATGTTTCAGGAGTCCATTTCATTTTCCTGAATTTTTAACTTCTATCTGATGACTTGGAGGAATTTACTTCCTGATTCTCATCCTTTGTCCATTCTCTGAGAATATCTTTCTATACACATTTCACTCTGTGTTTTTTATCCAGTTGTTGTACCTTCAGTGTTTCCCCCCCCCCCTTCTTATACTCACTAGGATGCCCCGTCTAGGTTGGTAGAAGTCTTGTTCCATGTTAGGTTTTCAATACTACCGAATTTTGTTTTTCTGCCTTCGTGAGCTGATTCTGTCCCTCGTCGAAGCAGCACAGCGCTCTGTGTGGATGTGGGTATTGATGCAATCTAACCAAGTTCATCTTTTCATTAGAGTAGAGAAACCATTGACATTTCATGAAACGACGGAGCCCCTCAAACGATGCCCATTGTCTTGCATTTTCTTTGCTTCATCCCTTTGTACATCCCCATTTATTTATTTATTATTTTATTTCAATTATTGTTTTAGAAAAACATAGAGGATATTTGTGTCTCCAGGGGTACAGGAATGTGTTTCACCAGGTTTACACGACTCCCAGCCCTCATAGATCCCATTTTAAAAATCCCTGTTTTGTTCTTTAAATGTTTTTATTTATGTTTTTTTTTTTTCATTTTTCTCTTTTGTTTTTAATTTTTATTTCAGCATACCAGTATTCCTTGTTTTTACCCCAAACCCAGTGCTCCATGCAATCTGGGCCCTCTCTAATAACCACCACCTGGTTCCCCCAACCTCCCACCCCTCGCCCCTTCAAAGCGCTCCTGTTGATTTTCAGAGTCCTTAGTCTCTCATGTTTCACCTCCCCTTCCAGTGTCTTTAATTTTCATTTTTAATTCTAAATTTCCATTTGTATTTTCAACTTCCAATTGAATTAAATATATTTAATTTCACTTCATTTAAATTTTAATGAAAAAAATTTTTAAAGGCTGATACATGCTGTCAGCCCCCAAATCTGTGGTCTCAGAAAGTACACAGAAAATGGGGAAAGGGAACGTAGACTTACAAAGATGAACCATTTCGCTTTTCTAGGTCCTTCTTTTTAAAGAGTAGAAAATATACTTTCCCAGAAAGAAACAAACTCAGAAGGAAAGAGTAGGATGAAAGTTACCTGAATCAGCCTATCAACAGATACTCAAACCAAAAACACTGGAAACTGCCAAAAGATGCCAACTGCTTTTAAATAATGGCAGACGACTTTAGGTAAGAATAACTTTCATGCAAATTGAAGTGGTGGACGTGGTCGAATTGTTCAGGAGGCACCAAAAGAATGAGAATCACATTCTATTGAAAGGAAGGAGGACTGAGATTCTGAACAAAAATGTTTTATTAGGTAAAAGAATGTATAATATATATATACATTATAATATATATAACCATGGTTATATATAATGGTTATATATATATTTATATTGTATACATTATATATATATATATGATAGTTTTCTATGGGTGTTACTACATATATACATATGTGTATATATATATATATATATATATATATGTATGTATATATATATACATATATATGATAATTTTCTATGGTTGCTAGTACAAGATACCAGAAGCCTGGAGGCTGAAACCACAGAAGTGGACAGTGTCACATTTCTAGAGGCTAAAATGTTGGTAGGACATGCTCCTTTTGTAGGTATTGTGGATGGATCTGTTCCAGGCCCCTTTTCCAGCTTGAAGTATTGCTCTGGCTTTGGACTTCTTCACCGGGCCTTCTCCCTCAGTGCATATCTGTGTATCCGCACTCTCCCTTCTTAGAAGCACACAAGGCCTCCTGAATTAGGGGCCCAGTCTACTCAAATATGACCTCATCCTAGCTAGTGACATCTCCAGGGACCCTATTTCCAAATAAGGTCAGGCTCCCAGGTGCTGGGGTTTAGGACTGGGTTAGTTTATATGCATGAACACACACACACACACACACACACACACACACACACAAACACGCGCGTGTGTATATATGTATTCCTGTATGTATTCCTATCTATGTGTATAGATAGAAAGGGAGGAAGGAATAGACGGGAAAAAGAAAATATGCCTAGCCAGTTAATAGACTTCACCTTCAACTTTTCAACGATGACCTTCAGAATGCACGACTGAAATTCCATTGAAAGAAAAGACCTGGATAGGTCAGTGAAAAATAAACTCTACATAGCAAGATGCAGAGGCTAGTATAGATTTTGTGGAAAGAGAAAGGATGGAAAGGGCTAGACCGTACCCAAAGGAATCCTCTAAGGCTGCTTTTCTGAGGTCTTGAGAAGAGACACTGGAAAGACACCCAATCCGTGAACAGAGAAAGAAACCATTGCAGAACAACAAGGGATCCTTTTAGAAAGACATGGCTCTCCTCAAGGTGTCCGCATGCGATGAGAAAACTCACTGAGATCCACCACATTCAAGCCCATCCAACAAGGCTCCAGACCCTTTTTGGAAAGCTTGTCTTTCTTTCATGGAGAGAGAATGAGTGAGAGAGAGCATGAGAGAGGAGAAGGTCAGTGGGAGAAGCCGACTCCCCAAGGAGCTGGGAGCCCGAGGCGGGCCAAGATCCTGCCAGTCCGGGGTCATGACCTGAGCCCAAGGCAGTCGCTGAACTAACAGAGCCAGGCAGGCGCCCATCTCCAGAAATGGGTCAACAACAGCTGAGGAGCACCTGGGCGGCACCCTCAGTGAAGTGCCCAACTCTGGGTTCTGGCTCAAGGGGTGATCTCAGGCTCTTGAGATTGAGCCCTGAGGCTAGCTCTGGGCTCAGGGCGGCAGAGTCCACTAGGTCTCTCTTCGGGTCCTGCCCTTCCCCCCTTCCCCATGAAGTTTTCTCTTGCCCTGAAACAAACTAGGAAAAGCCTTTACAGAAATAAACAATGGTTGAGAGGGGGAGGGGTGGGGAGAGAAGCGACTGGCCCGGGGCGAGCGGGAGGTGCCCGAGATGCTGCCCGCCCTGCCAGGGCCGGGCTCCCTCAGCAGCCGCCACAGCCACCGCCTCGCGAAACCGTCGCAGCCACGGCTGCAGCAACTCCCCCCGCCGCCCCCGCCGCCCCCGCCGGCCCCGCCGCCCCCGCTGCAGCCCCCGCCACAGAAAACAGCTGAGCCCAGGGAGCCTTGGTGCAAGCCTCCAGGAGCGCCTCCAGCACCCTCTAGCGGGCTCTCTTGGGGCAGCGGGGCCAAAGATCCTTCAGGGAGGAGGCGAGGGCGGCGCCCAGGCGGGCCCGGCGGGGGAGGGGCAGGCAAGACCTGCAGGGAGATCCCCTTGGGATTGTTGGAGCTGCTGCAGGGCTTCATGCTGCTCTTGGCGACGCACCAGCCTGAGGACCCTGCCCTGCATCTGGCTCTTTCCTGAGCAGGGAGCCTGTTTGGCCCTCTCTCTCGGCCTGTCTCTCTCCCCTCCTTCTCCTCTCTGTCTGTCCAAGGAAGGATGAAAACCTTCCAAGAAATCATCAAACAACCCTCCTGATTCTTGTCGTTCATGAGGTCCCCATGCGTCCACATTGGATTTTTACTTCTTGAATGGAAGGAATTGCTTGTTTGATAGACGCTTTGGACAGAAAGACAGAGACTTTGAGAGAGGGAGCCCAATTGGAGAGGGAGTACAAGAAGCGCAAGTGGGAGAGAGAGAAGCAGGCTTCCTGCTGAGCAGAGAGCCCCAGGCAGGGCTTGATCCCAAGACCCTGGCATCAGGACCCCAGCAGAAAGCAGCCACCCAGGTGCCCCACTCCATGATTCAGTCCGTTTTTCACGATTCAGTCCGTTGCATTAGGCAACACGCTTTGAGGTCCTCCTCCACTGGGATAACACTAACCCACAGGTTGTGTTTTCCTTGGCACTTTTGTGATCACTGAGCATTTTAGGAATCTTTTCATGGGTTTCTTGGCTGATGATTTTCTCCTTGGCATATTGCTGTGCAAGGGTTTTCATTGTTTTGCAGGTACCTGCCTCTCCTTCTTGATTCCTAGTTATCCTCTCTCGAGTTGTAGACAGGTCCTTAGGTGGTATCTCCATGCAACCTTTCATACTTTTCGTCTTGTCCTTTGCTGGGCAAGATTTTGTGTTTGGAACCTTGGATTCGTAGAGTCCAACTTCCTAACCCTTCTTGGGCTTCCCGTTTTTGGTGGTGTGCTCCACTCATCTCTGCCACCTCCCCCAGATCCTCCAAAGGGCTTCCTATTGTATCTTCCAGACAACTTCTGATGTCTTCTTTCGTATGTAGGCTCCATCAGTCTGGAATAGCGTTCGGACCTCTTCTGTTCCACGTGGATATTCACGTCCTTTAGCACCGCTTGGTCAAAGTGTGCCCTTCCGTGTGTTGGTCTGTTTCCTCGGGTCATTTCAAGAGACCTTTTGTAAGACATCCTATCCCATCAGATTCTCCTCTCCCTCTCTTTCTCCCTCAGTCTTGCTCTCGCTTCTTTCTTCAGATTTGCCGGGGAAATGACGAGCCCTTTTCGTGTCCAGGGCAATAGGAGTACTGGCTTATCCAGGGACACAGACACTTGCTAGATCAGAAACGGGGTTGCATTGAATCCCTCCATCCAGTTGGGGTCCACTGAAACTGTACACTACCGTTCATCCAATCTCTGTACATGTTCTATTCCCCTAGGTAGCCTATGAACCTATTGGCCATCCCATGGATTGAGATCCTAAATTCCCCTCAGTCCTCTTGGATGGTATTCTGATTGGAGCCTTGCTGGGTAGAGATGGTATAAAATCTTTGGAGAGACCAAGTCCTCCTTTTGCTTTTCTCACTAATAGGATTTTCAAGCTTTGTTCGTATGTTTCAGGAGTCCATTTCATTTTCCTGAATTTTTAACTTCTATCTGATGACTTGGAGGAATTTACTTCCTGATTCTCATCCTTTGTCCATTCTCTGAGAATATCTTTCTATACACATTTCACTCTGTGTTTTTTATCCAGTTGTTGTACCTTCAGTGTTTCCCCCGCCCCTTCTTATACTCACTAGGATGCCCCGTCTAGGTTGGTAGAAGTCTTGTTCAATACTACTGAATTTTGTTTCTGCCTTCGTGAGCTGATTCTGTCCCTCGTCGAAGCAGCACAGCACTCTGTGTGGATGTGGGTATTGATGCAATCTAACCAAGTTCATCTTTTCATTAGAGTAGAGAAACCATTGACATTTCATGAAACGACGGAGCCCCTCAAACGATGCCCATTGTCTTGCATTTTCTTTGCTTCATCCCTTTGTACATCCCCCGAGATGCTGCCTGCCCTGCCAGGGCCGGGCTCCCTCAGCCGCCACAGCCACCGCTCGAGAAACCGTTGCCGCCACGGCTGCAGCACCTCCCGCCGCCCCCGCCGCCCCCGCCTGCCCCGCCGCCCCCGCTGCAGCCCCCGCCACAGAAAACAGCTGAGCCCAGGGAGCCTTGGTGCAAGCCTCCAGGAGCGCCTCCAGCACCCTCTAGCGGGCTCTCTTGGGGCAGCGGGGCCAAAGATCCGTCAGGGAGGAGGCGAGGGCGGCGCCCGGGCGTCCCCGGCGGGGGAGGGGCAGGGAAAACCTGCAGGGAGATCCCCTTGGGATTGTTGGAGCTGCTGCAGGGCTTCATGCTGCTCTTGGCGACGCACCAGCCTGAGGACCCTGCCCTGAATCTGGCTTTTTCCTGAGCAGGGAGCCTGTTTGGCCCTCTCTCTCGGCCTGTCTCTCTCCCTCCTTCTCCTCTCTGTCTGTCCAAGGAAGGAAGAAAACCTTCCAAGAAATCATCAAACAACCCTCCTTATTCTTGTCGTTCATGAGGTCCCCATGCGTCCACATTGGATTTTTCCTTCTTGAATGGAAGGAATTGCTTGTTTGATAGACACATTGGACAGAAAGACAGAGACATTGAGAGATGGAGCCCAATTGGAGAGGGAGAACAAGAAGCGCAAGTGGGAGAGAGAGAAGCAGGCTTCCTGCTGAGCAGAGAGCCCCAGGCAGGGCTTGATCCCAAGACCCTGGCATCAGGACCCCAGCAGAAAGCAGCCACCCAGGTGCCCCACTCCATGATTCAATCCGTTTTTCACGATTCAGTCCGTTGCATTAGGCAACACGCTTTGAGGTCCTCCTCCACTGGGATAACACTAACCCACAGTTTGTGTTTTCCTTGTCACTTTTGTGATGACTGAGCATTTTAGGAATCTTTTCATGGGTTTCTTGGCTGATGATTTTCTCCTTGGCATATTGCTGTGCAATGGTTTTCATTGTTTTGCAGGTACCTACCTCTCCTTCTTGATTCCTAGTTATCCTCTCTCGAGTTGTAGACAGGTCCTTAGGTGGTATCTCCATACAACCTTTCATACTTTTCGTCTTGTCCTTTGCTGGGCAATATTTTGTGTTTGGAACCTTGGATTCGTAGAGTCCAACTTCCTAACCCTTCTTGGGCTTCCCGTTTTTGGTGGTGTGCTCCACTCATCTCTGCCACCTCCCCCAGATCCTCAAAAGTGTGCTAAATCCTCTCTTTCCCGGGCATCTCCTCTGGGATAGCACAGCATTTGTTGGGAAATCCGAGTCGTGTTTGTGGGATGCTGCTGCTGCTTACTTGAGCTAGTCTCCACAGCACGGTGGAAAAAACCAGCATGGAGCGAAATTCTCCTTGCCCTAGCATCCCCTCTGCATTAGCAAGAAGCGTGGTTGCACATCTGGAAAGGGCCATAACAAAAGGGAGACATCTCTCATCGTGCTCCCCAGGAGCTAGTCTGGGTTAAGGCGCAGCAAGACTCCACGGGAGAAGAGAAGGAGCCGTTGGCCTTGTTGTTGAGAAACAGTCGCGAAGCAGGAGAGCCTGCCATGGCAGGAACACGGGGCTGGTGGCAAGACAAGTGTCACCTGCTCCCTGTGCGGAGATAATGAAGCCTGGCTGCTAAGGAGACTCGAATGTACGACAGGGGCAGGCGCGCGTGCTCCACTCTGAAGAACAAGTCTGGGCAGAATGCAGGCCTGTCCTGTGCCTCTGGGCCCAAGGGGACAGCAGCTACTTGGCCACCTGTCCATAGGCGCCCTGCCCTGAACTCGCAAAAACAGCTCCTGGAGGCACGGGCTGTTAGATGTCGTCTTCCTCCAGGATTTGGCAGCGTTGGCGGAGGCATGCGGTGTCCCGGGAAAGGAGGGACGGTTACCCATTATCCGCATCCTAGGGCGCAGGCGGTGTGCAGTGACACAGTCGCTTCTCCTCTCGGCTGGGGAAGGCAATGGCCTAGTCCCTTGTACACCTGAGTGCCAGAGCAAAAGGGCAAGCCTTGCCTATGTCTGAGGATGGCATTGTGAACAGAGTGTCATCCTAGACCACGCACGCTGCTTCAGGGTCGAGGCGGTTTCTGCTTATTTCAGCTTGGCATGGTGAACCCAGGGCGCGAACATGGAGCCGGGAAAGCAAGGCCCAAGAGGCACCAGCTCTCCCGCAGCTCTTCTTCCCTGACGTGACTGAAGCCTTGCTGAGGAAGCAGCGGCGAAGTGCGGTTCACTCCATTCCCAAAGCTTCTGCGAAAGCACAGCATTTGCTTAGAAATCAGAGTCGGATCTGCTGGCTGCTGCTGCTGCTTGTCTGAGCCCAGTCTCACGGTGGGAGAAACCCGCATAGAGCGAATGCCTCTTTGCCCGGGCATCTCCTCAGGGAAAGCACAGCATTCGTTGGGAAATCAGAATCGTGTTTGTGAGATGCTGCTGCTGCTTGCCTGTGCTAGTCTCCGCAGCACGGTGGATGAATCCCGCATGGAGCGAAATTCTGCTTGCCCTAGCATCCCCTCTGCCTGAGAGAGAAGCGTGGTTGCACATCTGGAAAGGTCCTTAAGGAAAGGGACACCTCTGTCACCTTGCTCCCCAGGAGCAATTCTGGGGAAGGCGCAGCACGCCGCCCCGGGAGAAGAGACGGTGCCGGTGGCCTTGTTGTCGGGAGACAGTCTCGAAGCAGGAGAGCCTACCCTGGTAGGAACAGCGGGATGATGGCAATAAAAGTGTCACCCACTCCCTGTGCGGAGAGACAAGCCTGGCTGCTAAGGAGACACAAGGGGATGACTAAGGTAGGCACGCGTGCTCCACACAGAGGAAGGTGTCTGGGCAGAAAGCAGGCCTGTACTGTGCATCTGGTCCCAAGGGGACAGCATCTCCTTGGCCACCTGGTCCTAGGGCAGACTTGGGCTTGCCACCAGTAGCCATAACCGGAACTCGCAGAAACAGCTCCCTGGAGAAATGGGCAGTCAGATGCCATCTTCCTCCAACATGTGGCAGTGTTGTCGGTGGCAGGTAGTGTGCTGGGGAAGGAGTGGGTACAGTCCCCCACAACTCCCCATCCCAGTGCACGGGCGGTGTGCAGGGATCCTGTTGCCTCCCCTCTCCTGTGGGGAAGGCACTGGCCTAGATCCCAAGTCCGCCTGAGGGTCAGAGCAAAAGGCCAAGCCTTGCCTATGCCAGGAGATGGAAGTTGGCAGAGTGCCACCTTAGGACACGCACGCTGCTGCAGGGTTGACTGTGTCTGCTTAGTTTGGGTTGGCAGGGGGAACCCAGGGCGTGAACATGGAGCCCAGGAAAGCATCGCCAAAGAGGCACCAGCTCTACAGGGCTCTTCTTCCATGAGGGAACAGAGCGAACGCCCAAAGCCATGCTGAGGAAGCAGCAGAGAAGTGCAGTTCGCGCCAAGCTGAAAACCTCTGCAAAAGCATAGCATTGGCTGTGAAATCAGAGTCGGTTCTGTGGGCTGCTCTTGCTTCTTGCCTTAGCCTAGTATTCGCAGCATGGTGGGAAAAATCCACATAGAGCAAAAGCCTCTTTGCCCAGGCGGCCCCTCTGGGAAAGCACAGCTTTCTTTGGGATATCAGAGTCAGGTCTGTGGGAAGTTGCTGCTGCTTGCCTGAGCTAGTCTCCACAGCACGGTGTAATAAACCGGCATGGAGCAAAATCCTCTTTGCCCGGGCATCCCCTCTGCCTGAGAGAGATGCTTGGTTTCTCCTGTGGGAAGAGCCTTAAGGAAAGGGACACGTCTGTCACTTCGCTCCCCAGGGGCATGTCTGGGGAAGGTGCAGCATGCTTCCCGGGAGAAGAGAAGGAGCCGTTGGCCTTATTGTCGGGAAAAGGTCGTGAAGCAGGAGAGCCGGCACTGTCAGGAAGAGCGGGCCGGTGGCAAGACAAGTGTCACCCGCTTCCTGTGCGGGGAGACCAACGCCTGGCTGCTAAGGAGACATGAAGGTACGAGGAGGGCAGGGGCACATGCTGCACTCTGAGGAAGGAGTCTGGGCAGAAGGCTGGCCTGTCCTGAGCCTCTGGGCCCAAGGGGACAGCAGCTACTTGGCCACATGTCCATAGGGCAGAATTGGGCTTGCTACCAGGCGCCCTGCCCTGAACTCACAGTAACAGCTCCAGGAGGAAGAGGCAGTCAGAAGCCGTCTTCCTTCAGGATGTGGTAGCGTTGGCGGAGGCAGCGGGTGTCCCGGGGAAGGAGGAACAGTTACCCATTACTCCCCATCCCAGGGCGCGGGCGGTGTACATTGATCCTGTCGCGTCTCTTCTCGGCTGGAGAAAGAACTGGCCTAGTCCCCTGTCCACCTGAATGCCAGAGCAAAAGGGCAGACCTTGCCTACACTGGGAGATGGCATTGTGATCACAGTGCCATCCTAGGCCATGCACGCTGCTGCAGGGTGGAGGCTGTGTATGCTTATTTCACCTTGGCAGTTTGAATCCAGGACGCGAAAATGGAGCCGGGAAAGCAAGGCCGAAGAGGCACCAGCTCTCCCGCAGCTCTTCTTCCCTGACACGACTGAAGCCTTGCTGAGGAAACAGACGCGAAGTGCTGTTCGCTCCAAGCCCAAAGCCTCTGCGAAAGCACAGCATTCGCTGAGAAATCAGAGTTGGATCTGCTGGCTGCTGCTGCTTCTTGCCGGAGCCCAGTCTCACTGTGGGAGAAACTCCTCATACAGCCAAATCCTCTTTTCCCCGGGCATCTCCTCTGGGAAAGCACAGCATTTGTTGGGAAATCAGAATCGTGTTTGTGGGATGCTTCTGCTGCTTGCCTGAGCTAGTCTCCGCAGCACGTTAGATGAATCCTGCATGGAGCGAAATTCTCCTTTCCCTAGCATCCTCCCTCTGCCTGAGCGAGAAGAGTGGTTGCACATCTGCAAAAGGCCTTAAGGAAAGGGACACATCAGTCACTGAGCTCCCCAGGAACAAGTCTGGGGAAGGTGCAGCATGCCGCCCTGGGAGAAGAGAAGGTGCCGTTGGCCTTGTTGTCAGGAAACAGTCGCGAAGCAGGAGAGTCTGCCCCGGTAGGAAAAGTGGGCCGGTGGCAAGACAAGTGTCACCCACTCTCTGTGTGGAGATTTGGAAACCTGGATGAGAAGGAGACACGAGGGGACGAATAGGGAAGGGGTGTGTGCTCCACTCTGAGGAAGGAGTCTGGGCAGAAGGCATGCCTGTGCTGTGCCCCTGGGCCCAAGGGGGAAAGCAGCTCCTTGGCCACCTGTCCCTGGTGCTTGCCACCAGGCGCCTACCCTGAACTCGCAGAAGTAGCTCCCTGAAATAACGGGCAGTCAGATGCCGTCTTCCTCCAAGATGTGAAAGCGTTCACAGATGCACAGGGTGTCCGGGGAAGGAGTGGGGACACTCCGTCACTGCTCCCCATCCCAGTGCACGGGCAGTGTGCTGAGATCCTGCCGTCTCTCCTCTCCTGTGGGGAAAGCACTGGCCTAGTCCCCGAGTCCGCCTGAGCGCCATAGCAAAAGGCCTAGCGTTGCCTACACCGGGAGATGGTACAGTGCATAGAGTGCCATCCTAGGCCACGCATTCTACTGCAGGGTTGTGACTGTATCTGCTTATTTCGGCTTGGCAGGGTGAACCCCGGACGCATAAATGGAGCCCAGGAAAGCAAGGCCCAAGAGGCACCAGCTCTCCCACCGCTCTTCATTTCTGACGCGACAGAGCAAACGCCCAAAGCCTTGCTGAGGAAGCAGCAGCGAAGTGCGGTTCGCAGCAAGCTGAACACCTCTGCGAAAGCATAGCCATCGCTGGGAAATCAGAGTCGTTTCTCTGGGCTGCTCTTGCTGGTTGCCTTACCTTAGTATTCTCAGCATATTGGGAGAAACCCGCATAGAGCAAAAGCCTCTTTGCCCTGGCATCCCCTCTGGGAAAGCACAGCATTCTTGAGGAAATCAGAGTCGGATCTTTGGGATGCAGCTGCTGCTTGTCTGAGCTTGTCTCCAAAGCACGGTGTAATACACCCGCATGGAGCGAAATCCTCTTTGCCCCAGCATCCCCTCGGCCTGGGAGAGAAGCGTGGTTACGCCTTGGAAACAGCCTTAAGGAAAGGGACACGTCTGTCACTGCACTCCCCAGGAGCATGTCTGGGGAAGGCACAGCACGTCGCCCCGGGAGAAGAGAAGGCCGTTGACCTTGCTGTCGGGAAACGGTCATGAAGCAGGAGAGCCTGCCATGGCAGGAGCAGCGGGTGGGTGGCAAGAAAAGTGTGACCACAGTCTTTGATGACACTTTTGAGTCAAGACTCATCTACTCTACAGATGAGACTACTCTGTAAAAATTTTAAAGGCAACATGTTTAAAGGCAACATCATGAAAGAATGTTTGGTGGATTGCTTTGGTTTTCTATTCATGGTATCAGATGAGTTTAAGGGAGCATAATCCAATAAAAAGCTTAAAACTACTTTTAAAAAATAAGAAAAAAAACATTTTAAAATCTTTGCTTTTGTGGTTCCTGCAAATGAAACTACAAGAACATATTCCTTTTTTCTGTTTGTTTTTCTTCAATTTGGACCTCCTCCTTTGGTCTCTGATCAAAGAATGCTTACATAGACTCTGTAGTGTAGAAAGGACAAAATATCATATTACAAAATATTCTATTCGTATCCTTTTGTATACCCAGAACAATAAGTTAGTATATGTGCTGCCAAAGGAGCACACCACAGCAATAAGTTAAATGAAGATTGTACTGGGAAGATAAAACAATTATTCCATAAAATGAGTGGGTTTTGAATGGGACATGAAGGGAGGACTTGTGAGTTAGGAAAAAATATATATACAAAGACTTAATGAAGGTTTAATTAAAGCATAACAACTATGCTGTATTACTGAAATATATTAAAATGATGATATGGAAATACATTGCCTATTACTTAATATCTCACAGAGTAACATCAAATCACCTATTAATCCTTTCTACTAACAGCTGTTCCTCTTTGTTTCACTTTACATAACATGTGATGGATTGACATTTGTAGAAATAAGGGGGAAACATGGAAGAAAGTGAACAATTAGAAAGGATCAAAATACAGTAATAAACCAGGTAAATAACCAGTGAATATTAACTATAATGTAAATATATGCTGTTTCAATGCATGCACATTTATAAACTGAGAATTTTCAGGAGTGACAGCCAATGTAGAAAATCTAGATGGTGTTATAGAAAATTCCATAAAACCCTTTGCATTAGTTTAACAGCCTGGTATAATATTTAGAAACCAGACTGTGTAATTTCTTTGAGCAGTTAAGCATAGAAAAACATGGCTGAAAGAATGATAAACACTTAACATTTACTTAACTTTTTGTTAATTTTTATCCTTTAATGCCCATATTGTGTTCATAATGTCCTAAGTATTTGTGGTTGTTAGAGCAAAGTAAATTTGAAAATTTCCATGGGGAGGGGAAATGGTATCTGTTTGTAAAACAAAACAAAGCAAAACAAAACAAAACAAAAACACAGCTCACAGGTTGTGAGATGCCCTTCCCTTACTGCTCAATGCATTTTCATTAACACCCACCTCACAGTCCATAGGCAGCCATCTGTGTTCCCATCTTTAAGAAATTTTATCCTACAAGTCACTGTTGCCTATTACATAAATCAAACAGACATTCAACCTCTTGGAATGGAATCAGAAACCCACAAAGCTGCTGTCAGTACTCATAAGGAAGGCAATTAATAAATTTATTATTTAGGAGAGGGGTTGTTTGCTTTCCAAAAATCCATGCAAAATTGGAATGTTATCTGGAGTGTATATCAAACTAACGAAGCTAAAAGTGTCTTTTTATCTCAGGTTCACCCATTTGACAATCATTATATTTTCTCCTTTATCTCTGGTTTGGTCAGCCATGCTAGTGTCAGAACACTTAATTCATTCAGTCAATCAACAAAGATCTATTTAGTACTAATTTTTTGTGGGTGGGATGAATAAGACAAATATCTGCCACAATGGAGCACATGATCTAGAGTTTAAAATTCATATTTGAATTACTTACATACCACCACATATATGAATTACATACTTACCACCCCAAATGTAAACACTTATAAAATTGAAAAAGAAATAGATGATAATGATGTTAAGAAGACCTTAATATTAAGAGCAATAAAATTGATATGTCTATTAGTAGAAATAAAAAATGGTCATATATTAACTAAAGTAAAATTTAGGGGTCCCTGGGTGACTCAATCAGTTAAGCAGCTGCCTTTGGCTCAGGTCATGATCCCAGGGTCCTGGGATTAAGACCTGCATCGGGCTCACTGCTGGGTAATAAGCCTGCCTCTCGATCTTCCTCTGCTGGCCTCTCTGCCAACTTGAGCTCTCTCTCTCTCTGTCAAATAAATAAAATCTTAAAAAAAGATAAATATAAAGTAACACTTACTGAAGATTTGAGGACGGTGATGTCATCAAGATGGCAACATGGATGCATGGATGGCTCCTTATTTATTGCTAAAGGTAAATGTATAGTCAAAACCAGATTCTCTAATATTGTAATGGTGATATATAAATCATTTACTAGTCTAGTTTAAAAGTTAAAAAAACAAGCCTATTAAAAATAACTATAGCTGCAATCATTTGTTATTGAAAGTACAATATAAAAATGATCTAAAATGTAAAAACATCAATAACCTGTTGTAATAGGAGAAGTATAAATTTTCTGTACATTATTGAAGTTCAGTTGTTTTCAACATAAAATGGAATGTTATAACTAACGTATTTTATATAAGCTTAATGGTAAATATAAAAAAATGTGTAGTCGATACACAAAAGATTTTGATAAAGAAGTTAAAACATACTGCCAAAAAAAGTCATCAGATTACAAACAAAGAGAACAAGACAGGAAATAAAGAGCAGAGCATCTACAAAAGAGCAAACAATTAACAGAGAAACAAAACAGATAAACACTGGGGAAAGAAAAAATTTAAAAAAAAAAAGGGAGGGGAAGGCAAGCCATAATACACTTAACTATAAGTAACAAACTGATTGTTTCTGGAGGGGAGATGGGCAGGGGAATGGGCTAAGTCAGTAATAATTATTAGGAGGTCACTTGTGATGAGCATTGAATGTTATATGTAAATGGTGAATTACTAAATTCTACTCCTGAAACTAATATTACACTACATATTAACTAAAATTTAAATAAATCATGAAATATAAAAAGAATGAAAGGCAATAGTTAAGTCCTTACCTATCAATAATTACTTTAACTGTAAGTGAATGGAATCATCCAGTTGGAACACATAGAAAGGCTAGAATAGATTAAAAAAACAAACAGAAAACACAAGATCCAACAATATGTTGCGTATAAAAGAATCACTTTAGCTTTAAGGACACACATGGGCAGAGAGTAAAGGGATGGAAAAAGATATTCCAAGATAATGATAACAAAAGAAAACAAGGGTAGCAATAACTACAACAGACAAAATAGGGTTTATATAAGCTAAAAATCACCACAGGAGTCAAAGAAGGTCATTATACTATAAGCAAAGTGTCATCATTTCATCAATACAGTAATTGTAAATATCATGTACCTAATATTGAGCCACCAAGATATAAAACAAATACTAACAAAACAAAAAGGAGAAATAAATAGCAATACAATAGTATCTGGGGACAATAATACCCCACTCTTACATATGGATAGATCATCCAGACAGAAAATCAATAAGAAAATAGTGAATTTAAACACTATGCCTGGACAAATAGGTGGCTCAGTCAGTTAAGCCTTTGCTTTGGCTCAGGTCGTGATCCCAAGGTCCTGAGATAGAGTCCCACATTGGGCTCCCTGTTCAGGAGGGGGTCTTCTCACTCTGTCTCTGCCCTTACCTCTTGCTCATTCTCTCTGCCCTGCTCTCTCTCAAACAAACAAACAAACAAACAAAACAAAACAAACAAACAAGAACTATGTCAAATGAACCTAGCATATTTACAGGATATTCCATCCAATACTATCATAATAAATATTCTTCTCAAACACACGTGGAAAATTTTCTAGGATAGATCACGTTTTAAACCACAAAGCAAGAGTCCCCCAAAAATCAATAATATAGAAAGCATATCGAGTATATTTCCAGCCAAAATAATATGAAACTAGAAATCAATACAGATGGAAATTTGGAAAATTTACAAATACACAGACATACACATTTTTAAACAAACAAAAAATCAAAAAAAGAAGACAAAGTGGGAATAAAAATACATCTTGAGGAAAATAAAAAAATATATACCAAAAAATTATGAGAATCAGCAAAGCACTTATAAAAGGAAATTTTATAGCTATAAATGTATATTAAAAAAAGATTTCAAATAAAGAACTTAATATAACAGCTCAAAAAAAAAACAACAAAAAGAACAAAGTAAACTTAAAAGTAGCAAAAGGAAGGAAAAAAATAAAAATTAGGGCAGAAATAAATGAAATATAGAATTAAAAAACTAGAAAGTTTTTTTTAAACGGTAAAAAAAATTAGACTTGGTAATGATAAATAAAAAAAGACAGCTAGACTAACTCAGAAAAAAGAGAGAAATGAAATGAATGAAATGAAATGAATCAGAAATGAAAAAGGAGACATTATCACAGATACCACAGAAATATAAAGGATAAAAGACAGTTAAATGCCAGCAAATCAAAAACCTAGAGGAAATGGACAAATTCCTAGGCACATACAACCTATCAAGACTCAATCATAAGGACATAAAAAATGTGAACAGACCAATAAGGGGTAAGGAGATTGAATCCATAATAAAAACCTTCTAACAAATAAAATTCCAGAATCAGATGATTTCCACAGTAAATTCTACCAAACATTTTAAGAAGAACTAATAGAAACACTTTTAAAACCCTTCCCAAAATGTTGAAGAGGTTTAAATACTCCGAGGCACATTTTACAAAGCCAGCATTATCATGATATCAAAACCAGAGAGGAGCACTACAAAAAAAAACAAAACAGCAGCAACAAAAAGAACTACTGGATAATATCCCTGATAAATAAAAATGTAAAAATTCTCTACAAAATGCTACAAAACTGAATTCACTGGCACATATCAGTAAATGTGATGCATTATATTAATAGAATGATCAATAAAAAGTCATATGATCAACTCAATATATGCAGAGAAGGCATTTGATAAAATTCAACACCCTTTCATAATAAAAATACTCACCAAACTGGGTACAGAAAGAATACACATCAACATAATCAAAACCACATATTGCGTGGAAGGATTCAAGATGGCGGAGAAGAAGCAGGCTGAGATGACATCAGGTAGCAGGATATCAGCTATATAGCTTATCTAACCATTGCAAACACCTACAAATCCAATGGGAGATCAAAGAGAAGGAGAGCAACAATTCTAGAAACAGAAAATTGATCACTTTCTGAAAGGTAGAACCAGTGGAAAAGTGAACCTAAAGAACGGGAAGGTAGACCGTGGGGGGAGGGGCCAGCTCCTGGCAAGTGGTGGAGCCACGGAGCAGAAAATCAGGACTTTTTAAAAGTTTGATCCACTGAGGGATATCACCTCAGAGGCTAAACCAGAGTGAAGCCCAAGTGGGGTCAGCATAGCCCCAGGTGTCTCAGGGTCACAGAAGGACCAGGGGTATCTGAGTATCACAGAACTCACAGCTATTAGAGTGGGGAAGCCGGCTACAGAGACAAAGCTGAGGAGTGAGCTCTCAACCCAGGGTTACTTTGAACCAGGCATAGGCAGGGTGAGCTTGGAGCACGGCCAAGAGCCAGGTACATGGGAGTAATTGAGCTCTTTTCTCCAAGCATGGCCAGAGGCCAGGGAGATGAGAATGACCAAGGACTTTTCTCCAAGTGCGAATGAGAGAGAGCTTTTCTCCAAGCACGGCCAGAGGCTGAGAAGATGGGAGTGCACTCTGAGGGTGCACTGATGATCGGGGCCCTGAGCTCTCCACTACTCTTGGCCAGATGGTGAGACAATTATCATTCCATCATCCAGAACTCTACGGAACTCTATGGAAAGCCTTCAGGGAACAAAAGCTCCCGGATTACTTAGCTTCACCCCAGGTAAGGGCAGGACAAATCCATCTCAGGCAAAGGCACTTGAAAATCAATACAACAGGCCCCTTCCCCAGAAGACCAACAAGAAACCCAGCCACGATCAACTTCACTTACTAAAGAGAACAGTGGAATTCCAGAGGAGGAGAAAGAAAAACAAGGAATTCATGGCTTTCTCCCAATGATTCTTTAGTCTTGAAGTTATATTTTTTTCTTTTTTCTTCTGCTAATTTTTTTAACTTTTACCCATTCCTCTTTTAATGATTTTTAAACGAGTTTATTTTTAAAATACCTTACAAAAATAATAATCTATATTGAACCTTAATTATTATAGTCATATTTTATCTTCCATTGTATCTAACTATATAGTTTTTTACACATAGGGTTTTTTCTTCTAAAAAATTTGGGGTATATCTTCTCATAATAGATCAAAATATACCCTAGATCTAGCTCCAAGATTATTCTAGTGTCCAGCCTGAGCAAATTCTCTCCAGTTTGTCTTTATTGTCCCAACCAACTTGCTCTACCAAATTATTTTTTAGAAATTAAATTTTTTTCCTCCTTTTTATACGTTTATTCCATCCCTTCATTGTGCCTAACCTTACATGTTTTTCATCCTTTAAAATCTTGGGAGGTAGTTTCTTCTAAGAGACCAAAATACTCCCAAAATTAAGTGTGTGACCGTGTTCTAGTCACAAGTCTAGTATATATATATATATTTTTTCCTTTTTTAATATTTTTTCCTTGTTTTCTTTTTTTAAACCTTTTTTCCCCCCTTGAACTTATTTTTTATCCCCTTTCGTTCTCCCACAATTTGGGATCTCTTCTGATTTGGTTAAAGCACATTTTCCTGGGGTCTTTACCACCCTTTTAGCATTTTATTTGCTCCTTTATATATTCTTATCTGCTCATAATGACAAGGTGGAAAAACTCACTGCAAGAAAAAGAAGAAGAAGCAGTACGAAAGGCTAGGGACCTAATCAAAACAGACATTGGTAATATGACAGAAATAGAGTTCAGAATGACAAGTCTCAAGGTTCTAGCTCGCCTCGAAAAAGGCATGGAAGATATTAGAGAAACCCTCTTTAGAGAGATAATATCCCTTTCTGGAGAAATAAAGGAACTAAAATATATCCAAGTTGAAATCAAAAGAGCTATTAATGAGGTGCAATAAAAAACGGAAGTTCTTACTGCTAGAATAAATGAGGCAAAAGAATTAGTGATACAGAAGACCAAATGATGGAGAATAAGGAAGCTGAGCAAAAGAGAGACAAATACTGGACAACGAGGAGAGAATTTGAGAGATAAGTGAAACCATAAGACGACACAACATTAGAATAATTGGGATTCCAGAAGGAGAAGAAAGAGAGAGGGGAGCAGAAGGTATATTGGAGAGAATTTTTGTAGAGAATTTACCTAATATGGCAAAGGGAACAAACATCAAAATCCAGGAGATGCAAAGAATGACCCTCAAAATCAATCAAAATAGGTCCACACCCCGTAACCTGATAGTAAAATTTACAACTGTTAACGACAAAGGGAAAATCCTGAAAGCAGCCTGGGAGAAGAAGTCTGTATTGTACAACAGTAAAAACATTTGACTTGCAGCAGACTGATCCACAGAGACCTGGCAGGCCAGAAAGAACTGGCATGATATATTCAGAGTGTTAAGTGAGAAAAACATGCAGCCAAGAATACTATATCCAGCTAGGCTATCATTGAAAATAGAAGGAGAGATTAAAAAGCTACCAGGACAAACAAAAGCTGAAAGAATTTGCAAACACCAAAGCAACTCTCCAGGAAATATTGAAAGGGATCCTCTAAGCAAAGAGAGAGCCTAAAAGTAGTAGATCAGAAAGGAACAGAAACAATATACAGTAACAGTCACATTATAGGCAATACAATGCCACTAAATTCATATCTCTCAATAGTTATCCTGAATGTAAAGGGCCTAAATGTACCAATCAAAAGACACATGTTATCAGAATGGATAAAAAGCAAAACCCGTCAATATGCTGTCCATGAAACTCATCATAGACCCGAAGAAGTGTTCAAAATCTGTGGGATACAGCAAAGGCAGTCCTGAGAGGAAAATATTAAGCTGTACAAGCCTTTCTCAAGAAACAAGAAAGATCTCAAATACACAACATAACCCTACACCTAAAGGAGTTGGAGAAAGAACAACAAAGAAAGCCTAAACCCAGCAGGAGAAGAGGAATAATAAAGATCATAGCAGAAAACAATGAAATAGAAACAAAAAAAACCAAACCAAAACAAAACACAACCACCACCACCAACAACAAAAAAAACCCCAATAGAACAAATCCACGAAACTAGGAGGTGGTTTTTTGAAAGAATTAATAAGATTGATAAACCCCTTTCCAGACTTATCAAAAAGAAAAGAGAAAGGACCCAAATAATAAAATCATGATTGAAAGAGGAGAGATCACAACAAACACCAAGGAAATACAAACAATTATAAGAACATACTATGAGCAACTCTACGCCAACCAATTCAACAATCTGGAAGAAATGGATACCTTCCTAGAGACATATAAACTACCTCAACTGAACCAGGAAGAAATAGAAAACCTGAACAGACCCATCACCAGTACGGAGATAGAAACAGTCATCAAAATCTCCAAACAAACAAAAGCCCCGGGCCAGATGGCTTTCCAGGGGAATTCTACCAAACGTTTAAAGAAGAGTTAATTCCTATTCTCCTGAAACTGTTCCCAAAAAATAGAAATGGAAGGAAAACTTCCAAACTCTTTTTTTCTGAGGCCAGCATCACCTTGATCCCAAAACCAGACAAGGATCCCATCAAAAAAGAGAACTTCAGACCAATATCCTTGATGAATACAGATGTGAAAATTCTCACCAAAATACTAGCCAATAGGATTCAACAGAACTTTAAAAGGATTATTCACCACGACCAAGTGGGATTTATTCCAGGGCTACAAGGTTGGTTCAACATCTGCAAATCAATCAATGTGATACAACACATTAATAAAGAAAGAACAAGAACCACATGATACTCTCCATAGATGCTGAAAAAGCATTTGACAAAGTGCAGTATCCCTTCCTGATTAAAACTCTTCAAAGTGTAAGGATAGAGGGCACATATTATCAATATTATCAAAGCCATCTATGAAAAACCCACTGTAAATACCATTCTCAATGGATAAAAACGGAATACTTTTCCACTGAGGTCAGGAACACGGCAGGAATGTCCGTTATCATGACACTGCTATTCAACATCGTACTAGAAGTCCTAGCCTCAGCCATCAGACAACAAAAAGAAATTAAAGGCATCCAAATTTTGCCAAATTGGCAAAAGAGAAGTCAAACTATCACTGTTTGCAGATGATATGATACTGTATGTGGAAAACTTAAAGGACTCCACTCCAAATCTGCTATAACTTGTATAGGAATTCTGTAAAGTGTCAGGATATAAAATTAATGCACAGAAATTGGTTGCATTTTTATACCAACAAGACAGAAGAAATAGAAATTAAGGAGTGAATCCCATTTAAAATTGCACCCCAAACCCTAAGATACCAAGGTATAAACCTAGCCAAAGAGACAAAGAATTTATACTCAGAAAACTCTAAAGTGCTCATGAAGAAGACACAAAGAAATGGAAAAATGTTCCATGCTCCTGTACTGGAAGAACAAATATTGTGAAAATGTCTATGCTACACATTGTATGACTTCTATGAAATAAAATGTTTCCTTTAAAAAAATAAATTAAATATGAATAGTTCTAAGTAAATAGTTATGGCACCTTATTTTTTTTCTTCATGGTCCTTAACACTATTCTATAATTCAATAAACATGGTTGGCTCACATAAACATTAGTCACCATCACTACAGTATAGAATTCAGGAGCAGAAAATATATAAATTTTAATCATTACATTATACTTTGTCCAAGCTCTGTGCCTGCCTCATAATAGGTACCCAATAATCACTTGTTAAATAAATGAATAAATCAGACTATGTTAAACCTTCAACGTATGATAACAAGTAAATTCATGTGTGTATATGTATATGGGACTTTATTCATACTCATTTGTAGTGGTATGATCAACTAAAATTATTCATTGTCTTTTCAAATGCAAAAAAAAGGCCATTCCCAGAATTAAATCAAATGCAATTTTACTCACGAAATCAATTGACTGGGGCCCCTGGCTGGCTCTCAGTTGTTAAGCTCAGGTCATGATCCCAGGGTCCTGGGATAGAGCCCTACTTCAGGCTCTGCTCAGTGGCATGCTTGCTTCTCCCTCTCCACTTTCAGTGCTTGTGTTCCCTCTCTCTCTGTGTCTCACTCTGTCAAATAAATAAATAACTTTTTCAGAAAAAAAAGAAGAAAAAAAGAAGAAGAAGAAGAAGAAATTAACTGACTATGTTCATTGCATACTGTATTGATGGCCACTCAACAATCTGGGAGACAGAAAGATAGACATGATTTCAAAGAGTTTTACTTCAGGTACAGAGATCATGGAAAACAACAAAAGCTAGTAAAAAAAAAATCTCAGAAACTATAATTATGTTTCTTAGGATGATACAGGGGGGTCCATCTGTATGTTTTTTAATGGCCTCAAGTTCTTTGACCTTCCTTTTATCTAGAACTAGGAGTTATTGCCTAACTCGTGAGTCTCCACTGCCTTTGGATAACACTGTTAGCATAGCTGCAATGCGTTAACTTCTGACACTAGGCAGAACACACTGTTCAGCTTCCACTCTGCTGCCACAATAACTCTTGAAACCCTGAGTTGCAATGTAAGTTCTGATTATCCAGAGGATAGCATCTTTGAGAAAGCTACCACCACATGAAGTGCTCTCATGTAGGTCCTTAGGTCAACAGTCTCTGCTGAGCCTGATCTTTGAGCCTTTTAAGCTCAGGCTATAGACAAGTAAATAAAATCATGTCAAAATGGTTCTAGCCCCGCCTTTTGAATCATTTTAAGCCATTCAAGTTTCCATCCTGAAGCCCCAGACATGGAGAAAAAGAGATAAACCATATACATTTTGCCTTGTCATAATTCCTCACCCACAAAATCCACATTTTTTATGCCAAAAGTATGTGGATGTTTGTTATGCCTTAGCAGAAATCTGGAAAAGGGGTTCAGATAAATGAGAGATATCAGCTAATTTGAGGAATTCATGAAAGGCTTCACGAACACTGTTACTCAAATTTGTCATCTGCAGTTTCTGTTGAAGAATTCTTAGTAGTGAAAGTAGAAAGTGATAAATGCATGAGGACAGAACATATTTACCAAAACTATAGCAGTCCAATCTGGCTACAAGGTAGGACACATGTAGATAACAACTGAAAAGTTAAGTCAGAACACTAGATTAGGACAAAGTTATGAAGGTCTTTGATAAGTGAAGAGTCTGGATATAATGTAGTATGCAGTGGACTGTCACAAGACATATATGGTGGTGAGTAAGGATATGAAACACACACCCATATATTGACATATATGTATATAAATATATCTATGTTTTCAACAAAATGTATATTATTTGTGGCATAGTTAGGTGATAAATATATATATGTAAAAACAAATATGCCTCATATTAAACTAAAATAGAAAATTGATAACATAATTCATGTTTAAAAATTATAATTAATATGTGTTAATATATAAATTAAACTGTACTGGGTTTTAAACAATGGAATTTTGTTTTTTCAAACAATGTATTTTGTCATTTTGCCATTTTCATTTAACTTTATTAGTATGCAAACCTTTAAGCTCATCTTAATATTTGAAAAGTCAATATATAAAATATCTGATAGATAAAATTATTTATGTAAGAATGATTTTATACTTTACTGCATTATTATGAATATTTTCTATACTAATATGAATATATAAATTTAAGTATGTCTTAAAAGATATGGCACATGGATTCAGGCACCTAAATCAATACATGATATTACATGGCTATCAGTATTCATTTGCTTCTTTTCTTTTCCTATGCATAAGTAATTGCAGAGCATTACTAAAATGACACAAAAGAATGAAAATTTTGAGAAAAGCTAATAGATCATTCAGTCATTTCATCACATCAACAAAGGTTAAACTGGACAGGAGAGATTATTATATTCTCTAAATCAAAGAAATTTTTTTCACTGTTTATGGGAGGTAAATATGTGTTCCTTCTTTAGTTTTTTTTCATAGATATAGTCTACCATTTTTGAAGCACTAAATATAACAGAAATGCAGTCTTGTTTGTAGTTATACTAAAAAAGTATATGACAACAACAGTATATGAAGTTAGTTAAAATAAAAAATCTTTAAAAATATAACTTTAAAAAAGATGTATCTTTCATTTCAGTAGAATTTACTAAATAATCCTTATTTTTATTTTCTTTATGTCCACAAATGGGGCAAAAATTTATAAGTAACAGCATTCATCAACTAGATTTCAAATTTTTGTTTGCTTAATTTCTTTCTTCATTCTATGATGATGAATTCTTTATGGACAGCAGTTTTGTAATTTCCATGTTATATCCTTGGAACCATATTACATTGTTGTTAAAGTTATAAAAAGCTATCTGCTATTCTATTTTTAGTGTAATGAAATTTTAAAGGCTTTGAGAAAAGCTTCCATTCTGTAGTTCTCTTCCACTTTATTTATTTATTCTATGCCTGAAATTTCTGGCATCTGTGAACTTATCTTAAACCTTTAACACAGGGTAAGATCAAAATACTTTATAACTTTCATGAGGACAGACATGATTCAACTTCTTTGTTTTAATTGCCAAATTATAAGGTGATGATTGACAAATGTTAATTAATACTTGTACAAATGGATGGGAGAATGAGCACATGAATAAATGAATGAAAGACTTTACACTTTTTCTCTTGTCATTCTGCCACATTTAATATGTAATATTTGTAATTACCATGGATTTCACACTGAAATATGAGAAAACCATGCATTTATTGATAATGGCATGTATGGATAAGGACACAAAGTATGGAGACATTGAGTGTGCATTAGTTTTAAGTATGTTGATACTATTATAAGGAATGTAGGGATGCCTAAGTACCTAGTATGGTGTTTTATATCTTTTTTAAAAATTGCTACAACATTATATGGTAAATGATAATATTTCTATTTTACAGGTAAGATAACTTTTTTAAAATTAACATATAAAGTATTATTTGCCATAGGGGTACAGGTCTGTGAATTGTCAGACTTACACACTTCACAGCACTCACCATAGCACATGCCCTCCCTAATGTCCATAACCCAACCACCCTCTCCATAGCCCACCTCCCCCCAGTAACCCTCAGTCTGTTTTGTAAAATTAAGAGTCTCTTATGTTTTGTCTCCCTCGTGATCTCATCCTGTTTCATTTATTCCTTCCTCACTCCCCAAACTCCACACTCTGCCTCTCAAATTCCTCATATAAGGGAGATCATAAGATAGCTATCTTTCTTTGACTTATTTCGTTCAGCATAATACTCTCTAGTTCCATCCATGTCTTTGCCAATGGCAAGATTTCATTTCTTTTGAGGACTGCATAGTATTCCACTGTGTACATATACCACTTCTTTTTATCCATTCATCTGTTGATGGACATCTAGGTTCTTTCAACAGTTTGGCTATTGTGGACATTGCCCCTATAAACATCCGGGTGCACGTACCACTTCGGATCACTACATTTGTATCTTTAAGGTAAATACCCAGTAGTGCGATTGCTGGGTCATAGGGTAGCTCTATTTTCAACTTTTTGAGGAACCTCCATGCTGTTTTCCAGAGTGGCTGGACTAGCTTGCATTCACAGCAACAGTGTAGGGAGATTCCCCTTTCTCCACATCTTCTCCAGTATCTGTCGTTTCCTGATTCGTTAATTTTAGCCATTCTAACTGGTGTGAGGTGGTACCACATTGTGGTTTTAATTTGTATTTCCCTGTTGAGCACTTTTTCATGTGTCTATTGGCCATCTGGATGTCTTCTTTGCAGAAATGTCTGTTCATGTCCTCTTCCTATTTCTTGATTGGATTATTTGTTCTTTGGGTGTTGAGTTTGCTAATCTCCTTATAGATTTTGGGTACTAACCCTTTATCTGATAAGTCATTTGTGAATATCTTCTTCCATTCTGACAGTTGTTGTGGTTTTGTTAATTGTTTCCTTTGCCGTGCAACAGCTTTTGATCTTGATGAAGTCACAATAGTTTATTTTTACCCCTAATCTTTCTGTGACCCCACAGGACCTCAGACCACACTGTCCCTGAGTGGGTTCCACCCCTTCTTAGCTTCTGGATCAATGTCCCTCAGTGGAACAGACATTTAAAATTTCTGATTTTGTGCTCTGCTGCTCTGCTGCTTCCCAGGAGACGGCTCCTCCCCCAATGGTCTATCTTCCTGTTGCTTTGGATTCACTTCTCTACACATCCAACCTTTCAGAAAGTGGTCAATTTTCTGTTCCTAAAATTTCTGCTCTTCTTTTCTATCTTCTGTTGAGTTTGTAGGTGTCCGGAATGGTTTGATACCTATCTAGCTGAACTTCTGGGATCTGATGTCATTTTAGTCAGCTAATCATCTGCCATCTTGCCTCTCTCCCAGGTAAGATAACTTTAATAAAACCAGGATTCCAAACACATTTCTATAACATGGGTCTTTGTTAAAACACATTCTCAATCATACATAATTTAAATTTTATAAATTACTATCCCTTCAGAAACAATTGCTATTACCCTCTCAGATTAATGCTGGAATGCCCAAGAAACTCTTCTATAGATATTTTTCTTTGACCTACCAGATGGAAACATTACTAAGCCAAGTCCATCTTTATTATCTGAAAGATTTTATACTTTATACTTCTACTTCTTAGCTCTCTGATTTTATATTCTATTTCAATTATACTATGGCTCAAAACTGATCTTGTAGATTTACTTAATTAATTGGGACTGCCAACTATTCAATCTGTAGAAAAATGAAAGCAAGTAAGACATTAATGCAGAAAAGAATAGCTACTATTTTGGGAATAAAATATAATTCTTAAGTAAGCTAGTGGGAAAATGGTTTAGTATTTTTAAAAGTATCTACTGTACACAATAATAATTTGAATTTATTGTACTCTTTCTAATTAGATAAGAGGAATTTTAAACCTGAGAATTAATAAATATTTTCAAACTATCCACTAATTGCAGTACAAAGCTTATTTTAAATTGGTCCAAAGTAATATGAAAGTAGGAATACTTTTATTATCAAATAACACAAATGGAAAAAAAATTACAGCACGTGGTTATTTTGAAAGAATTCAGTTAAAAAACATGATGGTGTGCCTGGATGGCTCCGTATGTTAAGCATCTCACTTTGGCTCAGGCCATAATCTCAGGGTCCTGGGGTCTAGCCCTGCTTTATGATTCCTGATCTGTGGGGAGACTGCTTCTAAAACAAACAAACAAAAGAAATCATGGTAGTATAAAAACATACAAAAAGTGAGTTAATAAATTGGTTAGAAATTTTTATGATTATTGTGACAATATGACCACCAAATTAGATCTTATTAAAAGATCAGAAAGGCTGTTATGTTGAGCTATTAATTAATATGACCCAGAAATGGTAGGATAGATAATCTTTTTTCTCTATTTATTTCCAGTGTTATATGAATGTAACTGGTCACATGAAGCTCTAAAATTTGTTATAATATTCATTTTTTTGCTTACATAGATATGTTTATTAGTAACAAGGTAACTTGCTATTTAGATTAAAAACAATCTGTTTTCTTAAAAGAAGAAATAAAGGAAAGCCATACTGAAAACAAATAAAATTATCATGAAATAAATAATTGAACATTTCAGTAAGATTTACACAAATAGTGCTTGTTTAACTTTACCTTTAAACATTATTTTACGTCTCTCATTGCATAAGTTGACCTAAAAATCTGAAATAAATACTGATCATGTAACATTATAAAATATAGCTGTCTCTATATTAATTCTAAGTATACATTTTTAGATCTTAGCGCAAACTTCACTTTATGCTTATTGTAGAATAGGATGAATGAATTTAGAGAAATAGATCTAAGCCCTTCTTTTAAACTCAACAGATATTAGTTCAGAAGACGAGATCTGAAGATTATAAGAAAAAAACTAAAATACAATACCAACAAATTTTGGAAGAGATCTTTGCTAATAAAAAAGTGTCTAGGCAGGGATGCCTGGGTGGCTCAGTCAGATAAGCATTCGAATCTTGGCTTCAGTTCAGGTCATGATCTCAGGATCTTGAGATTGTGCCCTCTGTCAACCTCTGCAATCAACATGTCTCCACTTGAGATACTCTGCCTCTTCCTCTGCCCCTCTCCCTGCTCACATGTACTCTCTCTCTCTCTCAAATAAATAAACAAATAAAATATTTTTAAAAATGAGCACAGAAACCACCTAAAAGAAGTAAGAAAAAATTGCTTAAAATCAGTTTATCTGGAAATATGTGAAAAATAAGTGGTATGTGTATTCAGTACTAAACTAACCCTTCAAAAAAGTTACAGAAGAAGAAATCACAAGTGGAAAAAGTTCTGAAAAAGTTTCCACAAGTGGAAAACATTCTGAAAAGTTGTAAATAGGAACAGTTAAGCCCTGGTAACTCAAAGTCCTAATAAAGTAAGTTTTAAATATAACATCTTAATTTTATAAAATTCTTAGAAATGATTACTAATATTTATAATGATATCTAAAGAAATATTATTTTTGTGACTTTAGCTTAAACTCGATTCAATAACTCTGGTGATATATGAAAAATCATTTGTTAGTATGCAAGTTTTTTTGGTACTTATATGAAACCTTCTTCATGAAAAGTCTTTTTTTTTTAATTGAGAAGGTTTTAGAAATTTCTTAGGGAAAGTTATACTATTAAAGTCATACATTGTGCTGTTTAGAAGTCAACAGTGTTAAATTTGGAACCATATATTTTATTTTGGACCAAACATTCATCAACTGATGGATGGACAAAGAAGATATATATGCATTGAGTTTTTATCAACTGTGTTGTATAGCAAAAAACTTATTTATGATCATTTTTATATGTATTTTTTACAATTTTTGGAGGAAGGGGTGATTTTTAAAATTCTACCGACTATGCTCTTCAGTTTGTTTAATGTAATTGTGCATTCTATTGCATTGCTCAAATAATAAATTTTATGTTTCAGTTCCAATTATATCTTAAATTCCATTTTATATGTTGGAAATATGAAACTGATGCCAAGGAAGTAAGGGTTTATTTTAAAGCTAACCATCATTAGGAAATAATTAGCATGTACCTCATTAGCCAAAAGGTCATCCTAAAAAAAGCATGAAAATATGCATCCATTTATTCACTTAAAAATTTGTTGAGCTGGTCAAACACAAAGATTGAAAGTGATAGCTACTAAAACTTATGATGGGCATATAATAATGTATAAATATAAGGACTTGTATTTAAAATGGTATAGACTGGTAATAAAATAAAGACTTTCAATCATTATAGCCCTTGGAGATTTCAACATGTAGTTAACACCTAAAATCTAGAAACATGTAGTTAACACCTAAAATCTAGAAAATGATTAGAAAACTTTTGATATTTCCAATAGTAAAATTTTAAGGTATGTTTTTACATTTCCATTCCAGTTATGAAATATATATTTATAAGATAAATACCAATAATTAATTTAGACCTGCATTAGTTCCCTGATCTAATAAATAGTTAGAAATGCAACTTAGGACAAAGTAGCTACCCTTCTAAGTGTTCAGTTTCTTTTTTTGCAAACAATAATGGTCAACTTTTCTGCAGTGCTTAATATGTGACTAGAATCTTGTTAAGCATTGGACTATTTAATTATTTTAACTGCAAGAGGTGTGCATGTGTGTATGCGTGTGTGAACTGAAACACAGAATAGGTCAGATATCAAGATATTACAATTATAAAATGATGGAGTTGAAAGTTGAATCTATTCTTGTCTAGATTCATTGCTTATGATCATAATAAGTCCACATGGTTCCCACTGAAAATTATGTATGACAATTCAAAGAGAGAACAAAAATGAAGTGTTTAACATAGTGTCTTGCTTGTATAAAATGCTCAGTTGACATTAGCCACAGTTACAATTATATTAATAGATCTATTATTAATATATGTTATTTATCACATACAATTATATATTAAATGCATAAATATAAAACAAAGCAAAATTTAGTATGATATTTTTAGTGTTCTTTAGATCACCATAAATTTTTAATATAATATCATGGAAACTAATATAATCCAGATATAATGCCTGTACCAGAGTTCTAGGAAGTTGAATAAACAAACAAAGAAGCATTCAAAGCAACTCATTAAAATACAAAGAATTAGAATATGCTGGGTCCCAGAGTCCAAAGATATAGAGTGATTGGGTATGTATGGTAGGTAGTGGATATGCTTTCATTGAGCAAATATTTACATTAATTAAACAAAAGAAATCAATGTGTTGAAGATCAGTGAAACCATTTACCATTGCCAGATAAGGTATTTTAAATCATTGCCAAGAGAAAGTTACAATGAAACCTGAGGTGTTGAATTACAATTATAGATATCATTACATTATGGACAGATAAATAGGGCATAGGCAGAGTATATAAGTGTATATAAATATATTCCAAGATATATTTTCAGGTTTTGTCTATATAGTTTGGAATGTGAAGGCAATTAACACTCTAGTAATGAGCATATTGAGAACATTGGTACTGATTTTGAAAGGACATCTGCCATTAAATGTGACCAAGTTTACGTGGAAAAAAGTGCAAGATGAGCCTAAAACATTGTTTTGTTCTAGAAAGTAGGAAAATGCACAATGCATTGTGTGAATATATCAAAAGGCACATTTGTTCCAACCTGTAACTAGAGTTCTTGGGCCCCATTCTCTGCTGCACTAAGGAAAAGGACAAATATTTTAGTTTTTTCCATATGCCATGCACAATTCTAGTAATAAATTTTATTAGTGGTATGATAGTCTCCATACAGATCATAAAACATACCCATAGTTTAAACCATAAAATTATCTTTCTCCCATTTAAGTACCTAAAAGTAGATAATTCAAAGCTATAGTGTTGGGACCCTGGATCTATCAATCACATCACTCTATTGTAGAAGGTTATATTTGAAAAATCATTTCATGTTCCAAGATATCCAGTCATCATAAGTCATGATATCTCTAATTCAGTGAAGAAGGAGAAAGAGGAGAATGAGAAGACGAAGACAAAGATGAAGACGAAGACGAAGAAGAAGAAGAAACAGCAGTAGAAGCACCAGAGGAGGAGGAGGAGGAGGAATAAGAGGAAGAAGAAGGGTGAAGAGGAGGAATAAGAAGGGTTTATGTTTCTTTAATGACATTTTCTACCAGTGACACTTCACACCTACAGGAATTTTCTTGCAAGAGCCTGGTCATATGACCATACACATCTGCCAGGGTGAGTAGGAAACACATATATTTCATGGAATTGTATGCTGAATTAAAAGATACATATTTTATTACTATAAAACAATGATAGAAATTGATATTGGAGAGTACAAATAACAATATTTACTCCAATAATTATTCTTAATTCATTCACACACTCCTTTGCCCCCAATTAATCTAAATTACTTTCAATACATTTAAATCTATAAGACAGCACTAAATTTCTTTTTCTTGTAAATCTGCTGTCTAGTCTACTCTCACTGGGTTTCTAATTTCTCTATTTATTTGCTGCTCAGATGCCCTTCTGGGATCATCAGTCCTGATTATCCTATTTATTTTATTCAATCATGTTGGTGGTTTCATTAGGAAATGTTTGTTTTCTATATCATTACAACTTTTCTCATGGGATGATCAAATTCCAAAGAAAAATAATACATTTTTTAACTGTTTCTAAATGCTATTCTATTCTTATCAAGACATCTATCTTTATTTTTTTATGCTTTTCAGGGGATAGATCTTTGTTTTCTGTCATCGTGCAGGAGGGACAGAATAACCACATATGATAGGGATTACTGTCCCAGTGAAAGGTTTCCTCAGATCTGTCATGTGAAGTTAGAGGGAGATGATTGTGAATAAACCAGGAAGCGGTTTTTCACCAGAACCACAATGCCAGTGCCTGGATTTTGAACTTTCTAACCTCCAGAACTTTGAGAAATAAAATTCTATTGTTTACAAACAGGTCTGTGGTATTCTTTTATAGCCCAAATGGACTAAGAAATTATGGAAATTATGGAAAATAACTAATCAAATATATAAAAATGAATATACCCATATAATTGGAATTTCATGACAACGGGATTTGAAAAGAACTGTGGTTTAGTAAGTATACTGAATACTGAACTTTTATTCACATCTATGTATCTTTATAAATTAGGATTTTCACCTGTGACAGCCATTAAATGAAATATTGACATAAATTGATCTCGATTAAATTTTGAGTTATTGTACTGAACGTTTTAAATACTACTTACATAATAATGGACCTATTCAGTCAAAGTGATTCTCTAAAGTGTATTAAAATAAATAATTGTAAACTATCAACATAGTGATATGAGTGTAAGGAAGACTTTGTTTCATTAAAAATATTATAAATAACCAAATTCTTTACTGTAAAATGGTATATTACATGGCACATGTTAATTTCAGCTTTGGTTAAAAGAAAAAAAAAGTATGTGAAGCCAAAAGTATCCTGAAGCCTTAAGTGTAATGAATAATCTCGAAAGAAGAAGAAACAATTGACGCAAGTTCCATATGTATACAATAACCATATGTATTATACTATTAACTAAATAAGTAAAATTCCTCTCTTTACATTATAGGAAGGATTTTTCTAAATTGAAAAAAAAGAAAAGAAAAAAAAGAAAAAAACTTTTTTTAAGAAAAATAAGTCAGAAGTGTGATTTTACTAATAGCTGATTATTCTTGATTTGTTATCCTGAATCTAAAATGAATCTTAAAAGAAATTAAATTTATTATAAGGATTATTTTAGGGGGCATTTCACTTAAATTATTACCTATGATTTCTTTAAGAATTGTTTTTATTAATAAACTATGAGCTCATTTACTTATTATTAAGAATTCTATTAATATTAAAATAATTACTCAGAATCTAATGAATTTTAAAATACAATGTACAATCTCAGTTTGAGGCATAACATGCAAGCCATTCATTTTTCATTAAAATATTTTAATAATATATTGACACATTAATACATGCCAATGTTTCTATTTGAAATACACTTTCATTTTGGACAATTCATCATTTTTTCCTGATGGAATGTTCAACCAAGGTTTTTTGTTTGTTTTTTAAAAATTTATTTTTAGAGAGAGACAGAAAGACAGAAAGAGAGCACGAGGTAGGAAGGGCAGAAGGAGAAGTAGAGAGTGTACAAGCAGGCTCCCCACTGAGTGGGGATTCTGAAGCAGGACTCCACACAGGGCTCTACCCCAGAACCCTGGCCTCATGACCTGAGGCCAAAGCAAGGGTAAGAGGCTGAACTGACTGAGCCATGTAGGTGCCTCTGTACAACCAAGATAAACCATTAAACTCAAAAAGTATCATCCTTCATTAATAAAATAAAAGAAAGCAGAAAATATATTTTTTTAAAAAATTGCATAATAATACACACACTAAACACTGAATTTGGTATCTTTTTGATGTTTGTCTAATTATTAACCCTGGAGGGGAAAGAGGTAAGGAACTGTGACATAGTTATTCAAGAAAAGAGAGAATGCAAGTCATCTCAATCTTTCTCTCTAAAAAAGCTGATAATTGAATTTCTAGAAATAAGCTACTAATGATTTGCTAGAACAGGGAATCTCAGAGTTGTTCTATATACCTCTATGACTTTATCCACCAACTGAAAAGCTCCATGAGGTCAAAACGATTTTCATGAAAATACTAAGGCATTATTTGTCTTTTATTTAAATTTTTTATTATGCTGATGCATGCATTTCTCATACAAAAATAATTTTGGTTAAATTTTTAACACTTCAGCATGAATCAAGTCAGTGGCATCAAACTGTATTAGTAGTCATTGCATTTTACACTTCTTGAACTAAGAGGAAAAATACAGCCAGTGCATTTAAGAATGTCCTTGCTAACTGTAATGGTTAAATTTTGTGTCAGCTTATCTAGCTTATAGTGCCAAAGGCATAGACCTTCATCAAACACTAGTCTCAATGTTAACGTCAAGGTATTTTGTAGATGTGATTAACATCTGCAATCATTTGACATTGAAAAAAGTAGATTACCCTCAACAATGCCTTCAGTCAATTGAAAGAAACAGGTTTCCAATAGAAGAAAGAATATTGCATCAAGGCCTGAACAGAAATCCTCACTGAGTTTCTAGATCCCTGGCTTGTGTTATGGATTTTGAATTCAAGAATGCAAACATCAACTCTTATCTGAGTTTCCAGCCTAATAGCCTCCTATACAGATTTTGCACTTGCCAGTCTCATAAATATATGAGCCAATTCCTTAAAGTAAATACATATAAGTATATAAATATAAATTTAATATAAATATAAATATATATAAATGTGTGTGTGCATGTGTGTTTGTGGGGTTTTTGTTGGTTGGTTGGTTGGTTTTTGTCTAGAGAACACTGACTGCTACAAATTTTGCTACAGAGATGGGTTTCAGAGGGATAGAATCTTAAGGATGAGTTCTCTGAATTAGTTCTGGGGTTTGTGAAATTGACTCACTCATCTGGTTCTAATTAAAGATACTAATTATTCTATATCCAGTGGCAAAGAAGGCACTCATCATCCATGACAAGAGGTAGCAGTAGAGATATGCAAATTATCACTGTTAGATACTCCTAACCAAATAGTTACAAGAGGAAAGGTTCTGAGTGACCATGTATTTGCTATCATAAAACATTTTATCAAATTAATGAGTGTAATGAGATTCGCTCGTTGCTCCTAATGCTGTACAAAGTACAGAAACAGAATGAGCTCAGGGCTTTAAATTCCCTGCATGAATGGCCTGGAAGTATCTATGTCTTCCCTGAACGAAACCCTTATCTCCCGTATTCACAAAGATGAGATTTCTAAAATCAAACCCAGAGCTTCATCCCGTGAGTGGTTGAATTACAGCCACAAATCGAATTCTCAACCTCACAGCGTATATGTTATTATGTAAAAGCATTGATTGGAAGGGGATCAGAATGGGATATATGAGGAGGTCTTGGCGTAGCTGGAGACAATAACCTGTACATACATTCTGCCAACTTCACGCCTGAGGAGGCTGACTAAGAAAGCTGTAATGTCTTCCTTTTAGGTAGTTATCTGGGAAGATACTGGCTATATTCTTGTCAGGATCCACCCTTGCTACTCCTCTTTGCTTCAAAACTTTTAACGAGCTACATTCAAGTATCAGTGGGGCTTAAGTTGAGGTACAAAATGTGACCTATGAGGAGATCTACTATACTCCAAAAGAATTACATGAATACTCCAATTTATACAGGCATAAATTCTGAAGATAGGGTGATAAATATATATCAAGAGTCTAGGATAATGACAGAAGGAACATTATTTTGAATCTAACTAAATTGTTGACATGGACCCACTCTACAGAGATTTTGGATCCAGTGTTAAAGTTTGAAGGGTTGGAAAAGTCTCTGTTTATCTCACTGACTTGCTGAAATATGGACCAAAAAAAAGTGGCCTACAATAAATTATGTTGAAAAGCCCTAACTACCTTGTATTTTGTAGAAGAAAGTATGAAAAATTTAGGGAGATTTGAATGTTAGAGTGGATTTATCACTAAGACCTGTTCGCCCACTCAAGGGTACATACCTTTTACCATATCTGTGAAAGATATACCTGTGAGGGGAGACTCAGCATATTTGAAGAGTTCTGTAGGTCTTCTTTTCTATCAATCAGAGACTGCCACCACTGAACTGAGACTCTTTTTTTTTTTTTTTTTTTTTTTTTTTTTTTTTTTAAAGAAAGATTTTATTTATTTATTTGACAGAGAGAAATCACAAGTAGATGGAGAGGCAGGCAGAGAGAGAGAGAGAGAGGGAAGCAGGCTCCCCGCTGAGCAGAGAGCCCGATGTGGGACTCGATCCCAGGACCCTGAGATCATGACCTGAGCCGAAGGCAGCGGCTTAACCCACTGAGCCACCCAGGCGCCCCGTGAACTGAGACTCTTAAATTCAATGGGAATAATTAGATGCCAAGAGGTCAAGTGACAACATTTAATTGCAAAAGACAAGGTGGATATGGTTACTGTAATTAACAGAAAGGCCAAGTGGTAAACAGGTAAGTCTGACTTGCAAAAACCATGGTGTCCCTAGAAGAGAAGCAGAGGGGCAGTCCTTTAAACCCTTACTTGATCTGTATAAGTAGAAGAGTTCCAGGTCAGGTAAATCAAAATTTAATCTTAATTACCAAGACAAAGAATCATAGCTTCTCAAACAATTCCCACACTGGAGCCTGTTTATGAGCCTAGAACCACTTGAAAGAAGGAGGGCTAGGTCTCTTAAAGTAAGGACCCCAGTACACTGCTAAAAATATATGCTGTTAATCTCTCTCTCAAATTCCCCAAAGGGACCAATTGCCAAAGTGATTGAGTTTTGTGGAAGAAGGAATAATTAGTCTTTCAGGGGATTGCTGGACACTTGCTTTGAATGGACGCTTTTTCAAGGAGACTCAAAATATTCCTGTGGCCCACAAGAGTCAGAGAAAATGCTTATGGCACTCAACAGAGTTTTATCTCAGTTTCATTTCAAAGTAGAACCAGTGGCTCCTTAAACACACCTTTTGGTTATTTCTCCAGGTCCAAAATGTGTAATTAAAATAAACATTGGCAGAATCACAGGACTGATTCCTTCACCTGTCAAATGAAGGCAATTGTGCAAAGTCTAAAAGGAAGCCACTAGAACCACCTTTACTTAGGAAAACAGTAACCCCAAAGCAACACCATATTACTATAAAGGATTGCAGATTAGTGCTATGAGCAAGGTTTTGAAGGATACAGGGATAGTATTCCTATGGCTTCTTTCCATTCAATGTACCTATTTGCCTGCACAATGGATAGTTGTGTAAAGGGAGAGAATGAAATGAAGTAAGAGAAGTATGTTGAGCAAATACTATGAGTGTGTAATTTTTCTATTGCTACATATTAAATCATGGCCAGTTTAGCAACTTAAAACAACATATATTTTTCATCTCACAGTTTGTATGCATGAGCAGTCAGTATATTTTTATTACTCTCTGTTCAAGGTCACATCATACTGAAATCAAGATGTAAGCTAGGGATGTGATCTCATCTGAGACTCAGAGTCCTTTATGATCCTTACTGGTTATTGGAAGAATTTAATTCCTTTTGGTTGTGGGACTGAGGGTAGTGCTTCCTTCTAACCATCAGCTGGAGGATGTTCTGGGCTCCTAGAAACCTTCAAAAATTCCTGCCACATGTCCCTCCCCACATATCTTGGCAGATTGTTCTTTCAAGGCCAGTAGAAGGATCTCTATCTCCCTTCAATTCTCTCTGACATTTTTTTAAAGTCTCATCCAGGAAAATGTCCATTTTGAGTAACTGAAAGTCAAATAATTAGGGACATAAATCACTTCTTCAAAATCTCCTTGTCATATAAATTGGTGTGATTATGCTAGGGATGTCCCATCATATTCACAAACCAATTTACAACAAATAGGAGGGGATATGTGCATCAGGAAATAGGAATCTCAAGGCTTCCTAGGAGCTGCCTATCACAAAGACTTTGGGTGCTGGGCTGAGTTTTTAAAATAAAATGCGTAAGTAATAGCAATTTATCATTTAGAAGTAGATAGGAATAGAATAAAAATAAAGAGAGTGTGCTCTAGCAGTGTTCTGAAGACAAATTTGGAAATGTAAAATACCTGAGACATTTAGTTTAGATTGGTTTATTAAATTAATAAATTATTAATTAGAAAATCCTTGAAATGGATAAAGTAATGTGAACCAAAATTAAGATTATTTGCCTTGGGTCACCTGAGTGTCTCAGTCAATTCAACATTTGACTCTTGGTTTTGGCTCAGGTCATGATCTCAGGGTTGTGAGTTCAAGCCCCCTGTCAGGCTCTACACACAGTGGAGAGTCTCTCTCTCTCTTTCCCTCTACTGCTTCCTAGCCCTCTGCTCACACACTTTCTCTCTCTCTCTCTCTTTCAAATAAATAAATAAATCTTTAGTAAAGATTATTTATTTCATGTAATGAACAATCATGTAAATTAATTAAAGAATTTCAAAGCATTAATAATAAAATGTGTGAATAAAGGAAAAGAATGAAAGCTAAAGTTACCCAAGCCTGAGTAAGAAGAACATCTAGAAAGGAATTCTAATTTCAGGGGATAGAGTTCCAGGTAAGAGACTTGGTGTACTAATTTTCTATGGATGATATAAAAATTACCATAAATTATGAATTACAACAAAATACATTTATTTCATGGTTTCAAATACAAAATGTCAAAAATCCAAAATGGGTCACGCTAGGCTAAAATCAAAGTGTCCATCCAATTGTGTTCATTCTGGAGGCTCTCTGGGAGGATATATTCTGTTTTCCAGCTTTTTTAGGTACCCACATTCCATGGCTTGTGGTTCTCTTCATCCATCTTCAGAGTCAACAATGATATTTTGATGTTTTTGATATAGTAATATCAATTTATTCTGACCTCTTCTTCTAATTCTCTCTTTAAATTTAAATGATCCCTATAATTATATTGAGTTCCCTTGAAAAAATCCAAATAATCTCATCACAAAGTCAGCTGATTAACAATCTGGAGTTCATCTACAACCTTAATTCCCCTCTTACCTATAAAATAGCAGTCATAGCTTCAGGGAATTAAGATGTGACATCTTTGCAAGTCCATTCTTCTTCTTCTTTATTTTTTTTTATTTAAAATACTTTATTGCTAAAAAATATGCTAACAATCATCTGAGCTTTCAGTGGGTTATGATCACTGATCACAGATCACCATAACAAATACAATAATAATGTAAAAGTCTTAAATATTATAAGAATTAACAAAATGTGATAGAGACATAAAATGAGCAAAAGCTGTTGGAAAATGATACCAACAGACCTGTTTGATTCAGGGGTGTCCTAAACCTTCAATTAATAATAATGAAAAAAAGTTTTATCTGCAAAGCACAATCAAGGAAAGCACAATAAAATGAAGTATGCCTGTACTTCCAAATTCCAATAGCATTAATAAAATTCTAATCCAGAGTAGGGGGAGAATATTGTCATATGTCCAATCAGCATTTTCCAATTAAAATATATGTATAATAGGCTTATTTCTTGTACCCAAGGTTGTAAAACTTTTATTCATTACCAAGCACAACAAATGTACTGAGTCTGACTTATACCTACATGATTCGTTACAGAAACAAACAAACAAAAAATCTTATAATAAACTTCTCAGATTTAAGATTTTCCAATATTCATGCTAAATAATTGGGAAGAATTTCAAGAATTTCCTGTTCATCTAGGTCTTTTTGTGTTTGTATGTATCTCTTGGCATTCTTCTTCTTCTTCTTCTTCTTCTTCTTCTTCTCCTCCTCCTCCTCCTCCTCCTCCTTCTTCTTTTTAATTAGGTGTGTCCATTATTCTGCCTGTCATAGATAGAGGAAAAGGCATTCAAATTATGAATGTTTTAGGTTATTACACTTATTTTAGTTTCTTTAATAAAGTACACATTTTCCATTTTATCCCCCCAAAACAATGAACTACAGTGGCACTGAGGTAGTCTGTTTGACTTGTTTTGTTTCTATTTTAGTAGATCCAATATTTACCCTAGATAAACCATTATAATATCCATTCCTTAATATTAAAATCCAATTAAAAAGAAAACACTACAAGGCTTAATTATTGAGTCTTGAATGGGAGAATAAACTCCAACCCCAGTATTCAGTGGCCTTCAACAAATTATCTGATCTTTTTCATTGTTCTCACAGAATCCTTATTTAAGCAGTCAAGTTTGTTTCATATCTAACTTAGATTTTTTCATTTATTTTTAATAATTGAAGTGTTGTAGCTGCAGCCTTATATTTTGTCAACACAGGGATATTTTTGTGTAACTTTGAGAGTAAAGTGTTCAACTCTGAGCAATGTCTGTGGGCACCACAGACCATAGCAGGTGAATTTTTAATTTTTGTTTTTATTTTTGCATATGAACAATTCCACACTCGTTCCTCATTAACATTAATTGTTTCTGCAAGGTCAAAAGGAAGACAGTCAACTCTTATTATAGCTATTGTAGACTAGAAGTGATGTGTTACTAAATAACTCCTAACATCCTCAATTTTGTTTTTATAGGTTTTATTGGAAATGAGAAAAATGCATGTATCTCCAAAAGCACCAAATTAAAGAATTTGAAATGTACATGGATTGCATTCATTTTAAGTAAAAAGTGAGAACACCTTTCCTTACTATCAAAATGATTTTACTACTATTATTTCTCATATTATTAAGGAACTAGAGAAAAAAACATTGTGTAGTAAATTTCAGGGGACTTACTCTTTTTGTATCAAGAACTGGAAATCCATTTTTGTATCAGGCCTTTTTGTATCAAGAACTGGAAATCCATTTTTTAAATATTTGAGAAATATATTATTTATTATATTTACATATGGGAACCTCTTAGAGCATTCCTTAGAAATTCAGAAAGATAAACAATGAAGGATCATAGGGACAAAAACTAGAAGAGCTCCAAAGATGAGTTAATTCTCTACTCCACATTTTTTTCCCTCTTTCTACTTTTCTCACCCTCATTCCCATTATTTCCTCTTTCCTTTCTTCCCCTGTTCCCTTATCTCTTTTCTTTTCTTCCTCCTCCTTTTTCTCTGATTCTTTACTTCTATAATTCATATAAATGCAAACTCTTAAACTCATCCAGAATCTGCTTACTTTTATTTCATGCATGGTCCATAGTAGCTCCAGACTGCAACATACAGCTGCTTTGAATACATTCATTTATTCAGTATTGTTGTGTATCTATTACATACTTTTCATTACTAAATGGATTTAGTATCAATCAATAAAGCAAGAATAGGGTCCAATTCTTGTGCATCTTATATTATAATGAAGAAAGACAGCCAGTAAATAATAAACCATGAAAATTTAATCATGTACTATATTAGGATGTAGTAAGAATTATGAAAAATAAAAAGACTAAGGTACCCAAAAATGAATTCAGAAATAAGTTACAATTTTAAATCAAGTGATTAGGAAAATTACATTTCATTGTCAGTTTATTTGTGTGTTTCTTGACTTTAAATCCCCAAAGGGGAAAATGTGATTGACCTAACTCATGTTACAATATATTTCCATTTTATGTTCAGATAGTTGGATAGTGTATGTGGTATTTTTTAAGCAGTCATGCTTCTCCATTAAATCTGTAGACTATGATTTGTTTACCACAATAAAATACTAAACCGATATGTCCTAATAAATTTATTCTTTAGGTGAAGATTATATCAAATATCATTGGTGTATTTTCCAAGAGGTCAAATTTCAGCATATTTACAAGATTACACCAGGCCACCTGTTTTCTAGACCCACACCCACCATTCTGCCCAAGATTCACCTCTAAATGAATCACTGGATAGCTGCATAATTAGTTACTGTTCAGGGATTAAAAGCTCCACTCTTCAGCACCCTCCATACTATCTGGTTCATTGGTAAATACTGTCCTCAGCTCAATAGAAAACTTACCAGAATGGTAAACACACCCTAAAAACAAGGAACAGGGCATTGTAGTCAGTTTCCCATACATGCAGTCATGAGCTGACACAGGTTCAGGTTATATACACGGTAGATTTAGAGAATGTTTATAAGCCAACAAGAATTCAATTTTCTTTCTACAAGGAAATCAATATGGAACATTCTAATAGTCATTACTAAATGACAAATACAAGAGAAATAGCTAAGAGTACTATTTTCTTGCACTGACCTGGTCACATGATCATGTGTGACATCATGATGACATCATTCTCTGGGGATTGAAATTTATTAGTGATATTTTTTTATAAAGTGACCATCTGTCAATCTTCCTGTTTCCTTATTTATCCATTTGACCATCACCATTACCTGCTATGGTTAGACTTTCTGCTTTATCAGGTGTACTGTTTACCCACAGAGCAGGTAATAATGGCACACTTGTTAGTTTACTCAGTCATATACTCAAGCAGATGTCATAGAGTCTGACTGTCCCTGATGCTTGATAATGGAGCTACATTCATGGCTTTCCCTAAGTTAGCTAGATGGGGTAAATAATTATCCATCCCCAAGTGCCTATGGAATTATACACTGTAAGATCCAATGATATTGCATCTTTTGCATTAATATAAGCCTCTTTGGGTTCATATAAATTTAAATGTTGTCTAAGACTACTGAATGAGGAAAAAGGAAGTTGTTATGTGGGAAAGAGATTTAGTTTTATATTTGCATACTCTCCTATTCCTTTATTCACACTTCCTGATTCTAGAAAGTTTTTAGAGTAGTACTCTCTCTATATATATTTCCTCCTTTTTCAATTTAAGTTATGCACTTTAACCATGTTTTTTTATCACCTATTTTGAACAACAAACATTTTATTATCTCTGGATAATAAAGGATAAAGAAAATAATTCAATAATGTCTCTTTGTCCATTTCTGCACATTGGTAACATTGAATGTATTCTTCGATCAGAAGAAATATCTTCGGTTAGAGGGCAAATATATATATATATACATATATATATATATGTATAGAGGGCAAATATATATATATGAATATATATATGTATACATATATACTATATAATATATATTATATAGTATATATGTATACATATATATATTCATGTATTCCTATATATTCATATATTTAATGAAATGATATGTCTTATTTAATCCTGCAAACCTAGGACCTAACACAGTATCTTGCATTTACTCAGTACTTAAAAATGACTTTTTTCTACTTGAATCAAAATAATCATTTTAACAGATTAATTTTGGAATCACCATTTTGCTGGGGTGGTGGAGATGAGAGGATATCACAAAACTGTATGCCTTTTCAATAATCCACACTTTATAGAAACTTTCTCCTTAACTACTCCACCTCCCATGAATGCCTAAGCATGGCTCTTTCTGTTCTGAGCCCAAACAGTGCTTGATGTACTAATAAAGATGTGCTGAGCTGTATCAAACCTAAGTTGAGTTGTCAAACTGAAGAGCACATGCCACCTGCTGTCTCCTGTGTACTCAGGATTTAAACTATGTTCTGTCCACAGCAAAACAGTCTTCAAAAGGAATATATTACCATATTGGAGGCAACATTGCATTTCTGGCATGTTGTTGCCTATCTTTATTGAAACAAAAAGCCTCTGTATTTTCTTTATTAAAAAAAATAATAGTCAGACGAGATCGGGCGCATTCAGGGTGGTAAAGCGGAAATGAATTTTGGGGACTTCAAGATCAAAAGCTTCTGCACAGCAAAGGAAGCAGTCAACAAAACAAAGAGGTAACCCACGGAATGGGAGAAGATATTTTCAAATGACAGTACAGACAAAAGTTTGATATCCAGGATCTATAATAAACTCCTCAAACTCAACACACACAAAACAGGCAATCATATAAAAAAAATGGGCAGAAGATATGGACAGACACTTCTCCAATGAAGACATACAAATGGCTATCAGACACATGAAAAAATGTTCATCATCACTAGCCCTCAGGGAGATTCAAATTAAAACCACATTGAGATACCACCTTACACCAGTTAGAATGGTCAAAATTAGCAAGACAGGAAACAACATGTGTTGGAGGGGATGTGGAGAAAGGGGGACCCTCTTACATTGTTGGTGGGAATGCAAGTTGGTGTAGCCACTTTGGAGAACAGTGTGGAGATTCCTCAAGAAATTAAAAATAGAACTTCCCTATGACCCTGCCATTGCACTCCTGGGTATTTACCCCAAAGATACAGATGTAGTGAAAAGAAGGGCCATATGTACCCCAATGTTTATAGCAGCAATGGCCACGGTCGCCAAACTGTGGAAAGAACCAAGATGCCCTTCAATGGACGAATGGATAAGGAAGATGTGGTCCATATACACTATGGACTCCATAATACTATGGAGTATTATGGCTCCATCAGAAAGGACCAATACCCAACTTTTGTAGCAACATGGACGGGACTGGAAGAGATGATGCTGAGTGAAATAAGTCAAGCAGAGAGAGTCAATTATCATATGGTTTTACTTATTTGTGGAGCATAACAAATAGCATGGAGGACATGGGGAGATAGAGAGGAGAAGGGAGTTGGGGGAAATTGGAAGGGGAGGTGAACCATGAGAGATTATGGACTCTGAAAAACAATCTGAGGGTTTTGAAGGGGCGGGGGGTGGGAGGTCGGGGTACCAGGTGGTGGGTATTATAGAGGGCATGGATTGCATGGAGCACTGGGTGTGGTGCAAAAATAATGAATACTGCTATGCTGAAAATAAATTAAAAATACATTTAAAAAAATAGTCTAAAGAAAACTGAAGTGAATACTGAAATTTTGGAAATTATCATCTCTGAATCTTGTTAAAACCCTTTATTTATAATTGTCATAATACTAATATTAAACCATGTGAATTTATTGATGATGTCTACAAATAATAAAAATTATACTGTTAAATTAAATATGTATTAAAATGTGGTGATATTAATATATGAGCATTATATATATATTGTATATATTATATGTACTTATTTATATACACAGGCATACATTACATTTTGCATATATTTAATCTCATGTTAAGATGTATGTAGTATATATAAATATGTAAGTATGGACATATATTTAAATAGATATATTTAGCTCTTGTCCTAGTTAGATAACGTTGTTAATGATTCTGTTTGAATTTCATTCAGGCTGAAAATAACAGAGTACCTCAAAGATTTCTCTTTGCTAAAGGCCATGAAAAATGGTAGTTTGAGGAGGGAAGGTGACTTCATCATAAAAATTGGATTGACGTTGGATGAAGCCACACATACAAGAAGAAAGGAGAGGTAGGTACAAAGTTTGAGGCATTTTTTCTTCTTTCTCTTAGGTATATTCTCTAGAAGTATTGTACTAAAATAGAGATTCTTACTCAAGTTATTACCAAGAGAATGTGCTCATATGAAACTGTTCAGAACAGAGTAGAGATAGTATTTGGGATGTGAATGAGCAAACCAAGGCATCAGCTAAGTCCAGCTTTATCCTGATTCCCGGAAGAGTTTAAGAGCATAAAGGGCATCAACTAAATCAACTAAATGTTCTGACTCAGGGCACAGACATTTTTACATGCTTCCATTATTCACTGACAAGAGCTATCCCCTTTCAGGAGTGGCATAGCTCCAAGAAACTTTGGTAAAGCAGCTCCAGGTAACTCAGCATACCTTTTGTGGACCAGTCCAGCTGTAAGCAGTTTGCAGACAATGACACCCACATAGGCTGGTAGTTGGGGGCATAAGTCCCAAAAAGGAAATCTCAGTAGGCATCAAACTAATTGACTACCTTATTCTAGGCTAATGTTGAATAATACCCATCACTTATGACAACATATGTCATGCCAAAATTTTCCTCTAAAAATAATCTTTCTTGACTCCAGTCCCAGGTTCATCCCTCTTTTATGGTTTCTAGATGTCAGAATTTTATCATTATTATCTCTTTATCATTTCTCTTCCATTCCTACTTCAGATATGCAAAGGCAGCAAAATGAATAGCTGTGAACAACTGAAAAGTAAGAAGGCTCAAAGTAGAGAAGTCAACCTTTCCTCTAATAGGACAGGCTGCAGAGATCCTAAACTGGGGATGGGAAGAAACTTGGCTTTGGCTTGGGAAATTCAGCTTTGATATTATAATTGTCTGTAAGTTTTGTTTTGTTTTCCATTTTATATTATAATGGACTTTATTCTTTAGATGAGTTTTAAATTTATTTTTAAAAAACTGAGTAGTCCCAATAGTTTATTTTTGTTTATGTTTCCCTTGCCTCAGGAGACACATTTAGAAGTAAGCTGCTACGGCCAGAGTCAAAGAGGTTACTGGCTACGTTCTCCACTAAGATTTTTAGAATTTCAGGTCTCACGTTTAGGTCTTTCATCCATTTCTGTGTGTGTGTGTGTGTGTGTGTGTGTGTGTGTATGGTACAAGAGAAGTGTCCACCTTCATTCTTTTGCACGCTTCTATCCAGTTTTTCCAATACATTTGTTGAAGAGACTTTTTCCCATTGTATATTCTTGCCTCATTTGTCAGGGATTAATTGACCATATAGTTGTGGATCCATTTCTTAGTTTTCTATTCTCCTCCATTAATCTTGTGTCTATTTTTATGCCAAAAGCATACTCTTTTGGGTACTACAGTTTTGTAATATATAATTTGAAGTCAAGAATTATGATGTCCTCAGCTTTGATGGTATAGAGACCTCCCCTTATCTATCACCCCCGAGTTTCTCCTATTGTTAACATCTTATATTAGCATGATGCATTTGCTATGGTCAATGAAAAAATGAACCAATATTGTTAGATTATTTATTAACTAAGGTCCATAATTTATTGAAAGTCCCTTGATTCTACATTTATTTTTTTCTATCCCATGATATCACTATGTCTTCTTGAAGACATTTGTCATTTCTTCTTAGGCTCCATTTGTCTATAACAGTTTCTTAAATTTTTTTTCCTTTTTGATGACTTTGAAATTTTTGAGGAGTACTGGCCAGTTTTGTTTTTTGGGTTTTTTGTGTGTGTGTGTGTGTGTGTTTTTATTTGTAAGATGCTCCTACAGAATCAGAAATTTTCCACTGTTTTTGTCATAATTAGGCTAGGGTTATGGCTTATGAAGAGAAAGACCACAAAGGTGAATTGACATTTTAATCTTATCATATAAAGGGTAAATACTATCAATATGATTCAGCTTAGTTGATGTTGACCTCGATCTCTTGACTGATGTAGTGTTTGTCAGCTTTCTCTACTATTAAAGTATTATTTTTTCATTATTTTGATCTTGTACTCTTTTGAAGAAAGTCATTATGCACAATTCACCCTAAAGGAGAAGGAGCTATGACACCCCTCACTGAAGCCAGAATATTGGCATAAATTATGTAGAATGCTGCATGATTTTTTTTATTCTTATCCATTTATTTCTTCAGTCATTTATTTATATTAGTATGGACTTATAGGTATTCGTTTTATATTTTGGCTTGCAATCCAATACTAATTTATATATTTTTTGCATGAATTTTTCCAGTTTTAACTATTGGGGAATTCTAATGTGTCTCCTTGATCTACCTTCATCTATATGGTGCTTGTCATTTTTTCTTCCTTTCTCCCTCTACACTCTTCTCTTCTCCTTATATTTCCTAAATTTATGACTCTACAATATGCTCCAGACTCATCATATATGTCGGACAATCCAACACTGGACTCATCCATTTGTTCAAGGAACTCTGACTCATTTTATTAGGAACCAAGATCTGAGTGCTTTGTGTCCTTTCCTGAGTGTCATTGTTTTTATGGATTTTTGGTTGGCAGACAAAGGCAATGTATATGTGTTAACCAACCTGTGGAGATATACATATATACATATGTATAAATATTTCTAATGAAACTACCTGTACCAATATAAAGGCAAACATGAGTTCATACTAACATCTTCATCTCTAATCCTTTGTCACATGAATCCAGTGGTAACCTCCTCCCCTTGAAGATCTATAAACTTCCACTTCAATAGTAATAAACGTAGATACTACCAAATATTTTCACTTACTTAATTTTTCAATTTCAGTATACATTTATTGTATATTAGGAAAAATTAAACTCTACTCCCACTGGGGTGAAAAATCTTTATTAATTAAAATACAGTGTTTACATGCACATTCTTTTTTTAAAGATTTTATTTATTTATTTGACAGAGAGAAATCACAAGTAGATGGAGAAGCAGGCAGAGAGAAAGAGAGGGAAGCAGGCTCCCTGCTGAGCAGAGAGCCCAATGCGGGACTCGATCCCAGGACCCTGAGATCATGATCTGAGCCGAAGGCAGCGGCTTAACCCACTGAGCCACCCAGTCGCCCCTACATGCACATTCTTTTGTCATTAGTATTACAGGCTATAGACATTTTTAAAATTATATATATATTAGCACCAGTTCCTCCATCTTCTTCAGCAAAGTTGTTGCATGTATTTGTAATACAATTAGATTCTCTTGTCTAAATCTGCATTCCTTCCTATAGTCCTCGAAATCCTAAGAAATTAACATAAAGTTTACTTCTTGCCATTAAATTTTTGGAATTTTAACAACTGCATAATGTCATATATCCATCATTAAGCATCATATAGAATAATTCAAGCAAATGGGCACCTGGGTGGCTCAATCAGTTAAACAACAGACTCTTGATTTGTCTCAGGTCATAATCTTGGTGTCTTCATGAGATCAGGTCCCATGTTACCTTCATGAGAAGTGCTGAGTCTTCTTGGGTTTCTCTACTTCTCCCTCTCCCTCAGCCCCTCCCCTCACTTGCACACACTCTTTCTCATAAATAAATGAATAAATAAATAAATATCTTAAAAAAAAGAAAGAAAAGAAAAGAAAAAAGAACAGTTCCACCAACCTAAAAAAATTCCCCTGTACTTCACTTACTTCATCTTGCATACATCCCATCTTGACCACTGATCTGGTTACTGTATTTATAGTTTTGGTTTTTCCAAAATGTCATATATTGGAATCACATTGGCTTCTTTCACTTAGCAAAATTTGTTTAAATTTCTTCTATATCTGTCCATATCTTAATAGTTGTTTTCATTGTTTAAAATATTCTATTGTATAAATATACCATAGTTATTTTTTTTCTATTCACCGATTATATGACATCTTAGTTGCTTCCATTCATGTGCACGTTTGCATGTGGACATAGATATTCAAATCAGTTGGATAAATACCTAGAAGCACTATAACTAAATCACATGGTAAGAGTCTGTCTAAAAAGCTACTAAATTTTCTTGCCAAATGAATTGTATCATTTGTCATATCCACCAACAATGTCTGAGAATTCATATTGCTCTATATCCTTGCTAGCAGTTGGTATTGTCAGATTTAAAAATATATGTATATCCACTCTAATGGGTTTGTAGTAGGTATTTAATATTTTCATGATTGTTTTTCTGGGAGTCTTTAACTCTCACGTCCACACAGGGCCTCCATGCAATTCATAAATTACAGTTCAGGTTTCCCTACCTATGGCACTAGTTCCTACAACAGTTTCCACTTGTGACTCTACTTTATGTTCCTCTGTTTCTCCAGGTTTGCATACAGTAGCTTTCCCTGGGTCCTCACCTCTCTAAAGGATCCAAGAAAAGTTGTTGATATTTCAGCCTGTTCAGCTTCCTGTTTATTGTTAGGATGGACTGATGACTTCCAAGCTCCTTTCATTTAGAACATGGGCTATTTTTTTTTAAATTTTTTTTCAGTGTTCCAATTCATTGTTTACACACCACAGCCAGTGCTCCATGCAATACAGGCCCTCCATAATACCCACCATCAGGCTCACCCAGCTCCCCATCCTCTTTCCCTCCAATACTCTGTTGCTGAGTTTAACTTAATTTAATTTAGTTTTTTAGATTTTTTTAAAAAAGATTTTATTTACCTATTTTTGAGAGAGAGGGCACACAAGCAGGAATGGGAGGAGGAGCAGAGGGAGGGTCAGGCAAAGGGAGAGGGAGAAGCAGGCTCCACACTGAGCAGGGAGCCCAACATGGAACTCAATGCCAGGACCCTGGGATCATGACCTCAACCAAAGGCAAATGCTTAATTGACTGAGCCACACAGGCTCCACCAGTACTTATTTTCACTTAAGTACTTACTTAATAGTCTTAATAAAATGTCATCAAATATTTTTCAATTATTTAACTGCAAATATATTCTATCTCTTGCATTTGTGTTTTGTCCTTGTTTTCTCTCTGATTATTTAAATTTATATATTTTCCTCTCAGACCCTAGAAGGCTCTCTTTAGACTTTCTTCATGTACTAACTTGAATACATTTACATGATTACCATCTCTTTCAGGTGCATTTACATAATGTTAATATATTCCAGAAGTTTCCATTTGATATCTACATTTTCAGTTTATTTTTAATAATTCAAGTATATTTTATCCTTCATGTGGTAGTTTCACTTTAATCTAATAGATTTTGTTTTCAAGAATGCCTATTCTTGTTTCATATTTTCTATGGCCTATTGCTGAGGCAATTTGTGTAATAAGATTTTTATTCTTATTCTTAAGTGTGGCTCCTTAAACACATGGATTGAACATATGTCAAATAAAATTCTGATATAAGCAGGCAATGTATTGTTTATTAAAGATTTTTGAAAAGAAATCCATCATTTTATGATCATTTAAAATATATAATGAAATAGTTAATGTAAAATTAAGAGCATAAAACAGCTAGAATCAAATACTAATTATAACATATCATCAGTTTGGGAAAATGTGATAAGTAAAAAAGACATAGGAAATATTCAGAAAAATATATACATAATTATTAACATTTGTAAATGGGTAAATAAATCAAAGAAATAAAGATAGCATTATATTTTGAAGAAACAAGTCAAAATGTTAATTATCTTTTTAAAAATTTCAAAGAATGTTAACACTGATTTTAAAACTGGGAAAATGAAATAAGAGGCACTTCATACACACACACACACACACACACACACCTGCAATTAGAACAATAATAATAGCTATATGTACTACTAATAATACTATTAAAGATGAATAATTAAATAATAAGCATATTTTTCACAGTAAATTTACTGATTTTTATTGTTTTTAAAATTTAATATGAATATAGCTAATATTCAGCATTATATTAGTTTCATTAATATTAGATTATAAATATTAGTTGAAACTAATATATATAATCATTGTAAAATACAATGACTCAACAATTTTATACATTATTCAGTGCTCATCATAATAAGTGTGTGTTAATTTGAAGAAATAATTAATAAATTGTAATGCTGAGAGGTAGCGATTAGATGAAACACCTTATTAACAATAAATTAACAGGGATGCCTAGGTGGCTACTTCATTAAGCATCTGCCTTCAGCTCAGCTCATGATCCAGGGGTCTTGGGGTCGAGCCCCTCCCCAAGCAGGGAACCTGCTTTTCCCTCTCTCTCTCCCACTGCTTGTGTTCCCTCTTGCTGTGTCTCTTTTTGTCAAATAAATAAAAATCTTAAAAAAATAATAAATTAACAGTATATAAGGAGGTTTTTAAAATTTTCTCAGGAAAATTAGAAATGTTTATTTTTGTCTAAATATAAAACTAAATGACTGGGAATAATATAACATACAAACACATTGTAGTAGAATGGAAACTGCAGATTTTAAAGATCTGATTTGCAAAAGTGAATGTACTAGCATAAGATAAAGACTCGTCATTGAAAATAACAAGATACAGCACTACATAAATTATTATCAAATTTGGGGTAGGAGAAAACTTTAAATCCATATACATATATATTTTTATGCACACATTAATAAATAAGCCACGGTGGTCATAATGAATAGATGGGAAAGTAATAGGAAATGAGAACAGAAAATTAATGGAATGAACACAGGTCATGTAGTACTTCTAATTTAAAAAAAATTTTTTGAGGATATGGAAAAAGATAATTGATAATTAATCATTTCATATTTTACAATGTTACTAATCAATGAAATGCAGAAAAAAATAATTACAAAGCTGATCAACTTAGCAAGATTTTCAAAAATAGCAAGCATCAACATAGATAAGAATAATGAATGGGCTCTCTCTTCAAATTCTGTTTAAATTATAATTAAAAATGAATTTTGTGCTATTTATCAGAAAACTTACAAGTCCTCATGCATCTTGACAGAATAAACCCTTTCTGGATTGCTGAATCTAAAATCATTTCTCATATACACAATAATTTATCTGTAAAATTTTGTCATATTTATTAACAGTGATCAAACATTAGAAAAGATAAACTTTAAAAAATATAAATTTATAAGGACATTGAGATTGTTAGATTTTTTTAAGAAGCTTAATAAATAATGTATTCTCTTATTTTTTAAAAAAGACGTTTTTTATTATTTATTTATTTGACAGACAGAGATCACAAGTAGGGAGAGGCAGGCAGAGAGAGAGAGGGGGAAGAAGGCTCCCCACTGAGAAGAGAGCCCGATGTGGGGACCTCGATCCCAGGAAACTGAGATCATGACCTGAACCAATGGCAGAGGCTTTAACCCACTGAGCCACCCAGGAGCCCCAATGTATTCTCTTCAGTACCAGAATTTGTAACCAATTGACAGATGAAAAAGGAGACAGTCAAGTGAAAAACAATAGGTCCTAGATCTGCAAGAAATTCGAATTAGATGAATTCAGCTACTCAGGCACTGTTTCACATTTTCAGATCTCTGCAGAAAAGGGGTTAACCTTTTTACTGCATGTAAAAGAGAAGACTATAACACATAATATGTGTAAGCATGTAAATATCAAAATATATCCCATTAGTTGCTAAGACACACAGGGCCTATTTTTTCTCTCAAATTCATGAATATGTAGGAGCAGTAAGTGAGAAGTATCATAGTAGAGTTTCCCCCTGCAAAGAACATGAAGCCAGGGAGAAACAGCACACTCCCAGATAATAGTATATCATAGACTGAAACCAGCCATAAGTTATAATTAAATTTATGGACCATTGTTAACCCCATGATAATATAGTGCATGGTGAATATAATGCACAGTGATAATTCTGGGTACTAAATTGAACCTGTAATTTGAATTTGTTTGTAAACATATATTTACAAAGAAATTACTTGTAAACATCCAAAAACCAAGAGTTATTTTCTCTATGTAGTGATTTGCCTTGATTTTTGTTTATTTCTTTAAATTGTAATTATTTTTTAAAGATTTACTTATTTGAGAGAGAGAGAAAGCAAGCAGGGGGATGGGCAGAGGGAGAAAGTCTCAAGTGGACTCCCTGTTGAGTGTAGCGCCTGGTGCAGGACTTGATCCCAGCACCCCATGATTATGATCTGAACCAAAACCAAGAGTCAGCCTCTTAACTAACTTAGCCACCCAGGATCCACTTTAAATTTTAATTATTTAAAAAATAAAAACATACACATTTGGAAACACAACAACATTCTGAATAGCCTAAAAAAATATAGTAAATAAGATTCATTTGTTCTTCTTTACTATTTTTCTCTGGGAGATTCTGTATGCCTATATAACTATATTTTAGGAAATGATTTGTTTAGTTCATTTAATAGTGCACTGTATTTTTCATTGACTATTTATTCTTTCATAAAGAAGTGTCCAGAGGAGGAGTCAAGATGGCAGTGAAGTAGCAGGCTGAGACTACTTCAGCTAGCAGGAGATCAGCTAGATAGCTTATCTAAAGATTGCAAACACCTGCAAATCCATTGGCAGATCGAAGAGAAGAAGAACAGCAATTCTGGAAACAGAAAAACAACCACTTTCTGAAAGGTAGGACCGACGGAGAAGTGAATCCAAAGCGATGGGAATATAGACCCCGGGGGGAGGAGCCGGCTCCCGGCAAGCGGTGGAGCAATGGAGCACAAAATCAAGACTTCTAAAAGTCTGTTCCGCTGAGGGACATCACTCCTGAGGCTAAACCAGAGCAAAGCCCACACGGGGTCAGCGTGGCCTCAGGTCCTGCAGGGTCACAGAAGGATCAGGGTGTCTGAGTGTCGCAGAGCTTGTGGGTATTGGAACGGGAAAGCTGGCTACAGAGACAGAGCCGACAGTAAGCTCACAGCTCGGTGTTACCTTGAACTAGCCGCAGGCTCAGTGAGCTCGGAGCACGGCCAGAGGTCAGGTGGATGGGAGTAACTGGGCGCTGTTCTCTGAGGGCACACTGAGGAGTGGCGCCCCGGGCTCTCGGCTCCTCCGGGCTGGAGACCAGGAGGCCGCCATTTATATTCCCTTCCCCCAGAACTCTATGGAAAGCGCTCAGGGAACAAAAGCTCCTGAAAGCAAACCCAAGCGGATTACTCAGCCGAGCCCCTGGTAAGGGCAGTGCAATTCCACCTGGGGCAAAGACACTTGAGAATCACTACACCAGGCCCCTCCCCCAGAACATCAACAAGAAATCCAGCCAAGACCAAGTTCACTTACCAAGGAGTGCTGTTTCAATACCAAGGAGAGCAGCAGAATTCCAGAGGAGGAGAAAGCAAAGCATGGAACTCATGGCTTTCTCCCTGTGATTTTTTTAGTCTTGAGGTTAATTTAATTTTTTTATTTTTCATCTTTTTTATCTCTTCTTCTGCTATTTTTTTAAACTTTTACCCTTTTCTTTTTTAACGTTTTTTAACTCGTTTATCTAATATATATATTTTTTCTTTTTTATATTTTTCTTTATTCTTTTTCTTTAACTCTTTTTTTTTCTTTTTTTATGTTTTTTCCTTTCTTTCACTTTGAACCTCTTTTAATCCCCTTTCTCCGCCCTCACGATTTAGGATCTCTTCTGAGTTGGTTAAAGCATATATTCCTGGGGTTGTTGCCACCCTTTTAGTATTTTACTTGCTCCTTCATATACTCTTATCTCGACAAAATGACAAGGCGGAAAAATTCCCCACAAAAATAAGAACAAGAGGCAGTACTGAAGGCTAGGGACCTAATCAATACAGACATTGGTAATATGTCAGATCTAGAGTTCAGAATGACAATTCTCAAGGTTCTAGCTGGGCTCGAAAAATATTAGAGAAACCCTCTCGGGAGATATAAAAGCCCTTTCTGGAGAAATAGAAGAACTAAAATCTAACCAAGTTGAAATCAAAAAAGCTATTAATGAGTGCAATCAAAACTGGAGGCTCTTATTGCTAGGATAAATGAGGCAGAAGAAAGAATTAGTGATATAGAAGACCAAATGACAGAGAATAAAGAAGCTGAGCAAAAGAGGGACAAACAGCTACTGGACCACGAGGGGAGAATTCGAGAGATAAGTGACACCATAAGATGAAACAACATTAGAATAATTGGGATTCCAGAAGAAGAAGAAAGAGAGAGGGGAGCAGAAGGTATACTGGAGAGAATTATTGGGGAGAATTTCCCCAATATGGCAAAAGGAACGAGCATCAAAATTCAGGAGGTTCAGAGAACGCCCCTCAGAATCAATAAGAATAGGCCCACACCCCATCACCTAATAGTAAAATTTACAAGTCTTAGTGACAAAGAGAAAATCCTGAAAGCAGCCCGGGAAAAGAAGTCTGTAACATACAATGGTAAAAATATTAGATTGGCAGCTGACTTATCCACAGAGACCTGGCAGGCCAGAAAGAGCTGGCATGATATTTTCAGAGCACTAAACGAGAAAAACATGCAGCCAAGAATTACTATATCCAGCTAGGCTATCATTGAAAATAGAAGGAGAGATTAAAATCTTCCAGGACAAACAACAACTGAAAGAATTTGCAAACACCAAACCAGCTCTACAGAAAATATTGAAAGGGGTCCTCTAAGCAAAGAGAGAGCCTACAAGTGGTAGATCAGCAAGGAACAGAGACCATATACAGTAACAGTCACCTAACAGGCAATACAATGGCACTAAATTCATATCTCTCAATAGTTACCCTGAATGTTAATGGGCTAAATGCCCCTGTCAAAAGACACAGGGTATCAGAATGGATAAAAAAACAAAACCCATCTATATGTTGCCTCCAAGAAACTCATTTTAAACCCGAGGGGGTGGAAAAGAATTTACAATGCTAATGGACATCAGAAGAAAGCAGGAGTGGCAATCCTTATATCAGATCAATTAGATTTTAAGCCAAAGACTATAATAAGAGATGAGGAAAGACACTATATCATACTCAAAGGGTCTGTCCAACAAGAAGATCTAACAATTTTAAATATCTATGCCCCCAACGTGGGAGCAGCCAACTATATAAACCAATTAATAACAAAATCAAAGAAACACATCAACAATAATACAATAATAGTAGGGGACATTAACACTCCCCTCACTGAAATGGACAGATATTCCAAGCATAATATTAACAAAGAAATAAAAGCCTTAAACGACACACTGGAACAGATGGACATCAGAGATATATTCAGAACATTTCATCCCAAAGCAACAGAATACACATTCTTCTCTAGTGCACATGGAAGATTCTCCAGAATAGATCACATCCTCAGTCCTAAATCAAGACTCGACATGTATCAAAAGACTGGGTTCATTCCCTGCATATTTTCAGACCACAATGCTCTGAAGCTAGAACTCAACCACAAGAGGAAGTTTGGAAAGAACCCAAATACATGGAGACTAAACAGCATCCATCTAAAGAATGAATGGGTCAACTGGGAAATTAAAGAAGAATTGAAAAAATCATGGAAACAAATGATAATGAAAACACAACGGTTCAAAATCTGTGGTACACAACAATGGCAGTCCTGAGGGAGAATATATAGCGGTACAAGCCTTTCTCAAGAAACAAGAAAGGTCTCAGGTACACAACCAATCCCTACAACTAAAGGAGCGGGAGAAAGAATAAGAAAGAAAACCTAAGCCCAACAGGAGAAGAGAAACCATAAAGATCAGAGCAGAAATCAATGAAATAGAAACCAAAAAATAATAGTGCAAATCAACGAAACTAGGAGCTGGTTCTTTGAAAGAATTAATAAAATTGATAAACTCTTGGCCAGACTTATCAAAAAGAAAAGAGAAAGGACCCAAGTAAATAAAATCATGAATGAAAGAGGAGAGATCACAACTAACACCAAAGAAATACAAACTATTATACGAACATACTATGAGCAACTCTATGACAACAAATTTGACAATCTGGAAGAAATGGATGCATTCCTAGAAACATATAAACTACCGCAACTGAACCAGGAAGAAATAGAAAGCCTGAACAGACCCATAACCAGTAAGGAGATTGAAAGAGACATTAAAAATCTCCAAACAAACAAAAGCCCAGGGCCAGACGGCTTCCTGGGGCAATTCTAACAAACATTTAAAGAAGGACTAATTCCTATTCTCCTGAAACTGTTCCAAAAAATAGAAATGGAAGGAAAACTTCCAAACTCATTTTATGAGGCCAGCATCACCTTGATCCCAAAACCAGACAAGGATCCCATCACAAAAAGAGCTATAGACCAATATCCTTGATGAACACAGATGCGAAAATTCTCACCAAAATACTAGCCAATAGGATTCAACAGTACATTAAAAGGATTATTCTCCACGACCAAGTGGGATTTATTCCAGGGCTGCAAGGTTCGTTCAACATCCGCAAATCAGTCAGTGTGATACAACACATCAATAAAACAAAGAACAAGAACCATATGATACTCTCAATAGATGCTGAAAAAGCATTTGACAAAGTACAGCATCCATTCCTGATTAAAATTCTTCAAAGTGTAGGGATAGAGGGCACATACCTCAATATCATCAAAGCCATCTATGAAAAACCCACCGCAAATATCATTCTCAATGGAGAAAAACTGAAAGCTTTTCCGCTAAGGCCAGGAACACGCCAGGGATGTCCATTATCACCACTGCTATTCAACATAGCACTAGAAGTCCTAGCCTCAGCAATCAGACAACGAAAGGAAATTAAAGGCATCTAAATCGGCAAAGAAGTCAAATTATCACTCTTTGCAGATGATATGATACTATATGTGAAAAACCCAAAAGACTCCACTCCAAAACTGCTAGAACTTGTACAGGAATTCAGTAAAGTGTCAGGATATAAAATCAATGCACAGAAATCAGTTGCATTTCTCTACACCAACAACAAGACAGAAGAAAGAGAAATTAAGGAGTCCATCCCATTTACAATTGCACCCCAAACCATAAGATACCTAGGAATAAACCTAACCAAAGAGACACAGAATCTATACTCAGAAAACTATAAAGTACTCATGAAAGAAATTGAGGAAGACACAAAGAAATGGAAAAATGTTCCATGCTCCTGGATTGGAAGAATAAATATTGTGAAAATGTCTATGCTACCTAAAGCAATCTACACATTTAATGCAATTCCTATCAAAGTACCATCCATCTTTTTCAAAGAAATAGAGCAAATAATTCTAAAATTTATATGGAACCAGAAAAGAAATCGAATAGCCAAGGGATATTGAAAAAGAAAGCCAAAGTTGGTGGCATCACAATTCCGACTTCAAGCTCTATTACAAAGCTGTCATCATCAAGACAGCATGGTACTGGCACAAAAACAGACCCATAGATCAATGGAACAGAATAGAGAGCCCTGAAATAGACCCTCAACTCTATGGTCAACTAATCTTCGACAAAGCAGGAAAGAATGTCCAATGGAAAAAAGACAGCCTCTTCAATAAATGGTGTCGGGAAAATTGGACAGCCACATGCAGAAAAATGAAATTGGACCGTTTCCTTACACCACACAGGAAAATAGAGTCAAAATGGATGAAGGACCTCAATGTGCAAAAGGAATCCATCAAAATCCTTGAGGAGAACACAGGCAGCAACCTCTTCGACCTCAGCCGCAGCAACATCTTCCTAGGAACATCGCCAAAGGCAAGGGAAGCAAGGGCAAAAATGAACTATTGGGATTTCATCAAGATCAAAAGCTTTTGCACAGCAAAGGAAACAGTTAACAAAATCAAAAGACAACTGACAGAATGGGAGAAGATATTTGCAACCGACATATCAGATAAAGGACTAGTGTCCAGAATCTATAAAGAACTTAGCAAACTCAACACCCAAAGAACAAATAATCCAATCAAGAAATGGGCAGAGGACATGAACAGACATTTCTGCAAAGAAGACATCCAGATGGCCAACAGACACATGAAAAAGTTCTCCATATCACTCGGCATCAGGGAAATACAAATCAAAACCACAATGCGATATCACCTCACACCAGTCAGAATGGCTAAAATCAAGTCAGGAAATGACAGATGCTGGCGAGGATGCGGAGAAAGGGGAACCCTCCTACACTGTTGGTGGGAATGCAAGCTCTTGCAACCACTCTGGAAAACAGCATGGAGGTTCCTCAAAATTTTGAAAATAGAACTGCCCTATGACCCAGCAAATGCACTACTGGGTATTTACCCTAAAGATACTAACATAGTGACCCAAAGGGGCACCTGAACCCGAATGTTTATAGCAGCAATGTCCACAATAGCCAAACTATGGAAAGAACCTAGATGTCCATCAACAGATGAATGGATCAAGAAGATGTGGTATATATACACAATGGAATACTATGCAGCCATCAAAAGAAATGAAATCCTGCCATTTGCGACAACATGGATGGAACTAGAGCATATCATGCTTAGCGAAATAAGTCAATTAGAGAAAGACAACTATCATATGATCTCCCTGATATGAGGAAGTGGGGATGCAACATGGGGGCTTAAGTGGGTAGGACAAGAATCAATGAAACAAGATGGGATTGGGAGGGAGATAAACCATAAGTGACTCTAAATCTCACAAAACAAACTGAGGGTTGCTGGGTCGGAGATGGGAGAAGGGGGGTGGGGTTATGGACATTGGGGAGGGTGTGTGCTTTGGTGAGTGCTGTGAAGTGTGTAAACCTGGCGATTCACAGACCTGTACCCCTGGGAATAAAAATATGGTTATAAAAAATAAAAAATTTAAAAAAAAAGAAGTTTCCATTTACATTGTACCAACTATCGACCATGACGCAAAGTGAAACTTTAAAAGGCTACTCTTGTTAGAAAAGTATAAAATAAAATCCTAAAGATCTAAATCTCAATCATCATCAAAGAGGACAGTTAAATAAATGGCTCTTTGTAAAACACATTCAAATCAGGAATAATCTCTCACATTCTCATAGCCTAAAAATATATATATATATTTTATATATATATATATATATAGAGCCCCACGTTGGGCTCCCTGCTCAGCAGGTAGTCTCCTTCTCCCTCTCCCTCTGCTCTTCTACCTGCTTGTGCTCACTCTCATTCTCTCTCCTCCTCTCAAATAAATAAATATTTTAAAAAATCTCTTTAAAAAAGTATGGTCTAGAAAAAATAATTTTAATTTTCTAGATTACTGAAGATAAGAAACTATTGTAGCAGAACAAGAAAAAGTATAAGGATGCTTCATTTGGAAACAATAAAGTGGATATAAATTAATTGAATGTGAGTAGACACTATCTGGGCAACGTGATCTGGATTAAATCAATGCTGAGGCCAGACCTGGCTCAGAAAAGCTGAATTAGTTGCCTCCTCAGATCTCAGTATTCTGTGTTATAGAACAATGCTTTAACTTATAACATTTAAACTCTCATCTACATTTAAAATTCCATTTCTGGCATTTCAGCATATCCAAAGAAGGGATTCTCATTCTTTTGTTTTGTTTTGTTTTTCCTCTCTCTTCCTTTGCCTGTACAGCTTGTGATAGTTAGAAACCTTCAATAAATCTAGGATGATGTAACATGAAAATTCATATAATAGTTTAACACATTCCAGACAATTAGAACTAGCTACTAAAGCTGGAGAAAGCAACATTCATGAGTGTGAAGGATAGTGATTTTTCCTAACAAGAAAATTTGTTTAAACAAAATACCATTGCCTTTTAGTACAATAAATATGTATGAAATTATTTTTAATAAAATACAGAAATTTTAGTAATTTATTGATAAAAATTAAGGAATAATATCAAGAACGTCAACCCTGATATTTAACAATTTATTAATGTATGCCACCATTCCACTGTATACTTGGCATCCATTATTTGATAGGCTATACACTAAATATTGAAGATATATCCCCTGTTGTTAGAGAGTTTGTTGTTTCGGTAACATTAATATGAGGGGAGATGGGATTTCTAACTTCAAATGATTTTGAATTATTTGTATTATCTTCTTAAGTTACCAAGCAAACTTCTGAGCAGATATGTAACCTCAACATTTCAGTAGTTGGACAGAACCCAGGTAAAACATTCCTTTCTCAAGTTATGCTAAAAAATGCCTTCAGTTAAGTTCACAAACATTAGGAGGACAAAATAATATAAATAAATAAATAACAAATAAAAATAAATAACAGGGACTTTATTATTATTATAAGTGCTAAGAAATTATGTAGATAATGGAGATGGGTATTCTTTTGATAGTCCAATAGAGGAGTATATGCTCTGTTAAATTATTCCATTCAACTATTAAATATTCAATAAATTATTATATTCATAATGAAATATTGAGGATTATAGCTTAGTATAAAAATAAAGGAAGAACATAGAAAAAAAGGTAATATTTTTTCTTATTATCCTTAACAAGTTTTTATTTATCTCTCCTTTCCCACTTAGCCTTTTTGTCCTGTCTTTTTTTAATATTTAAATAACATGAGGGCTGTAAATATGAAATATTTCTTTATCTTTGACATCTAGATGGAATCTAGATGAATAGGAAGTACTCAAAAATATTTTATTGACTGTGATGGACATAGTAACTATAAATTTAGGTTACTTTTGTGTACCAGCTTTAGTTTACATGTTCTATTCACTATTATAGTATTAAACAATCTATACTCTTTGGTAAGTAGGATACTCAAAGCAAAGTTATTATGAACTTATTTGTTAAAATGTGAAGAAACTTAAAGAAGTATATACTACAGGACCAAAAACAGTATTTGTGAAGTTGTTGAGAAATATTGTTCTTAATGAAAAGAGAGTAATCCTTCACTTAAAACTAATGAACTTATATTTTAAGTTTTTGAGTCACAAATAAGATTATAAGCAGATAAAAAGGCAGGAAAAGAGAGAATAAACCACACATCCTTTCACTTTTAAATTGCTTTCATAGTCAAATTACTTTCAAAATACAGCAACTCACTCAAAATTACCTTACCATTAGCAAAGTTTTAAACCTTCAAAATCAGTAGAATTTGTAGATGGATTTGTTGGGATATGCTAAGAATAAAATTTAACTGTGGGAAAACAATGGAAACATAATAGAACAAAATGCTGAAATTTTAAGTTTTTTAAAATTTTATTTTCATGCAAAATACTCTTATTTTATATTTTAATTTGTATCTATTATTATTATTACTATTAATATTGTTATTTAAATATTTTATTATTTGAGGAGAGAGAGAGAGCACACAGGCAAAAGTAATAGCAGAGGGAGAGGGAGAAGTAAGGTCCCTGCAGAGTAGGGAGCCCAAAGTGGGGCTTGATTCCAGGACCCTGAGATCATGACCTGAGTCAAAGGCAAATGCTTAACTAACTGAGCTACCCAGGCCATCCTACTTATTATTGTTGTTTTATTTTTTCAATTTTTATTTAAATTCCAGTTAGTTAACATATAGTGTAATATTCTTTTGAGGACTAGAATTTAGTGATTCATCACTTACATATAGCATCCACTACTCATCACAGCAAGTGCCCTCCTTAATACCCATCATCTATTTAGCACATCCCCTGCCCACCTCCCCTCCAGAAGCCTCAGTTTGTTCTGTATACTTGAGAGTCTGTTATGGTATGCCTTCCTCTCCATCATTTTTTGTTTTTTGTTTTTTCTTTCCCCTCTGTTCATCTGTTTTATTTCTTAAATTCCACATACATATGAAATCACATTGTATTTGTCTCTCTCTGACTTATTTTGCTTAGCATAATAGTCTCCATTCACATTGTTGCACATGGCAAAATTTCATTAGTTTTGATGGCTGAGTAATTTATCTCTATCTATCTATCTATCTATATCTATATCGATATCTATATCTATATATATCTTCTTTACTCAATGGGTATGTGGATTCTTTCTATGATTTTATTCTTGTTTATTATATTGCTATAAACATTGGGGTGCATATGCCCCTTCAAATCAGTGATTTCATATCCTTTGGGTAAGTACCTAAGTGTGATTGCTAGGTTTTAGAGTAGTTCTACTTTTAACTTTTTGAAGAACCTCCATGCTGTTTTCCAGAGTGGCTGTACCAGTTTGCATTCCCACCAAGAGTGCAAGAGGGTTTCTCTTTATCAACAGCTTCACGAGAATCTGTTGTTTCCTGTGGTGTTAATTTTAGCCAACTGACATGTGTGAGGTTGTACCTCATTATTCACAGATGACATGATATTCTACATAAGAAACTCAAGAGACTGTATAAAAATATTAAAACTGATATATAAATTCAGCAAAGTCACAGAATATAAAATAAACATACAGAAATCTATTGCACTTCTATACACTAACAATGAAGCAGCAGAAAGAGAAATCAAGGAATAAATCCCATTTATAATTGCACCAAATCCGATAAGATACCTAGGAATAAACCTGTATCTGAGGTAAAAGACCTGTACTCTGAAAATATTGAACACTTAAGAAAAAAATTGAAGGTGACACAGAGAAAGGAAAAAACATCCCAGGCTCATGGAGTGAAAGAATAAATACTTTTAAAATGTTTGACTAGACAAAACAATCTACACATTTAATAAAATCCCCATGAATATATCACCAATGTTTTTTGTAGACCTAGAACAAACAATCCCGAAATTTGTATGGAACCATAAAAGATCCCCAATATCCAAAGCAATCCTGAAAAAGAAAAGCCAAGAGTCAGCACAGTTCCAGACTTTAAGCTGTTGTCATCCAGATAGGATGGTACTGGCTCAAAAACAGACACAGATAAATGAAACAGAACAGAAACTCCAGAAATGGACACACATCTGTATGATCAACTAGTCTTCAACAAAACAGGAAAAAATATCCAATGGAAAAAAGACAGTGTCTTAACACATGGTGTTGGGACAACAGCATCCAAAAGAGTGAAACTGTATGTTTGTTTACACCACCCATGAACATAAATTCAAAATGGATTAAAGACCTAAATAAGAGAGAGGAAACCATTAAAATCCTGCAGCAATGCTGTTAGCAACCTTTGTGACCTAGGTCATATAATCTTCTTACTAGACATGTCTTCTGAGGTAAGCAAAAATGAGCTATTGGGATTTTAAGATAAAAAGCTTCAGCACAACAAAGGTAATAATCAACAAATGTAAAAGGCAACCTTTCACTGGAGGAGATATTCGCAAATGACATATCTGAAAAAGCTTAATATCCAAAAGCTATAAAGAATTTTTCAAACACAACACCCGAAAAATAAATAATCCAGTTAAGAAATGGGATGAAAACGTAAATAGACATTTTTCCAAAGAAGACGTCCAGATGGTCATGTGTCTGTTGACACATGAAAAGGTGCTCAACATCACTCATCATCAGGTAAGTGAAAATAGAAGGCAATGTTAGTTCTTGAGGAAAAGTTTGCTCAGAAATTATGTGGTCTTTTTCTCTTTTGAAATTTGCTGAAGAGTAGCAGTGAAATTGTGTATATTTACACAAAATTTAGAGTTGAAAAAAAACCTAAAATATTTTTTTAAAAACCCTTTTAAGGAAATGTATTGAAGTATGCTGTCTGACAAGACTAAAGGTGTTATGATATGAAAGATGAGATGATATCATTTCCTATGACACTGATAATACCAGCAAAGACAATATTTTTATGATTTAAATGACTTGTTAAAGTGGTATCTATGAGAAATATATTCTTTTCCTAAAATCACATGGATCTGTTTCTTTAGAATCAAGTTATCATGAATTTTAATGTTCAGAATTTCTTACAAAGATGGGAGCTCTTAAAAAGGAACTTCTTATTACAAATAGTTTGATTACTGGAGTCTGACTCTTTTCCAATATGTTATTTCCTTTAATTTTTTGACTAAGAAAACAAAGAAATGTTATGAGGCACATTGAAAATGGTGTTCAAATACTTCACCAGGACATGAAAAAATACTTTCACAAGTCAAATGCACCCAAAATGCATTAAGGTGCATCTATTTATGGAGACTCCCAAGGTGAGTCACTTTTGATTATGCTGTGCTTATTGCTTTAGCAGTAGCCAGAATATATAAAGAAAACATCAGTGTGAGTCTCACCAAAACTTCTGCATCCATGTTTAATCTGAAACAGGAAATTGTTTAATGCTACCAAACACTTACTGCCAACATTTAATTGAGTATTACTTTTTTAGTGTAGAAGAAGACAGAAAATTGATTGCATGTGGAGTTTGACCTCTGAGTCAAATTAGCCATAATTAATTAGATATTAATATTCTGGCAGTTTGGATATTATGAAAAGGAATTAGAAGCACAAAGGATTTTGAGGAGGAAACACTTGTGATTGGTAAAGGGTAGTGAGTATTGCAATGGGCATGGAAAACCTAGAAGAAAAGAGGATTCAGTACAAGGCCTTCAGACTGCAGTTCACTTGTGAGAATTCCTCATCCAGGTTGGTGGAGGGCTTCAAGGCAAAAATTGCCCATTAAAGAGGGAGAAAGCAGATAAGTAGCAGGCTTAGACGACATCAGGTAGCTTATCAAGCTTATTGATAAACTCAATAGCTTATCAAGCCATTCTGAACACCTACAAATCCAACAGGAGATCGAAGAGAAGAAGAACAGCAATTCTAGGAACAGAAAATCGACCACTTTCTGAAAGGTAGGACTGGCAGAGAACTGAATCTAAAGCGATGGGAAGATAGATTGCGGGGGGAAGGTCTGGCTCCCAGCAAGTGGTGGAGCAATAGAGCACAAAATCAGAGTTTTTAAAAGTCTGCTCCACTGAGGGGCATCGCTCCAGAGGCTAAGCTGGGGTGAAGCCCATGCGGGGACAGCGTGGTCTCAGGTCCCACAGGGTCACAGAAGGATTGGGAGTGTCTGAGTGTCACAGAGCTCACAGGTATTAGAGCAGGGAAGCCGACTACAGAGACAGAGCTGAGGAGTGAGCTCTCAACTCAGGGTTTCCATGGCACAGGCCACCGGTCTGTGAGTGGAGACCCACACAAGTTGTGGGGAGACCCCCCACAAAAGAGCACAGGGATCTGCAGGATGTGCAGGCAGGGCTATGTGCCAGAGACAGAAACACTTGGTCAGAGGCTGGGTGAGCTCAGAGCACAGCTGGAGGCCAGGGAGACAGGAATGATTAAGCGCTTTTCTCTGAGGGCAAACTGAGGAGTGGGGCACCGAGCTCTCGGTTCCTCCGGGCCAGATATTGGGAGGCCACCATTTTCATTCTTGTCCTCAGAACTCTACAGAAAGCGTTCAGGGAACAGAAGCTCCCAGAAGTGAATCCGAGTAGATTACTTAGCATGGCCCCTGGTAAGGGACAGTGCAATTCCACCTCAGGCAAAGACACTTCGGAATCACCAACAGGACCCTCCCCCAGAAGATCAACAAGAAATCCAGCCAAGACTAAATTCACTTACCAAGGAGAACAGTAGAATTCCAGAGGAGGAGAAAACAAATCATGGAACTCGTGGTTTGCTCCCCATGATTTGTTAGTCTTTCAAAGTTAATTTATTTTATTTTATTTTTCTTCTGTTAAATTCTTTTTTAACTTTTACCCTTTCCTCTTTAAACATTTTTTAACTAGTTTAACAATACCTTCCATAAAAAAGAAAAAAAAATAAATCTCTTTTGAACCTTCATTATTACAGTCATATGTTATCCTTCATATTATCAAACTTTATTTTTGGTATACACATTGGGTTATTTTTTTACTAAAAAAAATTGGGATACAACTTCTTCTAATAGATCAAAATATACCCTAAATCTAGCACAGGGCTTTGTTCTATTCTTCACCCTGAGCAAATTTTCTCCCCTTACTTTTCTTTATTCTCCCAACCAACTTATCAATTCCTTCTTTAAAAATTAATTGTTTTTTCAAATTTTTAGTCATATTCCACCCTTTCATTGTGTTTACCCTTATATATGTTTTCATTCTTTAACATTTTAGGAGGTAGTTTCTTCTAAGAGATCAAAATACTCTGCAAATTAGGTGGGTGACCCTGTTCTATTCACCAGTCTAATATATATGCATTTTCTTTTTTATATTTTTTTCTTTTTTTTTCTAATTCTTTTTTACTTTACTTCTTTTTACTCCTTTCTTAGCCCCATGGTCTGGGGTCTCTTCTCATTTGGTTAAAGCACATTTTCCTGGGGTCTTTGCCACCCTTTTAGTATTGTATTCACTCCTTCATATATTGTTATCTGGATAAAATGACAAGGTGGAAAAACTCACCACAAAAAAAAAAAGAACAAGAGGCAGTGCTAAAGCCTAGGGACATAATAAAGACATCGGTAATATGTTAGATCTAGAGTTCAGAATGAAGATTCTCAAGGTGCTAGCCGAACTCAAAAAAGACATGGAAGATATTAGAGAAGCCCTGTCTGGAGAAACAAAAGCCTTTCTGGAGAAATTAAAGAACTAAAATCTAACCAAGTTGAAATCAAAAAAGCTATCAATGAGGTGCAATAAAAAATGGAGCCTCTAACTGTAGGATAAATGAGGCAGAAGAGAGAATTAGTGATATAGAAGACCAAATGACAGAGAATAAAGTAGTTGAACAAAAGAGATACAAGCAACTACTGGACCACGAGGGGAGAATTTGAGAGATAAGTGATACCATAAGATGAAAGAACATTAGAATAATTGGGATTCCAGAAGAAGAAGAGAGAGGAGAGCCCAAGGTATATTGGAGAGAATTATTGTAGAGAATTTCCCTTATATGGCAAAGGGAACAAGAACCAAAATCCTGGAGGCACAGAGAACCCCACTCAAAATCAGTAAGAATAGGTCAACACCCCATCATCTAATAGTAAAATTTACAAGTCTTAGCGATAAAGAGAAAATCCTGAAAACAGCCCGGGACAAGAAGCCTGTAACATACAATGGTAAAAATAGTAGATAGGCAGCAGACTTATCCACAGAGACATGGCAGGCCAGAAAGAACTGGCATGATATATTCAGAGCACTAAATGAGAAGAACATGCAGCCAAGAATACTATATCCAGCTAGGCTAGCATTAAAAATAGGAGAGATTAAAAGCTTCCAGGACAAGCAAAAACTAAAAGAATTTGTAAACACCAAATCAGCTCTATAGGAAATATTGAAAGGGGTCCTCTAAGCAATAGCAGGCCAGAAAGGAACAGAGACAATATAAAGTAATAGTCACCTTACAGGCAATAAAATGGGGCTAAATTAATATCTCTCAATAGTTACTCTTAATGTAAATGGGCTAAATGCCCCAGTCCAAAGATGCAGGGTATCAGAAGGGATAAAAGAACAAAACCCATCAATATGCTGTCTACAAGAAACTCATTTTAGACCCAATTACACCTCCATATTTAAAGTGAGGGCATGGAAAACAATTTTCCATACTAATGGACATAAAAAAGAAAGCTGGGGTGGCAATCCTTAGACCAATTAGATTTTAAGCCAAAGACTATAATAAGAGATGAGGAAGGACACTATATCATACTCAAAGGACCTGTCCAACAAGAAGATCTAACAATTTTAAATATCTATGCCCCTAACACGGGAGCAGCCAGCTATATCAATCAATTAATTTAAAAAATCAAAGAAACACATCGAAAATAATACAATAATAGTAGGGGACTTTAACACTCCCCTCACTGAAATGGACAGATCATCCAAGCAAAAGATCAACAAGGAAATAAAGGTTTTAATTGAGACACTGGACCAGATGGACATCACAGGTATATGCAGAACATTCCACCCCAAAACAACAGAATACACATTCTTCTCTGGTGCACATGGAAGATTCTCCAGAATAGATCACATCCTGGGTAATAAATAAGGTCTCAAGTGGTATCAAAAGATTGGGATCATTCCCTGCATATTTTCAGACCACAATTCTCTAAAGCTAGAACTCAATCACAAGAGGAAATTTGGAAAGAACACAAATACATGGAGAGTAAAGAGCATCCTACTAAGGAATGAATATGTCAACCAAGAAATTAAAGAAGAATTGAAAAAAATCATGAAAACAAATGATAATAAAAGCACAATGGATCAAAATCTGTGTGACACAACAAAGGCAGTCCTGGGAGGAAAATATATAGCTGTACAAGCCTTTTCCAAGAAACAAAAAGGTTTCAAATGCACAGCCTAACCCTACACCTAAAGGAGCTGGAGAAAGAACAGAAAAAAGAAAAAAAAAAAGCCTAAATCCAGCAGGGGAAGAGAAATCATAAAGATCAGAACAGAAATCAATGAAATAGAAAAAAAAAAGCAATAGAAGAAATCAACAAAACTAGCAGCTGGTTCTTTGAAAGAATTAATAAGACTGATAACCCCCTGGCCAGATTTATCAAAAAGAAAAGAGAAAGGACCCAAATAAATAAAATCATGAATGAAAGAGGAGAGATCACCACCTACACCAAAGAAATATAAACAATTATAAGTACATATTATGAGCAACTATATGCCAGCAAATTTGAAAATCTGGAAAAAATGGGTCCATTCCTAGAGACATATAAATAAACTACCACAACTGAAACAGGAAAAAATAGAAAACCTGAACAGACCCATCACCAGTAAGGAGATTGAAGCAGTCATCAAAAATCTCCCAACAAACAAGAGCCCAGGGTCAGATGGCTTCTACCAAACATTTAAAGAAGAATTAATTCTTATTCTCCTAAAACTGTTCCGAAAAATAGAAATGGAAGTAAAACTTCCAAACTCATTTTATGAGGCCAGCATTACCTTGATCCCAAAACCAGACAAGGATCCCATCAAAAAAGAGAATTACAGACCAATATCCTTGATGAACACAGATGCAAAATCTCTCACCAAAATACTTCCCAATAGCACCCAAACAGTACATTGAAAGAATTATTCACCACGATCAAGTGATATTTATTCCAGGCTGCAAGGTTGGTTCAACATCTGCTAATCAATCAATGTGATATAATATATTAATAAAAGAAAATACAAGAACCATATGATACTCTCAATAGCTGTTGAAAAAGCATTTGACAAAGTACAGCATCCCTTCCTGATTAAAACTCTTCAAAGTGTAGGGATACCCCAATATTATCCAACCCATCTATGAAAAACTCACTGCAAATATCATTCCCAATGGAGAAAAACCAGGAGCTTTTCTGCTAAGGTCAGGAACATGGCAGGGATGTCCATTATCACAATTGCTATTCAACATAGTACTAGGAGTCCTAGCCTCGGCAATCAGACAACAAAAAGAAATTAAAGGCATCCAAATCAGCAAAGAAGTCAAACTATCACTGTTCGCAGATGATATGATACCATATGTGGAAAACTTAAAGGACTCCACTCCAAATCTGCTATAACTTGTATAAGAATTCTGTAAAGTGTCAGGATATAAAATCAATGCACAGAAATAAGTTGCATTTCTTTAAACCAATAACAAGACAGAAGAAAGAGAAATTAAGGTGCGTATCCCATTTATAATTGTACCCAATACAGCAAGATACCTAGGAATAAACCTAACCAAAGAGGCAAACAATCTATACTCAGAAAACTATACTCATGAAAGAAATTGAGGAAGACACAAAGAAATGGAAAAATGTTCCATGCTCCTGGATTAGAAGAACAAATATTGTGAAAATGTCTATGCTTTTTAAAGCAATCTACATATTTAATGCAATCCCTATCTAAATCCTATCCATTTTTTTCAAATAAATTGAACAAATAATCCTAAAATTAATATGCAACCAGAAAAGACCTTGAATAGCCAGAGGAATGTTGAAAAAGAAAGCCAAAGTTGGTGGCATCACAACTCGAGACTTCAAAGTCTATTACAAAGCTGTCATCATGAAGACAGTGTGATACTGGCACAAAAACACATACATAGGTCAGTGGAACAGAATAGAGATCCCCAGAAATAGACCCTCAACTCTATGGTCAACTAATCTTCGACAAAGCAGGAAAGAATGTTCAATGGAAAAAGACAGTCTCTTCAACAAATGGTGTTGGGAAAATTGTACAGCCACATGCAGAAAAATGCAACTGGATCATTTCCTTATACCACAAACAAAAATAGACTCAAAATGAATGAAGGACATCAATGTGAGACAGGAATCCATCAAAATACTTGAGGAGAACTCAGGCAGCAACCCCTTCAACGTCAGCTGGAGCAACTTCTTCCTAAGAACATCATCAAATGCAAGGGAAGCAAGGGCAAAAATGAACTATTGGGACCTCATCAAGATAAAAAACTTTGGCACAGCAAATGAAACAGTTAACAAAACCAAAAGACAACTGACAGAATGAGAGAAGATATTTACAAACGACATATCAGATAAAGGGCTAGTATCCAAAATCTATAAAGAGCTTAGGAAACTCAACACCAAAGAAGAAATAATCCAATCAAGAAATGGGCAGAGTACATGAACAGACATTTCTGCAAAGAAGACATCCAGATGGCCCACAGACACATGAAAAAGTGCTCCACATTACTCAGCATCAGGGAAATACAAATCAAAACCACAATGAGATACCACCTCACACCAGTCAGAATGGCTAAAATTAACAAGTCAGGAAATGACCATTGCTGGTGAGGATGAGGAGAAAGGAAAGCCCTCCTACATGTTGGTGGGAATGCAAGCTGGTGCAACCACTCTGGAGAAGAGCATGGAGGTTCCTCAAAAAGTTGAAAATAGAGCTATCTTAGGACCCAGCAATTGCACTACTGGGTATTTACCTTAAAGATACAAATGCAGTGATCTGAAGGGGCACATGCACCTGAAAGTTTATAGCAGCAATATCCACAATAGCTAAACTATGGAAATAACTTAGATGTCCATCAACAGATGAATGGATAAAGAAGATGTAGTATATATACATAATGGAATACTATGCAGCCTTCACAAATTAAATCTTGCCTTTTGTGACAACATGGATGGAACTAGAGGTTATTATGCTTAGCAAAATAAGTCAATTGGAGAAAGACAACTATCATATGATCTCCCTGATATGAGGAAGTAGAGATGCATCGTTGGGGGGTTTGTGGATAGGAAAAGAATAAGTGAAACAAGATGGGATCAGGAGGGAGACAAAGCATAAAAGACCCTTAATCTCGTGAAACAAATTGAGGGTTGCCAGGGGAAGGAGGGGAGAGTGAGGGTGGTAGGGTTATGGCGATTGGGGAGGGTATGTGTTATGGTGAGTGCTGTGAAGTGTGTAAACCTGGCAATTCACAGACCTGTACCCCTGGGGCTAATAAAACATTACATGTTAATCAAAAATTAATTAATTAATTAATTAATAAGATTGCCCATTAAAAAGTCCACTCCCAACTTGGGTAGAAAAAACCTGGGGTCTGTTTCACGTGGCCATGATTTGTCAGTGAAAATCTCAAACATGCATAGCCTTGGCATGAGTACTGTGGTTTGAGGCTGTCAGATAACTACATTGCTCTCAGCGAGTTCTTTCTTGAAGAAATATGTAGGTGGCAAACCTCCATAACTATCACAGATACCTTGGTTGAAATACAAAAATTAACATTAGTTTTGATATAAGAAATTATTCGCATTATATGATGATTTATGCTTATTATTTAAAACTGTGATTTATGACTTTAATATTATTACTATACTTATGAGCAATCCTTAGATATCAATTTTTTTTAACTTTAACTTCACACATCTTAGCAGTTCTTAAGGACTTCCCATCCACAGTGAGTCCCCCAGTGATATGATTAATGCTTTTTATATTAAAAACTGTTCAGCAGTCTTGCAATCACAATTTGAGTGGCTAGTACCTTCTCTGTGATTGTTTTCACAGTATTTGAGTTGAAAGAGCCAAAGGAAACCCAGCCAGCTATTATACAAGAGAAGAATATAATTTTGTTCCTTCTGGTGAGATCAGATAAAAAAGGCAATAACAAACATACTATTGGACATTGGAGAAAAGGAGATTTTTGAAAGTGAACTCAGGTGAATGATGTACTAATTTTAGTGAGAAGTAGGACTTACAAGTGATGAATTTGGATATTTGGCTGAGGAAAATTTCAAACAAAATTTGGAAAATTGCTTATAATAAAATGTGAGATGAAAGATATATATTGAAGAATAAAGTATTAAGCAAATAAGAACCACCACTCGATGATTTGGAAAACTCTCAGCATATCCATATTACAAAAAAGAAGAAAGTGTGCTCTGGAGAGAACACTAAGATTGAGGCTGGGAAATTTTCAAGAGATGAGCTGTGCAATTCATGGATCTAATCAACCATCTTACTGGAAGCCAGGAATAGAAATGCAATTACACAGGAAAGATTGCTACTTTCTTGTCTGATTGCTTTGGACTTTCATGAATTGCACAAGAGAAAGAAAAAATTTGAAAATTTTATATCAAAAGAAATGTCACCATTCTGGGAGGAAAGGAACATAGTCAAAGTGAAGGAAGGAAGAAAGACTCTGAGACCAGAGCCATGCATGTACAGGCCTGGTCAGTGGTGGACTGCAGAGGGTGAGACCAGACACCCCACATGCTAGTGGACCTAAAGATCAGGGCTGCCATCTCAGTAATCCCAGAGGACAGAGTACCCAGACAAAGATGTTTATTATATGGCCCTGAAACCTAATAGAATTTGCCCAACTGAGGTGCCATCTTGCTTGGGACCCATTATCCCTTTACTCATTGCAATTTCTTCCTTTTGGAATGGGAATGTCTATCTTATGAATTCACTAGCATTGATTTTGTTTTATTTTATTTTATTTTTTTAAAGATTTTATTTATTGATTTGACAGAGAGAGATCACAAGTAGGCAGAGAGGCAGGCAGAGAGAGAGAGAGGAGGAAACAGGCTCCCTGCTGAGCAGAGAGCCTGATGCAGGACTCAATCCCAGGACCCTGAGATCATGACCTGAGCTGAAGGCAGTGGCTTAACCCACTGAGCCACCCAGGCGCCCACTAGCATTGATTTTAGAAGTAAATAGCTTGTTTTCCACAAAGAGGAACACATACATTGAATCTCATCCATACCTGATTCAAATCACTGAGGTGATAATATTTGGAACTTTTTGAGTTGATGATATTTAGATAAAATTTTAGACTTTAAGTTGATGGTAGAATGGATTATTACTTTGGGGGTTATTGTGATTAGGGAGTCTATTTAGCACAAAGGAAAAATGTAAATTTGGAGGGCTGTAGGATAAGATATTTGGGATTGAACTGTGTTCCTCAATAAGGTATGCTGAAATCCTAATTCCCAGTACTCATTTTTTTTTTTTTTTTTTTTTTTTTTTTTTTTTTTTTTTTTATTTTTTTTTATTTTTATTTTTTTTTTTTAATTTTTTATTTTTTATAAACATATATTTTTATCCCCAGGGGTACAGGTCTGTGAATCACCAGGTTTACACACTTCACAGCACTCACCAAATCACATACCCTCCCCAATGTCCATAATCCCACCCCCTTCTCCCAAACCCCCTCCCCCCGGCAACCCTCAGTTTGTTTTGTGAGATTAAGAGTCACTTATGGTTTGTCTCCCTCCCAATCCCATCTTGTTTCATTTATTCTTCTACCCACTTAAGCCTCCATGTTGCATCACCACTTCCTCATATCAGGGAGATCATATGATAGTTGTCTTTCTCTGCTTGACTTATTTCGCTAAGCATGATACGCTCTAGTTCCATCCATGTTGTTGCAAATGGCAAGATTTCAAATGGCAAAATCAACAAGTCAGGAAATCCCAGTACTCATTTTTAAAAAAGATTTTATTTACTTATTGACACAGACAGAGAAAGATCACAAGTAGACAGAGAGTCAGGCAGAGAGAGAGGGAGAAGCAGGCTCCCTGCTAATCAGAGAGCCCAATGTGGACCTCCATCCCAAGACCCTGAGATCACAACCTAAGCCAAAGGCAGAGGCTTTAACCCATTGAGCCACCCAGGTGCCCCAAATTTCCAGTATTCATGAATGTTACTTTACAGGGAAATAGGGTCTGTGAATCACCAGGTTTACACACTTCACAGCACTCACCAAAACACATACCCTCCCTAATGTCCATAATACCACCCCCTTCTCCCAAACCCCCTCCCCCCAGCAACCCTCAGTTTGTTTTGTGATATTAAGAGTCACTTATGGTTTATCTCCCTCCCAATCCCATCTTGTTTCATTGATTCTTGTCCTACCCACTTAAGCCCCCATGTTGCATCCCCACTTCCTCATATCAGGGAGATCATATGATAGTTGTCTTTCTCTAATTGACTTATTTCGCTAAGCATGATATGCTCTAGTTCCATCCATGTTGTCGCAAATGGCAGGATTTCATTTCTTTTGATGGCTGCATAGTATTCCATTGTGTATATATACCACATCTTCTTGATCCATTCATCTGTTGATGGACATCTAGGTTCTTTCCATAGTTTGGCTATTGTGGACATTGCTGCTATAAACATTCGGGTTCAGGTGCCCCTTTGGGTCACTATGTTAGTATCTTTAGGGTAAATACCCAGTAGTGCATTTGCTGGGTCATAGGGCAGTTCTATTTTCAAAATTTTGAGGAACCTCCATGCTGTTTTCCAGAGTGGTTGCAAGAGCTTGCATTCCCACCAACAGTGTAGGAGGGTTCCCCTTTCTCTGCATCCTCGCCAGCATCTGTCATTTCCTGACTTGTTGATTTTAGCCATTCTGACTGGTGTGAGGTGATATCGCATTGTGGTTTTGATTTGTATTTCCCTGATGCCGAGTGATATGGAGAACTTTTTCATGTGTCTGTTGGCCATCTGGATGTCTTCTTTGCAGAAATGTCTGTTCATGTCCTCTGCCCATTTCTTGATTGGATTATTTGTTCTTTGGGTGTTGAGTTTGCTAAGTTCTTTATAGATTCTGGACACTAGTCCTTTATCTGATATGTCGGTTGCAAATATCTTCTCCCATTCTGTCAGTTGTCTTTTGATTTTGTTAACTGTTTCCTTTGCTGTGCAAAAGCTTTTGATCTTGATGAAATCCCAACAGTTCATTTTTGCCCTTGCTTCCCTTGCCTTTTGCGTTGTTCCTAGGACGATGTTGTTGCGGCTGAGGTCGAAGAGGTTGTTGCCTGTGTTCTCCTCAAGGATTTTGATGGATTCCTTTCGCACATTGAGGTCCTTCATCCATTTTGAGTCTATTTTCATGTGTGGTGTAAGGAAATGGTCCAATTTCATTTTTCTGCATGTGGCTGTCCAATTTTCCCAACACCATTTATTGAAGAGGCTGTCTTTTTTCCATTGGACATTCTTTCCTGCTTTGTCGAAGATTAGTTTACCATAGAGTTGAGAGTCTATTTCTGGGCTCTCTATTCTGTTCCATTGATCTATGGGTCTGTTTTTGTGCCAGTACCATGCTGTCTTGATGATGACAGCTTTGTAATAGAGCTTGAAGTCCGGGATTGTGATGCCACCAACGTTGGCTTTCTTTTTCAATATCCCTTTAGCTATTCGAGGTCTTTTCTGGTTCCATATAAATTTTAGAATTATTTGTTCCATTTCTTTGAAAAAGATGGATGGTACTTTGATAGGAATTGCATTAAATGTGTAGATTACTTTAGGTAGCATAGACATTTTCACAATATTTATTCTTCCAATCCAGGAGCATGGAACATTTTTCCATTTCTTTGTGTCTTCCTCAATTTATTTCATGAGTACTTTATAGTTTTCTGAGTATAGATTCTGTGTCTCTTTGGTTATGTTTATTCCTAGGTATCTTATGGTTTGGGGTGCAATTGTAAATGGGATTGACCCCTTAATTTCCCTTTCTTCTGTCTTGCTGTTGGTGTAGAGAAATGCAACTGATTTCTGTGCATTGATTTTATATCCTGACACTTTACTGAATTCCTGTATAAGTTCTAGCAGTTTTGGAGTGGAGTCTTTTGGGTTTTCCACATATAGTATCATATCATCTGCGAAGAGTGATAATTTGACTTCTTCTTTGCCGATTTAGATGCCTTTAATTTCCTTTTGTTGTCTGATTGCTGAGGCTAGGACCTCTAGTACTATGTTGAATAGCAGTGGTGATAATGGACATCCCTGCCGTGTTCCTGACCTTAGCGGAAAAGCTTTCAGTTTTTTTCCATTGAGAATGATATTTGCGGTGGGTTTTTCATAGATGGCTTTGATGATATTGAGGTATGTGCCCTCTATCCCTACACTTTGAAGAGTTTTGATCAGGAAGGGATGCTGTACTTTGTCAAATGCTTTTTCAGCATCTATTGAGAGTATCATATGGTTCTTGTTCTTTCTTTTATTGATGTGTTGTATCACATTGACTGATTTGCGGATGTTGAACCAACCTTGCAGCCCTGGAATAAATCCCACTTGGTCGTGGTGAATAATCTTTTTAATGTACTGTTGAATCCTATTGGCTAGTATTTTGTTGAGTATTTTCACATCTGTGTTCATCAAGGATATTGGTCTATAGCTCTCTTTTTTGTGGGATCCTTGTCTGGTTTTGTGATCAAGGTGATGCTGGCCTCATAAAATGAGTTTGGAAGTTTTCCTTCCATTTCTATTTTTTGGAGCAGTTTTAGGAGACTAGGAATTAGTTCTTCTTTAAATGTTTGGTAGAATTCCCCCGGGAAGCCGTCTGGCCCTGGGCTTTTGTTTCTTTGGAGATTTTTAATGACTGTTTCAATCTCCTTACTGGTTATGGGTCTGTTCAGGCTTTCTATTTCTTCCTGGTTCAGTTGTGGTAGTTTATATGTTTCTAGGAATGCATCCATTTCTTCCAGATTGTCAAATTTATTGGCGTATAGTTGCTCATAGTATGTTCTTATAATAGTTTGTATTTCTTTGGTGTTAGTTATGATCTCTCCTCTTTCATTCATGATTTTATTTATTTGGGTCCTTTCTCTTTTTTTTTGATAAGTCTGGCCAGGGGTTTATCAATTTTATTAATTCTTTCAAAGAACCAGCTCCTACTTTCGTTGATTTGTTCTATTGTTTTTTTGTTTTTTTTTTCATTGATTTCTGCTCTGATCTTTATGATTTCTCTTCTCCTGCTAGTCTTAGGGTTTCTTTCTTGTTCTTTATTCAGCTCCTTTAGGTGTACTGTTAGATTGTGTACCTGAGACCTTTCTTGTTTCTTGAGAAAGGCTTGTACCGCTATATATTTTCCTCTCAGGACTGCCTTTGTTGTGTCCCACAGATTTTGAGCCGTTGTATTTTCATTATCATTTGTTTCCATTATTTTTTTCAATTCTTCTTTAATTTCCCGGTTGACTCATTCATTCTTTAGAAGGATGCTGTATAGTCTCCATGTATTTTGGTTCTTTTCAAACTTCCTTTTGTGGTTGAGTTCTAGCTTTAGAGCATTGTGGTCTGAAAATATGCAGGGAATGATCCCAATCTTTTGATACCGGTTGAGTCCTGATTTAGGACCGAGGATGTGATCTATTCTGGAGAATGTTCCATGTGCTCTAGAGAAGAATGTGTATTCTGTTGCTTTGGGATTAAATGTTCTGAATATATCTGTGATGTCCATCTGGTCCAGTGTGTCGTTTAAGGCCTTTATTTCCTTGCTGATCTTTTGCTTGGATGATCTGTCCATTTCAGTGAGGGGAGTGTTAATGTCCCCTACTATTATTGTATTATTGTTGATGTGTTTCTTTGATTTTGTTATTAATTGGTTTATATAGTTGGCTGCTCCCACGTTGGGGGCATAGATATTTAAAATTCTTAAATCTTCTTGTTGGACAGACCCTTTGAGTATGATATAGTGTTTTTCCTCATCTCTTATTATAGTCTTTGGCTTAAAATCTAATTGATCTGATATAAGGATTGCCACTCCTGCTTTCTTCTGATGTCCATTAGCATTGTAAATTCTTTTCCACCCCCTCTCTTTAAATCTGGAGGTGTGTTCGGGCCTAAAATGAGTTTCTTGGAGGCAACATATAGATGGGTTTTGTTTTTTTATCCATTCTGATACCCTGTGTCTTTTGACAGGGGCATTTAGCCCATTCACATTCAGGGTAACTATTGAGAGATATGAATTTAGTGCCATTGTATTGCCTGTAAGGTGACTGTTACTGTATATCGTCTCTGTTCCTTGCTGATCTACCACTTGTAGGCTCTCTCTTTGCTTAGAGGACCCCTTTCAATATTTCCTGTAGAGCTGGTTTGGTGTTTGCAAATTCTTTCAGTTGTTGTTTGTCCTGAAAGCTTTTAATCTCTCTTTCTATTTTCAATGATAGCCTAGCTGGATATAGTATTCTTGGCTGCATGTTTTTCTCGTTTAGTGCTCTGAAAATATCATGCCAGCTCTTTCTGGCCTGCCAGGTCTCTGTGGATAAGTCAGCTGCCAATCTAATATTTTTACCATTGTATGTTACAGACTTCTTTTCCCGGGCTGCTTTCAGGATTTTCTCTTTGTCAATAAGACTTGTAAATTTTACTATTAGGTGATGGGGTGTGGGCCTATTCTTATTGATTCTGAGGGGCGTTCTCTGAACCTCCTGAATTTGATGCTCGTTCCCTTTGCCATATTGGGGAAATTCTCCCCAATAATTCTCTCCAGTATACCTTCTGCTCCCCTCTCTCTTTCTTCTTCTTCTGGAATCCCAATTATTCTAATGTTGTTTCATCTTATGGTGTCACTTATCTCTCGAATTCTCCCCTTGTGGTCCAGTATCTGTTTGTCCCTCTTTTGCTCAGCTTCTTTATTCTCGGTCATTTGTTCTTCTATATCACTAATTCTTTCTTCTGCCTCATTTATCCTAGCAGTGAGAGCCTCCATTTTTGATTGCACCTCATTAATAGCTTTTTTGATTTCAACTTGGTTAGATTTTAGTTCTTTTATTTCTCCAGAAAGGGCTTTTATATCTCTCGAGAGGGTTTCTATAATATCTTCCATGCCTTTTTCGAGCTCGGCTAGAACTTTGAGAATTGTTATTCTGAACTCTAGATCTGACATATTACCAATGTCTGTATTGATTAGGTCCCTAGCCTTCGGTACTGCCTCTTGTTCTTTTTTTTGTGTTGAATATTTCTGTCTTGTCATTTTGTCCAGAGAAGAGTATATGAAGGGGCAAGTAAAATACTAAAAGGGTGGCAACAACCCCAGGAAAATATGCTTTAACCAAATTAGAAGAGATCCCAAATCGTGAGGGGGGAGAAAAGGGATAAAAAGAAGTTCAAAAAGGAAGAAAGAAAAAAAAGAAAAAAAAAAGCAAAAAGAAAGAAAAAAAAAGAAAAGAATTAAAAAAAAACACCTAAGAAAAATATAAAAAAGAAAAATATATGTATTAGATAAACTAGTAAAAAATCGTTAAAAAAGAAAAAGGTAACAGTTAAAAAAAAATTTTACCCGAAGTCGAGAAAAAAAACCAAAAAATGAAAAAGAAAAAAATTAAATTAACCGCAAGACTAAAAGAAATCACAGGGAAAAAGCCATGAGTTCCGTGCATTGCTTTCTCCTCTAGAATTCTGCTGCTCTCCTTGGTATTGAAACCACACTCTTTGGTAGGTGAACTTGGTCTTGGCTGGATTTCTTGTTGATCTTCTGGGGGAGGGGCCTGTGGTAGTGATTCTCAAGTGTCTTTGCCCCAGCGGAATTGCACCGCCCTTACCCAGGGCCGGGGTGAGTAATCCGCTTGGGTTTGCTTTCAGGAGCTTTTGTTCCCTGAGCGCTTTCCGTAGAGTTCCAGAGGACAGGAATACAAATGGTGGCCTCCTGGTCTCCGGCCCGGAGGATACGAGAGCCCAGGGCCGCACTCCTCAGTGCGCGCTCAGAGAACCACGCCCAGTTACTCCCGTCTGCCTGACCTCCCCGAGCCTGCGACCGGTTCAAGGTCACCCTGAGCTGCGAGCTTACTGTAGGCTCTCTCTCTGTAGCCGGCTTTCCTGTTCCAAGCTCTGCGACACTCAGACACCCTGATCCTTCTGTGACCCTGCGGGACCTGAGGCCACGTTGACCCCATGTGGGCTTTGCCCCGGGTAGCCTCTGGAGCGATGTCCTTCAGCGGAACAGACTTTTAAAAGTCCTGATTTTGTGCGCTGTTGCTCCGCCGCTTGCCGGGAGCCGGCCCCTCCCCCCGGGGTCTATCTTCCCGTCGCTTTGGATTCACTTCTCCGTCGGTCCTACCTTTCAGAAAGTGGTTGTTTTTCTGTTTCCAGAATTGCTGTTCTTCTTCTCTTCGATCTGCCGATGGATTTTCAGGTGTTTGCAATCTTTAGATAAGCTATCTAGCTGATCTCCGGCTAGCTGAAGTAGTCTCGGCCTGCTACTTCTCCGCCATCTTGACTCCTCTCCTTTTTTCAAGTTTTTATTTAAATTCCATTTAGTTAACATACAGGATAATATTAGCTTCTGGTGTAGAATCTAGTGATTCATCACTTACCTACAACACCTGGTGCTCATCACAAGTGTGTTCCTTAATCCCCATTATCTTTTTAAATCATCCTCCAACCGTCTTCCTTCTGGTAACCCTCAGTTTGTTCTCTATAGTGAAGAGTCTGTGGTCTTTTTCAAACCAAGATAAAGAATGGCAAGTTCCCAAGTATAGGACCACTTTTGAATTTTCTGATCTACAGAATATATGTAAGGCACTATAGTCTTATGTTATTTATTGCAATACTTTGCTTGAACCAGGATCATAGGAGATAAGATCCTGAACACAAATGGTGATGATGATGACAGCAGGAGCAACAGGAAATAAAAGAAACATGATGCAGAGTCTATGGCTGTTGTCGTGGCCCTACTGACAGATTGAGATGCCTCACTGGTCAGAGGTATTTGACATCATGTGTCCAACATTTCATAACCAAAGATAGACCAGTGAATTTTCTTGGTAGCTGCACTCTTGATGCGTTGATATATTTTTTATTAGTTCCTCTTTTACTTCTATAGCATATTCTTAATTATCTTTGGGATATTAGACTTCTGTCAATACCCACAAATTTTTGCTGTTGTGGTTCTCTCTTGAGCACACAGCAATAGTCCCAGGTAATGCTTCAGTCTTGTTTGTCTTCCTGAGGCCTGAATATCTCTACATTTCTATTGTCAGCTTGGGTCCTAACTCATCTCCTGCAGCTTGCTTCTGAACAAAATCATTGACTTAGGGATAAAATGTCCGTCCAGTGGTTTTTCCATAGAAAGTCATGACTCAAGTCTGAAATTTCATAGCTAAGTGATTTCCAGCTAAGATGTTCTTAAATGTTCTTTCCTTGATATACTTTCTGTTTTAAATATGTAACAGTGATAGATAAAGTATAAAACAAAACTAAGTAGACAAAACAATACAAAGAACAAAGGTAAACCTACTTATGAGCTGAAGGTGAAGCAACACTATAAAGAGGGAAGAAGGACTGAAGCTGATGTATTGCCAGGTTCAGGTCAAGGAACAGGCAGGAGTAGCTCAAAAGTTGGCAACTCCAAAGGAAAGGAATTAAAACTTCTTCAAAGGTGAAAATAAGACATAAAAAGTATTTGTAGGGTCTGGGTATGTGTTTCCATTGTGAGAGTCTAATGGGGGAAAAAAAAGCACAAAACATGTTTCTATTACCAGATACTGTAGATACTGCAGATTTTAGCAAACTATTAGTCTTGTGAGATTAAGGACCCACATATAGTCCTGATCAAAATGTGAATCAAACTGCACCCCCAGCTTTTGGATGGGGTCTGTATTATTCCCACTCCCCCTTTAAGCAGGAGCTATAAAATGTCATATGACATGACAGGCAGGAGCACAGGAGTGATGGGGAAATTATAAAGCTATTGGCCATGGAAGGATAAAAAGAAATAAAGAGGGAAAAAAACCCACAAGGAATAAATAATTGTTCAAAAAAAAGGATTTGAAAGTATTACTGAGGATCTAGTGAATCTGCTATCTTTTAAGTAGTGTGAATGGGTATGGAACTACTCTGTGGGCTGGGCTATCTACTGTGGGTCTCAGACATCAAAGGAAAGGCCAGATGAACTGATGTTGGCCCTTAAACTATAGCAACAGAAATGATACCAGAAAATAATTTAAAAACATGAAAAATTGTGTTGTTTAGGTGAATAGACAACAATTGTAACAATGAAATGAAATTTAAGAGACATTTCAAAGTCTTCAAATAAATATATTTAAGTTACTCAACAAAACAAATGAAGGGATAGTTCCACCATCCAAAGAACAATGAATTATAAAACAGAATGAGCAGGTATTTTGAAAAGGCTATATAAAAATTAATTATATTGACTGGAATAGTGTAGACCAATCTAGTGTAGACCAAACATAGACCAGGAGAGAATCTGAGACAGAGAATATTGCTAATGAATTTACCAAGTAGTCAATATGTAGCAAAGGGATATAAAAATGTAATGAATACTTTAAATAATACAAATGAACATGACATGCATAAATAGCCAATAACTTTTTAAAAGTTTATCTGCATGATACATAAACATGGTTCACGTTTTGGACCACTAATTCTGTATTTACCACACTAGTGCAACACTATTCTTAAGGAAGTAATTAGTTCCAGAAAGAACAAGACAAGAATTTCTTTCCCTTAATTCTGACCTATCTCTGGAAAAGTTTTGTGAGAATAAGAAGGAAGAAGTGTGATTTTCTTTTTCTTTTTTAAACCTGGTGGGTTTCCCTTTCAACAAAGAGTGTCCAGGTGGCAAGCCTTGATTCCCTGGGAAACACTGGCCATGCAAGGAGGCAAAGGGCCACTGATATTTGCTAAGGTTGGTTGCTATGATTTAAAAAAACAAAAACAAAACAAAAAACCTTGCTGCATATAGATGCCAACAGTACATGTTTTGTCCAGTCAGTAGTTCTTGGACTCCCTCTGAGTAAGTTCCCCCAATAAGTCTATGCATCCACTGTTTTCTTTGAGTCTTTTCTTTGGCCTTACTGGACCATCACCCACTCTAGGCTTACTTAAACTCTGCTGAAGCCTACCTGCAGAATTTTTACAATTCCTATTTACTACTTTGACATAAGGAAGCATTTATGTGATTTGTATCAGTCAAATTTAATATTGGTAGCATCATTGTTATTTATTAAAGTTGCAAGCAAACAAAACTTAGAGAAGACTATATTTCTCATCCATTGTTTCCATTGAAGCAGCATGGGCCGCAACACATGAGTTCTTAATTTTGTATGATTACTGAAAGGCTTGAAAATTTGTGTTCACCCAAGTTCCCAGGTGATGCTAATACTGCTAGTTCAGGGACCAAACTTTTAAAGCCACTGTTTCTGTACAGTCACCCAAACTTAGAACCGTAAGAAAATAATCATTTCCAGTGTAAATTCAGTGACTAGTCCTTTGGGTATAATGTATGTGCCCACTTTCTCCCATAATCAAGTCATTAGGTTGTGCTTACTTTCCCTCTATTGTAAATATAGGAATAACTTGGGCATTTTGTTTAGTTGCTCAGTTCATTGAATTTTAAAAAGACCACTTCAGGTTTTTGTGTGTGTGTGTGTGTGTGTGTGTGTGTTTCTCCAAACTTTATACATTTCACACAGAGCCTGAATGAGAGTATACATTCCTGAAAAATCTTTGTAAGGTGTTTAAGATTTGTTTGGTAGGCATGGTATAAAATACCTTAAAAAGGTTTGAAAATTCTTAAGGTTTTTTTTTTTTTTTTTTTTGGTCTCATATATATCTTCCTTTTTTGCTGGTTAACTTGACTTTCTTTAAATATTTGCAAAGCTATAAAAACAAAAAAAAGAATTTATTTTGCTCAAAGGAATGGAAGTCACAAGGAGATAAATAATAGCTCAGGAAAAACATATTAGAATGTATTACTTGGGATTTACTAATTTCCTCATATAGAAATGGCGTGAGCATGAAAATAGAAATATTCTGTGACTAGGAAGTTTAGAACGGATCTCAAACATCAAAGAAGTGGTCAAATTAAATGATTTTTCCCTGAAAGGATTTTCTAAGGAAGAAAATTTAAATGTTAGCCACAGAAGCATTCCAGGAAACTACACCATTATTGTAAATGACCTATGTTTCTCTGAAACCAAGTGTCTGTCACCATAATAAACACAGCAAAGACAAACAAACAAAAAACTATTCTCTGGCCTATAGGTTGAAGATACTTTGGACAAACAAAATTAATGCTTCTTTGTACTTTCAACTGTATAAATGATGTCTCTGGAGTCTTCTTCCTTTTTTCATCATGTGTTGTCCTCTCACAGGAAATATCAATATCTTTCTCCCTATAAAAAATTGTACATTAAAACTCCCAGTAAAGAAATGCCATAAAATAGTCTAAACTGGTAGGTTTTGTTTTTGTTTTGCATTGCATCTTAATAAATACATTCCAAACTGACATAAAATTCTACGGTCTTAGAATAATACATGGTATTATGTCATTTATGTGCACTCTCGGTGCAGATATAAATTTTAGAAATGTCAGAATTGGGGCAATAAACAGAGGAGAGGATCACACTTTAACTGAGCAAAGCTACAGTAGATGCACCCACACATACAAGGCACACAGTAGATGCACTCATACAAAGGGCTCTAAAAATATATCAGGTAATATTTGGGAGCTTTCCACCCCCAAAGAAACTTTCAGGAAAATCAGATCTATTTAATATATTCTAAATGTTGTTAATTCCAGAGGTTGTACAATCCTAAATTTAGTAAAAAATAAAGTAAACATATTTTTAAAAATTATCACATATTGTAAAAAATGGGAATATTACCCTAAATATCCAGAGAATATATGTAAAAAGGCACTAGTGACATACATATACTTGAATTACTTGGTTTTCTATAAGTGTCAATCAAGAAAATATAATTCACTCTACATATTTCAAACATAAGAAAGCGAATACGAAAGATTGCACATTCTTAAACTACTGAGAGAACAAAGAGTGGATGTTATCTACAGTTTACCTCTAGGAGTTACAGATAGACTTTACTACATCTCACCCGCCTTAACTTTTCTTTGATGTTTGCTCAGTACTACATATTCGGGATTTTCCTCAGATGATTTACACAGGTATTCTCCAATCTAATCCTGCACTTCTGCAAATATTTTTCTTCTGACCTAAAGAAGAATGATTTCTTGGCCATTTATAGAATGCCTGGGTCATGTAGGTTCCTCCAGCACTCAAAATGGACACGAGTCTTGAAATGTAGCAAGTAGTTTGAGAAAACATCCGCTCAGGTTCCTGCCTTCTTGATTGTTGAAGTATAAATGTTGAGCGCAAGGACAAAGAATGAGCTAGACACACTCTTACATGTAGAACTTTAACAAGGATATGGGGTTAGAAAAGAGAAATATGGATGGAAAGACAAAGAAGCACAGTAAGAAAAGCCAGCAATCTTGTAGAGAAGGTAGCCAGTGAGAACTACTTGGTGAGAGAGTAGCTGAAAAACAGGATGTCTGCAATGAAATTTATATTTGGAGAGGGGCTTTCTCAATCTTTTATTTTTTATATCCTCTATATTTGTATATCATCTATAATTTTATATTCTTGTTTCACTGGTTTTGGAGAGAGTAAAGAGATAAGGGAGCTGTCTAATGTGAATATTGCAGGAAAAGAGGACAGCCACATAAAAAGAGAAAATATTCCATAAATTGAACAAATTCAATAGAAGTAACTTAGAGTCAGAAAGAACTTGAAATATTTAAGCAAACCTCTATCTCACATGTGTACCTCAGTACCAATGACAAAATCTGGGATATTACAAAGCACATGTGTCTCTTTGTTCAGAATTAGGTCTGCTCAAATTTCATTTACTTCTTAAAAGAGGAATCTCTGTTACTATTTATTTATATCTTTATTTGCAACTATCTGAATTGATATCCATTCCTTTATAAAAGAAGCACATATCCTGCTTTTTTTGGTATTTATTGACACAAGTATTTAGAATATTTTCTAAATATTTGAAACTTCATCACCTGTTACTAAATTAGTTTAAATCAACCAATTATTATGTAATTGATAATGAGGATCTCAGATATATTCAGAATTAAAGTAATCTCAGATAAATTGTCAAAAATACTTTTGGTGGTTCTAATAAAAAAGTTGAGGAAGAAGAACATAACTGGCTAATCTATGCGGATGTTTTCTCTTCTTATAAAAAATTAGTATTACTTTACAGTTTTAGTTCTGTTTATGAATTTTATTTTGCATGATGTATTAAGCCATTGTCTCAGCTCAGTAGATATGACAGTATTAATTCAGTAAAGAGATTTAAAAAAAGGATGAATTTTACCAAACTTAATGAGAGAGATTAGAAATTGTATATTTATATATTTGTCTACTCCGTACTTATTTTTAAGTGTCGTAATACAGAGAACAGAAACTTTAGAAACTATCAAGACAGAGTCCATTAAAAAAAATCTAGAATGTTATAACCCCAGGAATGTTTATTTTTAATAAGCTATGTAACATCTTCTCATCCATTAGCACCCTCAGAAAGTAAATGTAAACCTTTTCAGACACAGTCATCTGTCTTAGAATATTTTAATATTATTCATGTATTACCCTCTGAAAAACATCAAAAGATCACATTATCTGGAAGTAAGTAGAATTACAAAAGAGTCTAATAGCTTCCATTGGTTTAAGAAAAAAAAAAAAACAACAAACTACGTGGGGGGAATATGTAAAAGATGAATACATAAAAGATTAAGTGAACATCTTAAAACAATTAGTGAAATACTATTGAGTCACCATATTCAAATGCAAAATAGATATATGAGAAACAGAATGCATAAGCCTATGATGGGGATTAATTTCATACTCAAAGTTGTTGGTGAGGATATGATGAATCTAAGCCGAAAAACTTCTTTAAAGTCTAGAAAAACCATCTGGTTGCCTTGGAGATGGAAGGACATTTGAGAAGAGGACTCTGTGGGAGATGGTTTGCTACACATTTCTTCAGGTTTGTAAAAATGCAGAACTAATCATTCTCTCTTGCTTCTCATGCACAAATACAGAGGAGAATTTTCCCCATGTATGTGTCCCTATTCTAAATAATTCTGGCCATAATATTATGGGTGATTCTTTTGAGACTATTTTAGAGTGAACCATATTCACTAGGGTGTCCCCAGTGACTATTAGAGTTGGTGGCACATAGTAGACTGTCAGTTAATATTGGCTGGATGAATGCCAACAGAAAGAAATTACTTCAGAATAAAGTAAATAAAGTAAGAGTTGTTTTGTAGTTGAACAAATTAAACTGAGAAGAAAGCAATAAGAGTACATTAAGATGTTGAAGCAATTCTTTTTTTTTTTTAAAAGATTTTATTTATTTGACAGACGGAGATCCAAGTAGGCAGAGAGGCAGGCAGAGAGAGAGGAGGAAGCAGGCTCCCCACTGAGCAGAGAACCTGATGCAGGGCTCAATCCCGGGACCCTGAGATCATGACCTGAGCTGAAGGCAGAGGCATTAACCCACTGAGCCACCCAGGTGCCCCAAGATGTTGAAGCAATTCTTTAGAAGAAAACAAACAAGGTGAATTGAGTACTTTGCTTTAATCATAGCCTGTTAGCATCATAATCTATATGCCAATGTTGTTCATTCAAGAAATTCTTAAAGTGCATTTTTTAATGTGCTGGACATTCAGTAAATATTTCCCAAATTTGAATTTTAAACAAAATGGCAAAGGGTCAGGCTTTTGAAGATCTGGATTCTGATCTTGACAGTGCAAAATGATTTTGGTAAATCACGGAATTTCCTCAATCTGTTTCAACTGCTATAACAAAATTATCCTAAAAATAGAAAATATTAAAATATGACATTTTCTCTTGTACACAATATTGGGATAATTCAGAAAAACCTATGAGGAAATACTCTCCCTACATACACATATAAACACATGCCTGCACATTTATATTTTTAAAGTGAATTGGTAATGATTCATAATAATATTAACAAATCATATAATTTGAAATGATTATTTGCATAAGATACCTATCATTTCAAAATGTATTGAAACATAGGACTACACAAGCAAACATTTTTTGGAAGAAGATTATCTTAGAACATCTTCCCCAGAAACAAATCTCTGTCTGGCCCCAAGGGAAGCGCTAAAGCACAGATTGTACTGCAGAGTTGGTCTCACCTTGAGGCAAGAGGGCCAGCTTCTCTGCCCCTTCATCTCCCTGGCCTTGTATTTTGGGAGGAAAGGTAGTGTAATATTTATGACAGAAGTGGAGGTGGGTGGGGACGAAGGTGAAATCTTTCCATTTGAGGCATCTCCTATTGTCTAGAGGCACCAAGAGTTTCAACCAAAAATACATAGTGAAATTTAACCTCTTTGCTCTCAAAAAAGCAAAGCAGATATCAGCATTTTCTTTCAATTCCGAACTATCCTGAGGGCAAGTCTCCTGTCAACAATCCTCAGTGTGGTTGCTGTGTTTTTTTACGCAAATGAGTGAAATGTACAGAAGGTAGTTCTCTTGTCATAAACCGGATTTACTTTTCAAGAAAAATGTCCCATTTAAAGCAAAGAATCTGAGAAGAGTTCAGAGAACATGCTGTTGAATCTTGTGAAATTCAAAGAAATAATCAGAATGTTTTAGATTCTTTTAAAGATTAATAAAGTCTATGTAAATGTAATATGTTATTAACCACAATTGATAGAAAAATTATTATTAGATAAAGCTAACATGTTAGAAAAGTGTTTTAGTCTAGAAATTTCATTACTTTAGAAGTGGAATCAGGATAATTTCTTGAAACCTGCAAGTCTTGTCCATTCCTATGTGATAAAAATTATTGGACTTAATTTTGCAAAAAAATATACTTCCAAATTGAAAATCATTTATAAATTATCTGAGAAGTATCCTCAGATTTTATATTATATGATATGTAATGTTGACCTATAAGGTCTAATTTCTGCATATAAAATACACAGTGTGAAAAAAAATAATTTCAAAATAATTTAACTTTTTATGTGTATTTTATTTTCCATTAGGAGGCTCTGCAGACATCTTACTCTGCCTTTGCTTTCCTTTTTACTTAGAAAGCAGATACATCTGAGTCTCTCTCATTTCAATATCGCCCAATCCCCTATCCTATCTTAACCTTCATGACTCATACTTTCTCTTGTTACTTGTTCTTCTCTTATTCTCTCCTTACCCCTCGTTTTATGCTTCAAACATTAAAGTAAACTACTTTGACAATATTAGAAAATCCCACAGAAAAGGAGTATTAGTAGGAAGTAAGTGGTGAGCATTTCAAAACGGAATCTCCATTTTAAGGATGAGAGAGAGAGACTCAGAGCACTTATACCTTAATAAATATATGTGCCAGACAAACTTAATACTTTAAAATGAAGAAATAAGTAAAACAGATCATTTGGTCAAATCATAAAATTAACTTAAACAATAGTCAGAAGATGTTACTTAACTAATAATTTCTGACCATAAAAAATTAAGGGCTTCACATTCCATTTTTTAAATTATCTTTTCTTTTATTCTGAGGGAAAATCTATAGGGAGATGCCATATACATACCTTGAGAAAAGCATAAATAGCCTGGTATATATCTGAGGAGCTGAAATTCCAGTTTGCATTGTGAAATATGATATATGGCTGTATATAAATATGTGTCTGATATTTTAAACCATTTTTTTGAGAAGAGGGAAATAGGCATAGAGAAATAAATATTTCTTTACACTACATAAACACATATTTTAAATTAGCCTAAAATCATTGACTTTTTCTATTTTATTGTTTTGTGTTCTTAATTGATCAAGATAAAGGATATGAGCTGAAGAGAATTACAGGAAGAAGATGGAGTGAAAAACTTCCTTCATGCAGAAGACAGTGCAATATTAAGAAACTGGACTAGACTGTTAAAGTCTAAATTCATTA